>NC_064848.1:87328022-87678290 GCF_024139225.1 Suncus etruscus
GAGAGAGAGAGAGAGAGAGAGACAAGAGAATGAGGCCCAGGACACCCTTCAATGACTTTCTTTCAGGAGAATATCTATCTCGTTAGCTCTTTTCTAGATTTGGAAATAAAAAAAAAAATCTAGATAAGGACTATTTTCCCTGCTAGCTTCTAACTTTATTGAGTTCTTGATCAAGTGAATCAACATGACAAAGTTTCTCTTAAACTTTGTTTTTATTTTTTGTTTTTGTTTTTGCTTTTATTTTTGGGTCACACCTGGCAGCACTCAGGGACTACTCCTGGCTCTACGCTCAGAAATCGCCCCCCCCCCCTGCAGGCTTGTGGGACCATATGGGATGCAGTGATTCGAACCACTGTCCTTCTGCATGAAAGGCAAACACCTTACCTCCATGCTATCTCTCCGGTCCCAATAAAGTTTCTGTTAAACTTTGAAAAGTATAAACCAAACAAGAACCTGCAAAACAATTGATTCCAATTTTTCTTCATTAGGAAGTGTTATTAAAATATAGGGAGCCTACATAAAAATAAAGGAAGACAAAGGTAAAGCTGACAAGTGTAACAAGGAAATAGACTGGCTAGATTCACTGGAACTTTCCCACTTAAGTTTTTTTTTGTTTTTTGTTTTTTGTATTTGGGTTTGGGGGCCACATCCAGTGACATTCAGGGTTTACTCCTGGCTATGCGCTCAGAAATCGCTCCTGAGTTGGGGGACCATATGGGATGCAGGGAGATGCACCGCAGTCAGTTCTAGGTTACCATGTGCAAGGCAGAACCCTACCCCTTGTGCCACCGCACCAGCCCCCTACTTATGATTTTTACCATTCAGTTTCCCCTTGCCTACTGCTGTTCACTATTAGTAGCTATATAAAGTACTGAACAGAGAAATGCCTCTATTTTGTTTGGGATTTAAAGGCCTGTTGAAAGGAAAGCAAGATGCTAATCATTTACAATTTCCAGTAACATCTATCACCTTCTGGCACATGCTGAGGAACCTAGTATTCATTTGATTGCCCATAGATCCTTTTTGTCAAGACTTTCATCCTCTCTTTCCAATTGATCCAGATATTTGTGGAGAGTGAGCAATTTTCTTTCTTGAAAGTGCTGTCTTCTTTTGTTTAGAACTCTTAGTTTTTCAGGCAGAAATAAAATAATGAATCATGTCTAAAGAGTCTTCCTCATCAAAAATTCTTATCCTCAAAGTACCTAGGGGAGTTATACATTCAAACTTCATAAACAAAATGACATGAACTATACTAACAATAGTGTCATCCTATACCATAAAGGGATATTATGCCTTGAGATATTTAATTTGCTTATCAAATGAAGTAGGGGAAATTAAATATTTCCCATATCCCATCCTATTTTTCCTTTCACTGAACTTAACTGTTTTAAAAAATGAAAGGAAATTCAATAGATAGAAATCAAAATACAGAATTCAAGAAATAACTGAGAGGGACCAAAGAAATAGAACAGTGGATATTGTGCTTGCCTTCACACAGTTGACTTGGATTTTATCCCTGGCATTCCATATGGTCCATCAGCCTAAAGTGTTCCTGAGTGCAGAGCCAGGAATAGCCCCTGAGCATTGCTGGGTGTGCCCCTTTAAGAAACCAGATAAATTAAAAAAAAATCAGGATATTGTTCCAGTAAATCAGTCTAACAGAGACAGACACATTCTAGAAAAGCTCTTTCTTTGCCAAATTTATAGAAATATAATTGATTTATCACATTGTATAAATGTAAGCCATAAAGAATATGTTGTATTACTATACCTACATACTGAAAAAATTACTACAATAGTATTAGTTAAAACTCCTATTATGTCAAATTACTATAATTTATTTTTTCTTGTGGTGAGACAATTATCTACTATCTTGACAATTTAAATATATTGCACAATTTGGTTCAGTAAAGTAACCATGCTATACATTAGATCATCAAAACTAATCCATCTTCTTAACATTTTCCATTTTATTAAGGTATAATTAGAATATAAAATGTTTAATGTGTACATTGTAGTGATTTGATATATGTATGCACTGTTAAAAAATACCCCCCATTTAGATAATAACATATACATCCCTTTATATACTTAATTTACCCTTTTAAATTTTGCTGTAAGAACACTTAATTTCTATTTCCTTAGCAAATTTTAATGGTACTAGAAATAGTATAGAAAGTATTATTAAAATAGTTTAGAAAGCATTATTAACAATAGTGCTTTACATTAGATTCTCAAACCTATTTATCTTATATTTGAAAATCTACCTTTTTAAATCTATCTCTCATTAATTTGCCCAAACTCAACCCCAGGCAGCCACCTTTGCAATCTATATTTCTGTGTTTGAATTTTGTCTTTGAACGTTCCACTTATCAATGGAGTATTTTTTTCTCTGGTTTGATTCCCTTAGAATAATTCCCTCAAAGTTCATTACATTTTGCCAATGATTAAATTATTTTTATTCTATTGCTGATATTACATTATATTAAATTTGGGGGATTGGGTCACACCCAGCAGCACTCGGGGGTTACTCCTGACTCTGTGCTCAGAAATAGCTTCTGGCAGGCTTGGGGGATATGGGATATGGGATATGGGATGCCGGATTTGAACCACCGTCCACCCTCAATCTGCTGAGTGCAAGGCAAACACCCTACTGCTGTGCTGTCTCTCCAGCCCCAATTGTATTAAAATATTTTAAGACATTTTAAATATGAATGGATAGAAATATAAAAAAGTTATTGGGAATTATAGCAAGAGGATGTCTTTTATTGATATGTTGATTTATTGCAACAACCACTTCTGATCAATATAAGTATTTTCTCTCTTTTCTCAGTACCTTACTACAAATGAATGGAGATTTTAGAATAAAAGCTAGACTTTCTGATGACTTTTATCTTATTACTATAATTATTAAATATTAAATTAAATGTTTAAAGCTATGAAATATGTTTATTAAGCAAAGTAATATGAAGTAACTTGTCATTTACCATTTTATTTGGGGGACACAAACATCTGCAATGCTCAGGTTTGATATTTATAAATAAGCTTTATTATTTTGATTTTTTTAATTTTTTTTAATTTTGAAGTTATACCCAGATGTTTTTAGAATTTATTCTTGAGTCTTCACCCAATCCTCACTTCTGACAGTTCTCAGGGACTATATGGTTACCAGAAATGAACCCTGGTTGGTCAGTTGTAAGGCAGGCAGTCTACTTTTAAAACATCCTCATGAAGATGAAAACATAAAAAAACAAACTGAAGTTACAAGCTTGGAAAAACATTTACAAAAATTAAAATGTGTGGATCCTTGGGATAAGGGTATAGTCCAAAAACTGGAACACATGTTGCATATGTGCGAGGCTTTTCATTCAGATTCAGATTCAGTTTCAGATGAGTCTCCATGCACCAATCAGCTGTGGCAAATGCAAGACTCCACTGTAGTAGACCTGAGCAATACTGCATATCTGGGCCTTAACATGAACAAAGTAATTCTGTCAAGGCTTTTGAGCACTACTGGGAAAGCCAACATAAATTGTACATATCCTTCCTATGAAAAGAATTGATACAAATCACTAAGAAATCCTAATTGAAATATATATAACAAAATTATATTTAGAATAAAACAACTGCTGAGGACAGAATCAGTGAGCTGCAAAACAACTCCCTACAATAGAAGAGTTTGGAAAAGAGCCTTAATGTAAATGAACAGATGGCTGGAAAAGTCCCCAAAGAATGTGAACATATGAAAATAGAAGTCTGGGATAAATTAAACAGAAACAACATAAGTCATTGGAGTTCCAAAGACTCAAGAAGAAAATCCTCATGAAGAATTAACAGTAAAGGACATTGCAGAGAGGTTACCAGAGCTAAAATGTGCATGCAACCACATCCTGGAGGCCCAAAGAGAATCAGCTAAAAGAGATCCTAAGAAAAGCACCCTAAGACACATTGTAGTCACAATGATGAATACTACAAATACTGATAGAACACTGAAGGCAGCCTTTTTAGAAAGCAATATGGAAATTTCAACAAAAGCTAGAAATTGAGCTTTCATATGACCCAGCAATACCACTCTTAAATATATACCCCAGGAACACAAAAAACACAATATAAAAATGCCCTCTACAATTCTATGTTCAGTGCAGCACTGAACTGTTTGTAATAGAATATGGAAACAATCCAGGTTTCTCATTTGGGGGATATAAGGAAAAATAGTAAAAAAAAAATATATATATATGTAGATTAGTAATAATACCTAGAGACAATGGAGACAAAGGTCAGGACGTCTAGCTCATGGTAGGAAGCTTTCCACAAAGACTGAAGAGTGTAGCTAGAGTAGAAAAGGGGCTATTGGAACAATTATAGTAGGAACAGATTACTCTGAACAAAACTGGGAGCTGAAAATGAAAAATTAACAGGCAAGACACCCTCCTCCCCCCATTAACAGTAGAGGAAACTACAATGTAAAAAAGGAAAGAGAGAAAGGTAGAGAGAGTGACACACACAGAGAGAAACAACTTGCCTGCCCCTAGAGCAAGGCAGGTGTGGGTTGTGGGTGTGGGAGACATCAGTAACTGGAAGAGTGCCCTAGTACAGGATGGTTTACATTGTATGACTGAAATCCAACAATAAACAATTTTTTATCCATGGTGCTTAAATAAAAGCAATTAAAATAATTTAAAAAAATTAAAAGGAAACATTTATAAATTAAAATGGGAACATTAAATATTGTCAAATGTTTAGTGGTATAGGCATTTATTTACTTTTATATACATTTTGTTTTCTGTAATCATTAGTATGTGCTACATTAATTTATACTAAGCAATATATTACTAAAATTATACATAATTATAACCATATATTATAATTCTAAATCAACCACTGCTTCTGACTATAAAAGGAAGAATAGCTTAGTGTATAAAATCACTAATTCTGACACCTTACTTCTTAGTTGATACACTATTTTCATTATGATTCTCTAGGTATTTTTTTAATTTTTATAACTATATTTTTTAAAATTTATATTAAATTATTTATTATTAAGGTACTATGTTTTATAGAGTTATTCCAAGCTGAGCTTCAGGTGTATAGTATCCCAACACCAATCTTCCCAACAGTTTTAACTTCCCTAAGGAGTGAACTCCAATCCAAAGGTAAATTAAAAGAGTATAAAAATACCACTATTAATTCATAATTTAGTTTCTACCATGTTCTAGTCTAATCAATTAACATATTCTTTTAATTCTCATAAAATGTTATTCTCAACATTTTATAGACAAATGAGCTGAAAACTCGTTTGATTTATAAATTTGCATAAGCGAAGGAAAGAAGACACCAGATTTCAAAGTCAAATTTTCCTAGCCCCATGACTATGATTATGATATAAATGCACACTTAATTTTTCTGGGAAGTAAGATAAATTGATCTGTACTATAATTATAATTTGCATATTTCCTTTTTTTTCCATATCCAGTGGCACTCAAGGGTTAAACCTATCTCTGTGTTCAAAAATTACTCCTGGAAGGCTCAGGGCACAATATGAGAAGATGCCGGGGATGGAACCCTGATTGGCAGCATGCAAGGTAAATAACCTACCTGCTGTGCTATTGCTCTGGCCCCCAAGTTTGCATTATTTTGTCTTCATATCAGTAATTTTAATTTATATAAATATTCATTTCAGTATAAATGATTATTTTTAAGCAATAATTCAATATTAGTCTCCCTGAATAAATATTTAAATAAAGAATCAGCATCCTATTATCACTGTTACTGTGGCAAATTTTTTTAAAGACAGTGTCTGAGGAGGAAATTAATGCCCTTTATGGCTTAGTCTCATGAGCTAAAACCTGTATAGTCTTGAGAAGATCAAAATTCTAGTAATCTCGGCATGAAAATACCAATTGTCTTTTTTTTTCTTGGATGGTCCTTATAAACTGTTATACCATGTTTTTTCATTATTTTTTAAAAACAAAAAGCATGTAAATTGTTTTAAGAAAAATAAGTATGAACTTGAAATAATAATACCTTAATATCTCTTGTCTGACCCCCATGGTTATATTCTATTTAATGACTCACAGAAATGCTTTTTTGATAATCAATATGTAAGGCACTGCTTCCTATTCTGAGAGTGGGTACCTAGCTCTACACCTCATATACATGGGTTAATGGGGCTTTAAAATGAAGGAACAGAACCCCCCCCCCCCAAAAAGTCCCATATTCTGCTTTAAATAGTTAATGAATAGTCAGAGAAGAGATATGTGCCTGAAACACCAGCAGCACCTCTCAAGTGTGTGCCGTGTATTCTAACAGTGACATTTTTGGAAAATGCTTCATTACTAACAAAAGAACTAGCAAAGGACTGATAAAGCCTTGGAATTATCTTGTCCGTAATATAAATCATAAGCTCTTCATTAAACACATCAGAATACGTCCTAACGAGGAGTCTTCGGCTTTGAGTGGCTGTTCTGCCACTCTCCACATTTAAGACCAGTCCAGGGAGGGTGGATTCTATGATTAAGGTGATTAAGGTAATCAGCCAGGCTGATTCAGACACTCAATCCAGCTGCTGCCAGTGGACCTGCTGGTAATCACCAGAAGAGTGCACTTGGAGGAGAATTTCTGTCTACAAGTACTCTTGTGTTTGTTCAAGTTGAAACGAAGTTGAGGAAAAAAACTGCTTGAAACTTTTCTAGTGATATAAATTCCAACTTTCATAAAATGTATCTGAGCAGGATGTGTGTTTGTGCTTCTGACTACATACAAATGTTTATGCTTCTGGCCTTTGAATCCCTTTTTCATTTATGTGTTTACTCACACCTGGATAAATGTGGTGGGATATAAATATGACCTTAAAAACGCCAAGTATAAGTGTGGCTATAATTTCAATCATACTGTATTAATAGATGTATCCAATTAATATGTATGACTTAAAGGGTATGCTATTGTAAGATATGCAAAATATATATAAGTTTATATAAAATATCAGTGCCAGTAACTCTAAACTTAACTATGATTATGTGCTAGTCATGGTGAAAAAATTCTTTCCCCCATTTTCAGTGCCAATACCTGTCTTTATTTCTTTCTATCTAGAAAATCCAATACAACTTCACTTTTAAAATTTAGGGCTAGAAGAAACATCAAATGTAATTTATTTAAACTATTTTGCAAAGATTTGTATTTGAGGGGATTGGGGCCACACCCGTTGACGCTCAGGGTGTACTCCTGGCTAATGCACTCAGAAATCACTCCTGGCTTGGGGGGACCATATGGGACGCCGGGGAATCGAACCTCGGTCAGTCCTAGGCTAGTGCTTGCAAGGCAGACAGACACCTTTCCTCTAGCGCCGTAACTCTGGCCTCAAAGATTTGTATTTTTAATTTAATAGCAACAAGACACAAGTGGTTACTTACAATTTTTAAATGAAGTTTAATAATTGCACCAGTCACATTTCAAGTATTTACTATCCACATAAAACTGTCGAATACAATGTTAGACAGTGTAGATTTGAACAGTAAACTTGTATTGGGTAGCACCGTAGTAAATTAATAAAGTGGCTACCCTTCCTTATGTAGTATCTTATATGAGTATAGATGGTATACATAGATTTATTAATAAGTATTTTATGCACATTAGATATCATATACCTTGTAAATCAGTCATTGTCCCACAAGTGGGTAAATTAAATGGCTAACTTTAAAATGAAAAAAGAGGACTAGAATGATAATACAGTGGTAGAGCACTTAACCTGCAGGCATCTGTACTAGGTTTGATCCTCAGCATCCTAGATGGTCCCCAGAAGTGTCTCTAAACCAGGATTAAACCCTGAGCTCAGCTTAATATACCCCCCAAAACCAAAAGAAAATAAGAGTAGGTTCAAAGAAAAATGTACTCTAAAGATTATTAAAATATTAATTTTTATTAAAATATTTATTTTATTATTATTATTAATATTTATTAAAATATTAAAATATTATTAAAATATGCTAAAATTATGAAGATGGTAGATAAATGGCAAAGTCTTGGGAAACTTGGAACTAGATTTTTTTTTTCTTAACTAAAAGGCTGAATAGAGGCAGGAGAGATAGCCTGGAGGTAGGGAGTTTGCCTAGTATGCTGAAGGACAGTGGTTCGAATCCTGGCATCCCATATGGTCCCCCAAACCTGCCAGGAGCGATTTCTGAGTGTAGAGCCAGGAGTAAAACCTGAGCGCTGCCGGATATGAACCAAAAACCAAAAAAATAAAAAAATAAATAAAAGGCTAAATAGAACTTCAGGAAGGGTGTTTAGTGTTATACTGAGGCATCTTATTTTATTATCAAATCATTGTTATCTGATAATAAATGTCATCAGGTAAAGTGACGAATAAGTATATAAGGAAGTGATGAGTAGGATAAAGACAAGGAGTGAGTGGAAAAAAGGAATAGAATTTGCAAAGCAAAGCTATTTCAGCAGGGTAATCAAGTTTACATAGGAAGGGAAACCTATAAACTGAGAGAAAATTGTGACAGTGTGAAGGGAAAAAGCCTTGTGTGGGGAAAATCTGTCTTTTTGTTTTTTGGAGGTTTTTTTGTTTTTGTTTCTTTTTGTTTTGGTTTGGTTTGGTTTGGGTTTTGGGCCACACCCAGTGACCCTCAGGGGTCACCCATGGTTATGCACAAAGAAATCGCTCTAGGCTTGGGGGACAATATTATGGGATGCCGGGAGTTTGAACTATGGTCCATCCTAGGCTAGCATGCCACCGCTCCAGCCCGAAAATTGGTCTTTTAATGAAGAAGCACGAGCTAAATGGGAGATTGTATAACTATCTTCTTGTGTAAAGTTTTGAGAAGCTTGTGAAATCAATCCATATAGTTACATAAAGACTTTGAGTTTAGCAGCAGATAGTGAGTTTTCTAACATGAACACATTTCAAAAGTTCTCAAAACTATAATTTCCTTCACTATTTTGACTTCGCAGTATAAATTTATTAGAGAACACTTGAGTGGAAAAGCAAAAGTAGTTCCAATAACACGTTTTTAATCTCCTAAGTAAATCCTCCAAATTACTGAACCTTGAGGTAATCTACTAAAACATTTCAATCTTGCCAAGTCTTATTTTGGGTGTTATAAGTACTGATGCTTCACTAATGATTTACAAGCACTCCCAAGTGTTTATTATATGGCCTGCATACTGCTGAAGAAACTGTAACTCACTAATTTTTTATTTAACTTTATTTTATTTTCTAAATATAACAAATCCTGGAGAATAATAGTTTTATTTGAACACAATCAAGACAATGATTTAAGAATCAGGCTGAAAAAGAGGGGCAGAAGCAACAATGGCAAAGTGGGAGGCGATGTCCTTCAAAAATATTTTAGCTAGCAATAGTTTACAGTGTCATTTAAGTTTCAGGTAAGCAGATTCATGTATTGACTAATGTATATACCACAAGCTGCCTTCACAAAAGGCAATTATCCATCAAGATCCAATCAACATCCTCTATGTTCCACTCAAGACCCTACTCTCCAGTGTGCTCTATTCTTTTGTTCACCACAATTCTATTTTGTTGTGGATCTGTTTTTAATTTTTTTATTTCAAATTTTTTGTTTCAAAAAACAAAAAAAAAAAACCAAAACACCATCGGGAAAGTAAAGGATCCTGATCATGAGCAAAGTCTAGAGTTGATCCCATGACAGTATGCTCCAAGGACAGAGAAACCCCATATCTCTTAGGCCAAGTGAATTCCTTTTCGAATGACCCCAATATTTACTGTGCCAGGGCAGGAGGGAAAAAAACAAATACAAAAAGCATAAAATCTTGGTTATTTTTTATATAAATATATATATTACCTTTATTTATTATTATTTTTGATTTATTTATCTATTTTGGTCGATTTTTCTGTTTGGGTGCGATTATTGAAAGTGTTGTCCCCAATTATATTTATTTTTTTTCTTTCTTCCTTTCTTCTCTTTCGTTATGTGCTATACCATGTTTCTTAATTCAAGACCATGGCGTGATTTTTTTTGTTTGTTTTAGTTTTTGTTTTTGTTTTTTGTTTTTTGTTGTTGTTGTTGGTTTGTTTGTTTTGTCTGTTCTTTGAGGTGCTTATCGATATAGCTGGAGCCCTCAATTCATGGGAGGACTGCCCTGGTTTGTCTCTAAGGAGGCGAGATTGGGGAACAGGTGACTGGGCTGCTAGAGCAGTTCACATGATCTGTGGTGGTTATTTATTGAAAATGTACCTCATTATATCTGCTTTTGCTTTTCTTGGGCAGCCCTGTCAGCCAACCCACCAGCTGTTAAGCAGTTTACAAGTAAATGCAATTTTTTTGTTGTTGTGGGGTTTTGGTTTTTTTTATATTTTATATTACATTTTGTTTAAAGTCCTATGAATGTATATGTGTGATTAAAATGGCTTTTTCTGTTTGAAAAAAAAAATAAAAACCATTACTTTAAAAAAAATTTTTTTTGTTTCATTACAATCTGAAACTATACTAAAAAGTCTTTCAGTATTTGTCATTTCCTTCTGACTTACTTTTTTCAAGATCTATCAATATTGTTTTCAAATACTCAAATTTTATCTTATTTTTTATACCAGTGTGGTATGTCATTGTACGTCAGGACCACATATGTTTGATCTTATAATTCTTCATATAGGTTATTTTTCATATCTTGTTAAAAAAAAACACTCTTCTCCCACACTAGGCACAGGTAGGCCTGTGGCATGAATGGGCTACGTGCCTTGTTATAGATTTTGAGACCCAGGGTGGTAATTTGTTCTTGGCTTAGGCAAACTAGTAGAAACTTAAACACAGGGTCCAGGAAAATGGCATGTCCTTGAGCACTTGAATACTTGACTATTTGAGCCTTTATGGGGGAAAAATCCTTGCCATCGTGCCTGCTTTATGTTCCTCTCTATAAGCAGGGTCTCTAAAAGAGACTAAGCAGGAAGAGAAACCCCTGTGTGAGCAAGTGGGTGGGGGGTGTAGTTATCTAAAGAGTGGTGTCACTCTGCCCCCAATCTCACCCCCACCCCTCAATAGCATTGAGCCTAGAGATAGCCCTGGGAGGCAGAGGAGGTTACCACTGAGAGAAAGCATGATAGCAAAGAGAACTAAGCAAGAGAGCTATAACTATGGGCAACTAGGGAAAGATATTGGGAAAGAAAGCATGCACAGTAATAAACTACTAAGAGATTGTGCTGTGAACTGTTAAGACCATTGCTTCCATAGAGGCTACTAAGAATAATATCCAAAGACATAAGCTCTCAGAGAGATTGTAGAGAGAGCAAAAGAACTACTATATACAGTTAGTTAATGATACTGCTATCCTGGACTCCTGGAGGCTTTGGGGAAGCCCTAAGTCTCATAGGCTTCCCCTGATTCCTAAGAGGACACGAAATGGCCTAAGATTACTTGATAACAAATGAACTGTTATTAGTAAGGCAGAAGATTGTGTATGGCTCTAATAATAGTTGGAAGATTGGGGGCAAGAGAGATTACTAGTACAGCAGGCAATTTGCTTACTTTGCATGTGGTTAATCCAAATTACATTTCTAATACCCCAAGCCCTGCCAGGAGTGATCCCTGAGCACAGAGAATAACCTCTAAGCACCACTGAGTATAACCAAAAAGATCAAATCAGACAAAACAAAGTTAGATTGCTCCTTCAGATTGGCCTTTGACTGCTCTAACTTCAAGGCCCAGACTCTCAGAAAGGATTGCTATTCCATGAGTATAAGAGGCCATAACCCACAAATCCATAACATGACCCCTACTGTCTAGGAGGTCTTCTAACTCACAAGTGTGGGACCCTACCACTTAGCTATGTGACTAATGCTGAAATAAACATAGAAGTGAAATACATACAATTTTTTCATTATTGTTCTAATATTTTTAACTAAATGATTAGAATAGAATTTTTATAGTTATATAAAAGTTATTTTTTAGTAACAGAGGAAACCATAAACAAAGATATTACAGGGAAATGAGTTGAGATGACACATGAGAAGATTCCTCATGAATCCTAGGAAAAATTAGATGGATGTTTGAAGGGTAGAGAGAAAATCTAGGTCTTGATGATAAGATAATCTGGTATTAACTGTTGAAGATTATCTATTTCCAGTACAAAGCTGTAAATTCCCACATTACCTGAATTAAGTTGGCAAGCATGACCCTCCAACTCACACAAACCATGCATAACATTATCATCTATTAAATACATTTCCAGTCGACATACCATATTTTCCGGCATATAAGACTACCTTTCAACCCATGAGAAACTTCCTAAAAGTCTTAAAAGTAAGTCACTTTTAAGTTACTGTGCCTATGCAGGGGGGAGAAAGAAAAAAAGGCACAAAATTATTTTTCCACATATATATTGATTGATTGATCAATTTTTTGACATCTTTATTTTGGTGTAGATATTGAAGTTGATGTCTCCAATTTTATTTTGTTTTATTTTATTTTCTCTTTTTTTCTTTTTGCACTCCGACATAGTTTGATTTCTGGACCGAGACTATTGTGTGGTGCTTGTCTTTATTGCTGTAGTGCTCACTGAATATTTAATTTGATATTTCTTTCTGTGTTGTTGTGGTGTTTCAATTACCTTTTTCTTTTTTTCTTTTTATAATTATCTTTATTTAAACACCGTGATTACAAACATGATTATAGTTGTATGATTACAGTCATGTAAAGAACACCCCCCCCTCACCAGTGCAACATTCCCACCACCAATTTCCCAGATCTCCCTCATCCCCACCCCCCTACACCTGTACTCGAGACAGGCTTTCTACTTCCCTCATTCATTCACATTGTTATGATAGTTTTCAGTGTAGTCATCTCTCCAACTGCACTCATCACTCTATGTGATGAGCTTCATGTCATGAGCTGCACCCACCAGCCCTCATCTCTCTTGTCTCTGAGATACTGTTAAAAATGTCTTTCATTTTTCTTAAAGCCCATAGATGAGTGAAACCATTCTGCGTCTTTCTCTCTCCCTCTGACTTACTTCACTCAGCATAATAGATTCCATGTACATCCATGTATAGGAAAATTTCATGACTTCATCTCTCCTGATGGCTGCATTGTGTATATGTACCACAGTTTCTTTAGCCACTCATCTGTTGAAGGGCATCTTGGTTGTTTCCAGAGTCTGGCTATTGTAAATAGCGCTGCAATGAATATAGGAGTAAGGAAGGGATTTTTGTATTGTATTTTTGTGTTCCTCGGGTATATTCCTAGGAGTGGTATAGCTGGATCGTATGGAAGCTCAATTTTCAGTTTGTGAAGGAATCTCCATATCGCTTTCCATAAAGGTTGAACTAGACGGCATTCCCACCAGCAGTGAAAAAGAGTTCCTTTCTCTCCACATCTCTGCCAGCACTGCTTGTTTTCCTTTTTTGTGATGTGTGCCAATCTCAGTGGCGTGAGGTGGTACCTCATAGTAGTTTTGATTTGCATCTCCCTGACGATTAGTGATGTTGAGCATCTTTTAAAGACAGATCCTCAGATCAGTGGAATAGGCTTGAGGAGTCAGAGAAGGTTCCTCAGACATATAACCACCTAGTTTTTGATAAAGGAGCAAGAAATCCTAAATGGAGCAAGGAAAGCCTATTCAACAAGTGGTGTTGGCACAACTGGTTAGCCACTTGCAAAAAAGCAAACTCAGATCCCCAGCTAACACCATGTACAAAGGTAAAATCCAAATGGATTAAAGACCTTGATATCAGAACTGAAACTATAAGGTATATAGAACAACATGTAGGTGAAACACTCTAGGACATTGAGACTAAAGGCATCTTTAAGGAGGAGACAGCACTTTCCAAACAAGTGGAAGCAGAGATAAACAGATGGGACTATATTAAGCTGAGAAGCTTCTGCATCTCAAAGGAAATAGTGCCCAGAATACAAAGGCCACCCACTGAGTGGGAGAAATTATTCACCCAATACTCATCAGATAAAGGGCTAATATCCAAAATGTACAAGGTACTGACAGAACTATACAAGAAAAAAACAACTAACCCCATCAAAAAATGGGGAGAAGAAATGAACAGACACTTTGAAAAAGAAGAAAGGCAAATGGTCAATTACCTTTTTCATGTCCTCTCTCAAACTGAGGTTGAAAGCCTCTAGAAGGACTCCACCCATTTTCAGCTTATTTGATTTATTTTTATTTATTTTTTATTTTTTTATTTCTTCTTATATTTCACCCCATTCTATTGCTTTTCTTTCCTTCAAACAAAATCACATAACTCGAATTATCTAGCTCCACCTCTCAAATAGAGGGGGAAACAAGGGAGGGTACCAGGACCAAACAGGTATATGATCACTAATAGTAAGCTAGACAAAGAGGTAATTACCTACAGTAGCAGCCTGGGGCATGATGGTGGGGAATATGGGTTGTGGAAGGGAACGGGGATAGGGAGGAGGACAAATTTGGTGATGGGTATTCCCCTGATTTAATGTTAATATGTACCTAAAATACTACTGTGAAAGATATGTAAGCCAATATGATCAAAATTAAAAAAAAAGAATAGACAGAACTAAATTTCCAAGCCAGAATTAAAAAAAAAATTAAGTAAGTTACTTCTTAAACGTAAGAGGGAGGCGATCACTGGTCCCTGAAGCTGGAATAAGTTTCAGCATGCTGTATACCGGCATATAAAATGACTCCCAAGAACAGATGAATAGCTAAAGAAACTATGGTACATCTATACAATCTATGCTGCTGTTAGGAAAAATGAAGTCATGAAATTTGTCTATAATTGGATGGATATAATTTTGCTGAATAAAATGAGTCAGAGGGAGAGCAATAGACATTGAATAATCTCACTCATTTAAGGGATATAAAAAATAAAGAATGGGGAAGTAATATCCAGAGCTGATAGTGAGGAGGGCCAGGAGAATCAGTCCACATTAGAAAACTTGCCACAAATGATGTAGCAGTGCAGTTAGGATAGAAAAGGGACTACTAGGGGCCGGGAAGGTGGCGCTAGAGGTAAGGTGTCTGCCTTGCAAGCGCTAGCCAAGGAACGGACCACGGTTCAATCCCCCGGCGTCCCATATGGTCCCCCCAAGCCAGGGGCAATTTCTGAGCACATAGCCAGGAGTAACCCCTGAGCGTCAAACGGGTGTGGCCCAAAAACCAAAAAAAAAAAAAAAAAAAGAAAAGGGACTACTATCACAATAATCATTGGGACTGATCACTCAGGACAATAACTGGATGTTGAATGGAGATAAAGTAGTGTGCACATTACTCCTTCATGAACAATAATGTAAACCACAGTGTCTAAATGAAAAGAAGGGGAGAGAGAGAGCGGAGGGAGAGAGAGAAAATGAGCAAATGAGAGAAAGAGAGAGGAGTAAAATTCCTGCCCCAGAGGCTGTTAGGAGAGAAGGAAACCAGGGACATTGGTCGTGAGAAATGTTCATGGTTGAAGGGTGGTTTACATTGTATAATCGAAACTCAATCATGAACAACTTTGTAGTCATGGTGTTTAAATAAATTTAAAAAAATTAAAGATAAAATTTTAAAAGTGATCTAGGGCTATTAAAATTGGTGGGGACAAGGGCATTCCAGTTGTACTTTCTCTTTTCCTCTGACTTATTGCTCTTAGCATGATACCATCCCGTTCCATCTGTGTTCCAAAAAAATTGAGTGATTTATTCTTTTCTAATAATTTCATAGTATTACATTGTAGTATATATGCTATAATTTCTTTATCCACTCATATGTTCATTTGGGCTGTTTCTGTCCTGGATTTTGTAGTAAATGCTGAAATGAACACATAGGTGTGCATGCATATAACTTTCTAATGGATTTTTTGTGTGTTTGGGGTGGAAGGGGTAGATGCCAAAAAGTGCCAGATAAAATTAATTCATTATTCCTACTTTGTTGAGAAATCTTAATACTGCTTTCCATTGAGGCTTAGCTAGACAACATAACAAAGAATGAGGATTCATTTTTCACCACATTTCTGACAACACTTTATTTTCAGTACTTTTTGATATTTGCTGTTCTCAGTGGTATAAGATGATGGCTGTGCCATCAGAAATCGCTCCTGGTTCTGGGACCATATGGGACGCGAGAGGATCAAACTAAGGTCCGTCCTAAATGGGCCACGGTGTAAGGTAAATGTATTATCAATACAGCCCCTGATATCATTTCCTAAGAAAAAGAAGGGAGGTACTAAATTTCCTAAATTTGAATGATACTATAAAGCTATGCAATAATCAAACTATATCTTAATGTAAATATTTCAAGTGAAGTTAATAAAACAAATCCAAATAAAGTTGTTAGTTTCTTAAGAGAGATCATAGCATACTGAGGAGATGAGTTGTTGAACATATAGAAAGTTCAAAAGTTGACTCTAATTATGGTATTTAAAGGTCATTAAAATTGCTGTTTTCTCTGAATTCACAAAAAATTAAAATTGATTAGAACAAGATGATTTTGTAGTTGGCACATAAAAAGCACCCTTTCAGTAATTTCACACTTTCTGTGAGTAAAAGTACATTTACACAATTATCTACAAAAGTTTTTTCTATAATTATTTTTGTTTTTTTCTTGTCTAAAAAATGATGCATTATAGTCGCCATTCTCCAGTTGATACAGTAATGTAATGTTAACATCTGTTTTGAATCTAAAATTAATGTGTAGTGGACAAAAGGTCCAGGTTTATGTGTTTATCTTTTCATTGCTCCAGGATTGAATGGTCCTTAATTAACTTTTATCATTCATTAAACTCACTTGAGTATATACACTGGAACAAAATATATGGTGGATAAGATAGGAAGATTTTTCTCTTTTACATTGTGAGAGTGGCAAATGATACTACAGTTAATAGTCAAAGGTGTTGTGGAGAAGTAACATTTAGATATAAAGAGTATAGTATCTAAAGGAAGAGTGTATCTTGTAGAGTAGAAAGTGATATGAAAACTGAAAATTAAAGGAACATTGGCAATGTACAGACACAGGGTAAAGTTGACCATGACGAAGAGGAGGAGGCTGAAGAAAGCAACAGTAATTAAGAAGTCTGGTTTATCCTAGGATTGACATCACTCATCATGGAAGAGTTTTAAGTTGGGAAATATTGAGTCTAGACTTGCTTTGCTAAGGATCAGTCTAATGGTTTGGAGAAAGTTTCACAATCCAACTTTTCTATATTTGCAGAAGCCAACTAGAAATACACTGACCTGTGAGAAGAGATGGATAGAATTAACTAAAATAAAAGACCTGGAAAAGGAAAGAGTATGATGACTGTCATAACGAAAGTATGAAACCATCTGATAGGCTGCATTTCATAATTGTTTTTCCAAGACAACCATTCTTGCTTGTTTTCACTGGGTTCAATGAGAACAAGAACTGAAAATCATTGAGATCCCAAATGATTCTGATTTATCAAACAGTACCCATTATATATAAAATAAAAATAGACAGAAATGAAAAATCTGCCTTCTAGAAAATGCCCAGCATATTGTCTATATGATCTGTGCATGTATATAGCATATCTCTCTCTCTCTCTCTCTCTCTCTCTCTCTCTCTCTCTCTCTCTCTCTCTCTTTCTCTCTCTCTTTACAAACAACCCATAAAACTCTTGGAACTCTAGGAAGTACCAGCTATGGTCTCCTATTTACATAGAAATTCTATAAGTTTGCTTATAAAATACCTTCAGCATAGAAACAGAAAGTCTATTAGCAAAGGAAATAATATAATTGGGAAACAAAATTGTAAGTGTAATGTAACCACTACTAGGAACACTGCATTTCCCCAAAAGGGAACCCTCTCTCTTTTGGGGAGTCTGATGATGAGAAATATTTGTAGAGCTTATTTTCTACAAAAGTTTGTTTGGTCTCAAAATTATTGCATCTCTAAATTGAAAATTCTAGATACTTAGTATGTTTCCCCACAGATTTTAAAGTAGTTAAAAATAAGAGATAACAAAAAATACTATTCCACTTCTTCTAAGAGTTACTCAAATATTTTATGCCAAATTTATGTATGGCACCTGAATATTGAATATTTTAGAATATACTGACTACCTATACACTTTATTTACAGATTAATTTTACATATTCATGCTTGCATATATATTTTTTTCTTGATGGTAGGATTAACAAAGAAAAACATATCTAATCTAAAGAATTATCATTTGATGCAATTTTGGTGAATTTTTGGATATGAGCAAACAAACAAGTACTTACTTGAATGGATATTTGAGCTTCAAGTCACCAATCTAATTTTCTTATTTCTTTAGAAATAAAACAAAACCTTAATGTGGTACTTGAATCTATTGAATTTTAAGTTCCAAAACTTTCAACCAGTGAAAGGTGATATTTTATTCAAGTGGACACTGAATTCTTAACACAATTAAGACTGATACTTTTAGCTGTCTTTCTGAGGTCACTATCTTTATGTGGCTGATTAGATTCTACTCCTGAGTACAGATACTAAGCACATTTCCAATGACAGCAATTGCTTTAAGTTCCTTAAGCCTTCAAAACAGAGAAAGTTTAATTTAGAACACTTACTTAAAATAATTAGCAATTAAGACTCAAAAAATTGCATTTAGATCACTTTTATGGAAACTTGAAAAGTTCCATACCTATCAGAAGTTTCTAGAAGGATGTATTTAAAATTTTAAACTACCTCTCCTTTATCCTTTCCACCTTCCAACCCCTAAACCACTCCTTTGTCTTTTTTTAATAGAAATAACATTATATTATAACTTTTTTTTCTTTTTTGGGCCACATCCAGTAGAGCTCAGGGGTTACTCTGGCTCTGCGCTCAGAAATTGCTCCTGGTTTAGGGGGACCATATGGGATGCCGGGATCGAACCCATACCTGTCCTGGGTCCACCGTATGCAAGGCAAAAGAACTATTGCTGTCCTACCACTCTGACCCTATGTTATAACATTTTAAAGTTTCAAATATATATCATTAAATATAGACACTTGACTATACTGCATTAACTTTACCACTAAGCATTCCAATACTATCACTCACCATACAATTATTCACTTTTACCTATTCATTCATACCTTTTACCCTTTAAAAAAAAAGCACTAGTTAGTTATATCATCTTAAAGTTATTTTTGTTTTATTTAGTTCACATAAATATTTATTTCTGTTCTCAGTATGTCACATATTAGTAAAACCAGAGTGTTTGTCTTGCTCAATATGACTCATTTAAGTTGATCCATGTTGTTACAAATGGCAATAGCTCATTTGTTTTATAGCTGAGTAGTGCTCTATATCTTTTTTATCTGTTTGTCTGGCAATGGACATTTAGATGCATAAGTTCTTTATTAACATATCATCAAAGCGATAATACTAGAAACTAACTTTATAAAATTCTGCCTTTACTATCTTTGTCTAATCTCCTTTGGAGTCATTTTACTTCCTCCTCAAATTCAAAATCAAGCCTTTCAAATCACAGTTCTTTTTAAATAGTAAATATAACTTTAGGGTAGCGTTTTCTACAACTTTCCTCAACATACCTTTAATCCAAAAAATGTGTCTTGTATTCCAGAAACTTTCAAAGAGCCGACAATTTGACATATCTATTTAAAAATTCATTTCTACTGAAGCATTAATGAACAACAATGGCATGTCTTTTTTGAAAAATAAGTTGCTTTCATATTTCATCCTTTAATAGTTTAATCCAAAATAATAACATCCTGGCAAAGACAGAGAGATACAGTGAGGCAAAGGAGCCCTTTGCTCTATCTCAATTCATATATTAAAGTCACCACTTATTTTAATGACTGACTTCACTTCATAATTTTGTTACAAAACCTGAACACAGGAGAGGATAGAGAAATCCTCTTTAAAGATAAATTGTAGCACAGTAAAGTTAAGAAATAGTATCATAGTTAACTAAACAGAGAATCCAGGACTCCTGAGTTCAGTACTGACATTTATCCTCATATACAGATTCTCTATTAATTAGTTTTCAAATATGTATACTACTAATTATTTTCTCCTCCAGGATTCCAATTGTGTGAAAAGGAGTGGGGCTGGACAGAATATATTTAAATACATATCTCTAAAAGATATGTTCATATTTTAAAAGCATATTAATAATTTCAATTTGGGGCAATGAATTTTTAATTAAAAGTTTAATTTAGTAAATATTTACAAATAATAAATTTTATCAATATACTCTTTAGTAACATTCCATGATAGAGTCATTCTCCAAGATTGTTGACACTAGAGCAGGGGTCTCAAACTCAATTTACCTAGGGGCCTCAGGAGGCAAAGTCGGGGTTATACTTGAGTGCAAAGTCAGTAGTAAGCCTTGAACATTGGGGGGTGTGACCCAAACAACTAAAACAAAACAAAACAAAAAAAGATTCCTCTAGGGCAGGACCACAAAATGTTGTACAGAGGGCCGCAAACGGCCCAATGGCCGTGAGTTTGAGACCCCTTCAGAGTTATATTAAAGCCTCTGATAGGAGAGAAAGAAATTGCTTTATCTGACACATATGAACTAGTTTAGTTAGTTTAGCACTTGCCATTTGCAAAAAAGTGAACTCAGACCCCCAGCTAACACCATGTACTAAGGTAAAATTCAAATGGATTAAAGACCTTGATATCACACCTGAAACCATAAGTTATATAGAACAACACATAGATAAAACAATTTCTTGACAGTGAGACTAAAGGCATCTTCAAGGAAGAAACGGCACACTCCAAACAAGTGGAAGCAGAGATAAACAGATGTGACTATATTAAGCTGAGAAGCTTCTGCACCTCAAAGGAAACAGTGCCCAGGATACAAGAGCCACCTACTGAGTGGGAGAAACTATTCACCCAATACCCAGCAGATAAGGGGCTAAAATCCAAAATATACAAGGTACTGACAGAACTTTACAAGAAAAAAAAATCTAATCCCATCAAAAAATGGGGAGAAGAAATGGGCAGACACTTTGACAAAAAAGAAATACAAATGGCCAAAAGGCACATGCAAAAATGCTCTACATCACTAATCATCAGGAAGATGCAAATCAAAACAACTATGAGGTACCGTCTCACACCACAAAGAACGAGAACAAGCAGTGCTGGTGGGGATGTGGAGTGAAAGAAACTCTTATCCACTACTGGTGGAAATACCATCTAGTCCAACCTTTATGGAAAGCGATATGGAGATTCCTCCAAAACTGGAATTTGAGCTCCCATATGATCCAGCTATACTACTCCTAAACAAACATTCAATACAAAAAATCCCTTCCTTACACATATATTCATTGCAGCGCTATTTACAATAGTTTCCAGACTCTAGAAACAACCAAAATGCCCTTCAACAGATGAATAGCTAAAGAAACTGTGGCACATATACAAAATGGAATATTATGCAGCCATCAGGAGAGATGAAGTCATAAATTTTTCCTATACATAGATGTACATGGAATCTATTATGCTGAGTGAAATAAATCAGAGAGAGAGAGAGATAGACACAGAATAGTCTCACTCATCTATGGGTTTTAAGAAAAATAAAAGACATTCTTGCAATAATTTTCAGAGACAAAAGAAAGGAGGGCTGGAAGTTTCAGCTCACCGCATGAAGCTCACCACAAAGAGTGATGAGTGCAGTTAGAGAAATAACTACATTCAGAACTCTCATAACAATGTGAATGAATGAGGGAAATAGAAAGCCTGCCTAGAGTACAGGTGGGGTTGGGGTGGGAGAAGGGAGATTTGGGACATTGGTGATAGGAATGTTGCACTGGTGAAGGGGGGTGTTCTTTACATAACTGAAACCCAACCACAATCATGTTTGTAATCAATATGTTTAAATAAATATATTAATTTAAAAAACTTAGTTTGGTTAGCACAAATATTCTGAGTTCTTTTTTTGTCTAAGAATGTTTTTACCTTCCTTTCCATGTAAATGATAGTTTTGCTAGGTAGTGGAAGTTTGGTAGGTAGTGGCAGATTGGAAGATTCATTCAGTAGTTTAAATGTCATTCCACTTCCTTCTTGCTGAATTGTTGTCTTCAAGTTCATCCATGTGATTCTCGATGTATGTAAATATGCTCTTATGGCTTGCTAGCATTATTTTTATTCTCTTAGTTCCATTTTTATGGATTCTCTCATCTTCTGATAGAGTTCTTCTTTGAGTTGGTTGAATTGTTCAGCTATGGGTTTCTTAATTTCTTTGGCTATTGATTCCTTGAATTCCATTGCTAAGACAGTAAGTGCTTATTTTAGGTTAGGGTTTGTGTGTTTTGGATGACTTTAAAATTAGCAAGGATTTATCTTCATATACCCAACTGCTGCTATCTTCTTTAGTTTCCCATTGTTCTTTGTATTTGGGTGACTTGGAGTGCCAGTGTTTCGGGGTGTTTAAAAAAATCTAGTCTAATTGTTTAAGAGGTAGTTGGAGGTATATGTGTTTTGGAGTTTATTCTAGATAAGCGAGGTTGCCCAAGTAAAAGAGAAATGTTGTACCCTAGTTTGTTGAGTTTTTCTGGTTTGGGGGCTGTATATTTTTTAAGGGAAAAAAATAGTTAGGCCTGTTCTGCCTAGAAATGTTTGGTATAAACTGAAGTGTCTATGATGTTTGTGGTGCAGCAGGTCAAGGGCTTTCTTTTCTGAGCAGAAGCAGGGCTTTTGTGATAGTGGCTGGGTGGTCTGGAGTTGGAAGGGTGGGGGAGAGCTGTTTTGCTCGCACCAAATTTATGAAGTGACACAGGGGTCCTGTGTCCCACCCCTGTCAAACAAGGATCCATGAGGATGGGGGGTGGTCTTGTGGCAGTTTTGACTAGCCATTTTTTCTGAGCGGGTGCAGGGCTTGTGAGATGGTGGATGGGAGGTCCAGAGGCCAACTCTCTGTTATCAACAATTTCCACCATTTATAAAACTTGCAAGATATTTACAAGGTGATTCATGTATATACATATATATGTGTGTATAGTAATATTTAATTTTTATGACTAACAGAGAAAGAATCTAAAATGAGGAAATTTTAAATAAACTTATCCAAGATATCAGTTATTTATCAGTTAAATTGGGATGCAACTCACATATCTGTGTCCTCCAGACATATTTAGCTTGACCTTTTGGTTCTTCTATAGTTCAACAGAATCTGCCTTTTCAAGCCAATGAATTTCACCAATTTCAACAAAGCTCTTAAAAGAAATAGACTTGGGGCCAGACAGATAGCACAGCCATAGGGCCTTTGCCTTGCAAGCAGCCTATACAGGATGGAAGGTGGTTTGATTCCTGGTATCTCATATGGTCCCCCATGCCTGCCACGAATTATTTCTGAGTGTAGATCCAGAAGTAGCCCTGAATACTGCGGGTGTAACCAAAAAAAAAAAAAATAGAATTATCTGTGGTCTTTCATCTTAAAGTATTTCTATAAAGTCTAGCCACTCTGTAAAAGTTAACTACTTTTAATAATTACTACTGCATTTTGAATCTAAATTTGTACTTAAAATATTATTTTGGAGAGAATGAAGAAAGGGGAATGCAAAATTCAACAAAATCAGTTGGATTGTCTTTTAAAAGTTTAATTCCACGCATGCAAATTTATTTTAAACCTTTCTGAGGATTGAGGACAAAACAGCTGGCTGGTGCTTTTAAGCTTCTCACAGTTCAGCACAGTTAAGCATAGTGACTCCTAATGCTGGCAGAGCTCCTGTGTCACCAGGATCTGCAGAGCGGAGCAAGCCAAATGAAAGAGAAAGTTTGCAATTAATTAAAAATGAATGAAAACAAAAATCTTCCCCAAGTGACTTGTTTCTCATCTTGGTTGTAATCCACAGTCAACATGTGGAGGTCACGTGGGGCATTTACCAAATGGAAAATATATAGGACTGTGTCAAAGAGACCATAGACTGCTGCTCTGGACCACACTAATAATTCTTTTAAATCCTCTCATTCCACCTCGTCGGGAGACAGCAGCATTTTAAATCTGACTGACCCATATAAATTACCTTTCTATTCATCCGTCTGTGAAATTAATAGTTGAGGAAGACAGGTCCTGTCAAGCTTCTGTGCTGATCTGCAGAAGGGTTCAAAATAAATGAGGGTGGGGAAAGGAGACGGAACACTTGTGAGAAAACATAGAGCTCAAGCTCTGAGCAGTACAGCTGTCTCTGGTATTGGTGCCTGTTATAGATAGAGCCTGTTATCATTGTGGAAACAGGATTTTACCAACTATTCATAATGTTTGAATGGTTCCATCTAATGTATTGAAATGTCGATACCCATAGGGAAGGGGCCCAGAACAAACACCAAGTCCCTCAAAATAGGGCCTTGGAGCTAAGACATTTGGATCTTAAAATTAAATTTGGAATAACTTTAATTTTCTATTCTTAACTCACAAATATCCTGGGAATGGGTCATCTACACTTTCTTAGTCTTAATGTTTAGATAATGCTATTTTAGATGTTATCAATAAAAAGGGCAAGGAAACTAGTGAAGGAAGATGTTCTTTTTATGACTAAAGCCCAACTATAAACATGTTTATAATCATGCTGTATAAATATAGATATTATTTTTAAAAATGGCAAGGAAGAAACAAAGTGATAGTAGGAGTTAAGGAATTTGCTTTGCATATGGTAGGCACCTGTTAGACCCACAGCACCTGGTATAGTCCCCTGAGCACTGCCTAGACTGATACCTAAGCACAGAGCCATAAGTCCATCCTGAAATTTTCCAGCCATGGCCCCAAAATCAAAAGTCAAAAATAAGTTTAAAAAAAATGGAAAATAAGCTACCTCCTAATGAAGCTGCATCAGTACATTACTAAAAAATCATGAAATTTTGTGTTGTTTGAAGATGGGGTTTGTAAGTGGTAGAAGCAACCTCTTTTTTTTTTTTTTTCTAAATCCCTATTGTGCAGCCTCAGCAGCATCCACAATAAAAATCTTTTTCTTCCTCACTCCTTATGTTGTATGTAGATAGCAAGCCTGATTTTAGGACAACTGCTTTTTTGTAATTTTCTTTATGAGAAGAACACTTTTTATTAAATTCTTGCACTGTAGGAGAAGAGAAAAAACAGATGGTGAACATCATCTTGTCTTCTTTCTAGTACAAGCATATGCTGTATTCACCTGCACACACACTCAAAGAGAAGCATACATCTAAGCTAATATAAATAAAGCAGCAACCAGGAATGCTTTGTTCCTTATGAGTTGACCAAATGCCAGCCAGCATGGAAGAAAATGGATAAAGTAGTTTTTCTTATATTGCATTCAGTTCTACGTATGAGAACCACATACAAAGCCACTGGTTTCTTATTAGTAGTAACCATTATATTAATATTATTGGCATGAAGGATCACTTATTATTCCAGGTTTTTTTCAAAAATATTTGGGCTGACTTTTATCACTCCTATTTCCTAAATAATACACTTTGACTCAGAGACATCAATCATGTAATACAAAGATATATTTATAAAGTAAAGCTGGAATTTGAACCAAAGCCTAGCTTTAAAATTTCATAAAAGCAGGGTTTGAGATGGTGAACCAATAGTTCAGTGGGCCAAGTGCTTGCTTTCTATGTAGCCTGAGCCCTAAAGGAGTAATCCCTGGACATAGAGCCACGAGTAAGCCCTGAGCACAGCCAGTTGTAGCCCCAAAACATAAACTAAAATGTTTGAGAGATAAAAGAGAAAGTGTGGATCTTGCTCAACCCAAGCACTGTCTATACTTCCCTGAGAACCCTGGGGACAAGAGTTGGGGTGGGGGGCTACTTCTAAGCTCAGAGGTAGAAATATACCACAACATACGGCCAAAAAAAATTGATTAAGTATCATAAAGACTCTCATATCCATATTCTTTTTTTTGGTTTTTGGGCCACACCCGGTGACGCTCAGGGGTTACTCCTGGCTATGCGCTCAGAAGTCGCTCCTGGCTTGGGGGACCATATGGGACGCCGGGGGATCGAACCGCGGTCCGTCTCCTAGGCTAGCGCAGGTAAGGCAGGCACCTTACCTCCAGCGCCACCGCCCGGCCCCATCATATCCATATTCTAAGGAAACTTAGAAGAAACAAACATTGAAAGAATAATAATATGACCTAATTCCTCTCTTTGCATTCCACTTTTCTACTTTTTATTTGTTTGTTTTCGTCTTTGGGCCACAGCCATTGACGCTCAGGGGTTACTCATGGTTATGCGTTCAAAAATTGCTCCTGACTTGGGGGGACCATGTGGGACGCAGGGGGGTCCAACCGAGGTCCATTTTAGGCTAAAGCTTGCAAGTGCCACAGCTCCAGCCCCTCCACTTTTCTACTTCTAAGAAAAAAAGAAAATAATATTATAGCATGTTCTGATTAGATAATTACATTTTAAGTACCTGAGAAATTATTGTATGCATTTCACTATTATACTTGAGAAATTTGGAGGGCAAATAGCTACCTGCAAACTTTAAATCTTTTGTGGCAAAGCAAATGCTAGAAAGATAATGTAAATTCCTATGCTTTTACTCTCAAATTTATACCAAAAAATAAATAAATCACTTTTTTTTTTTTTTTGGTTTTTTGGGCCACACCCTGTGACGCTCAGGGGTTACTCCTGGCTATGTGCTCAGAAGTCGCTCCTGGCTTCTTGGGGGACCATATGGGACGCCGGGGGATCGAACCGCGGTCCATCCTAGGCTAGCGCAGGCAAGGCAGGCACCTTACCTCCAGCGCCACCGCCCGGCCCCAATAAATCACTTTTAAGATCAGGTAATTTTTTCTCATATTCCACCTGCTACAATTGTCTTTAAAAAAAATCCCCTTAAAAATATGGAGAATTTCAAACATTTCTTAGGAAATCAACACATGAACTTTAAGCTAGATTTTTTTTTCTTCTACCACAAAGAATACAATAAAGCCTCTGCTTTAAGTTTTTTTCTTTAAGTACAAAAAAGTATTTGCTTTATCACCTTTCTCAAAAAGAGAAGTGCTTTTATTCATCAAGATTTTTATTTTCACATTAGCACTCTGATAAGAAACACTTTAATGAGGTTAATGTGTTAAAATGCTTAAACTTTAACTCCCCTAGTAAATTAGCTTGCAGCATTTATATCTATACAGTTTGAATTTTAAGAGTTAAGTTGTAGTCTAATATTCTGTATTTAATAAAATCATAACCTAGAGGGAATTTATTTGAGACATGAAGAAATCTCAAAAGAAGAAATTCATCATCTTCAAGCTAGAGAAAATTTGATTTCTAACAAATTTAAGCAAAACAGCAAAGTGAAATATGTAAAAATGGCTTGAGCAGCTCATTCTGTATGACTACATAGGAATAAATAAACATTGACATTCAAAATTTAATCTTTATTTGAAAATATAATTAAAATTTATCTATTCTTTTTTTAACAAGTTATTCACAGTTGTATTTCAGGCATATAGTGACAGGGACTTAGGTTCATTTCCACCACCAGTGTTGACCTCCCTCCACCAGAATTCCTAACATGCATTCCTATACCTCCACCATTAGCCCCCTGGACCATTCATTTAACGGGTCCATTTTGTGTTTAGTTTGTTATAGTTTGGGTCTCTTGACTCTATTGTCATTGACTTTGGCTTGGGTTAAAATTTATCTATTCTTACATGAGTTTCTAACTAAAGTTAAGAACAGTAGTTTTTAAAAGTAATTTTCTGGGCTCTTTTCTCTCAGTTCCAAATCTGTTCTTTATTTTGTTTTAGGAAATCTGAATTGGAAGTCTAAAGAACACATTTCTTCATTTTTTTGTTAGCTTCCTGCTAGGTTCTTCAGACAGGAGGCACAGGAGGGAAATTGAAAGAGTAGACAAGGAGAGATTATTTCCAGACTCTGTTGAGCTCACACTCTGGTTATAAGGCAAATACAAGTCAGAACATGTAGAAGATATTTGTAGGGCTTCTAGCAAACCTTTCTATCAAAACGAGTGGAATTATTTCAATAATTTATACATATTCCACAATGGTATAAACTAATCACCACCAGTTTGGGTCTGATACCCAAATATTTAAAGCAACACTTGCCAACTTGAGAAACTTAAGAAAATTAACCAGTTACCGGAAGAGTCTGGAAGAATTGAATTCCCCATTATTTTCTGTAGAGGTTTAAAATAAACAAATAGAGAAATTGACCTTCCTTTTTCTCAGTCTTATAAAACCAGAACTTACATGTACTATAGAATTAATTTTTAAAGAAACCAATAAGCTATATGTTTCTGAACTATAAACTGATGACATTTACTTTTAGATATTAAAAATTGGTCATGCCCTATGCTTTCATTGGCTTTTTATTGACTCAAAAATTTTCTATTCCTATTCAACCTTGTACCAAAAAATGCTTCATAAAAATTTAAAAATAAATAGTTCAATAAAAATTCATTTATTACAAATGGGATAAATTATATAAAATAAATGTTCAAGTAGATATTCTCTATTATCTAATTCTCTATTAGGAGTAATGTTCATATTCAAAGTATTTTCTATAAAGTCTGATAAAATTAATAAAAGTTATGGATTTTGTTTCTATCATTCTAGCAAAATAAATGTAGAGGAAAGCATCAGTTATAAAATACACAGAAACCATAAAGATAAAGACTAAACCAAAAAATCACTCATTCTTCCTTCTGAAACTACTATAAATCATGATGGTGCTTGCTTAAAATTGAATTCTTTTACAGAACTATTTTAATTGAAGGCTTGATTTAAAAGTTAATAAACAAACAAAAACCTTACCTCACTCTTGGTTACTTCTTACTTATACTACATTTAGCTTATTCAAATTTTCAAAATAATATCCAAATTCTTACCAGTAAATAAGCCATCTTATAGTTTTTATACTTGTGTGTTGATATTTTATACTTTACTAAGTTCAAACAAAATGATCACAGTTAAAATATTTATTCTCCCTATTGTCAAAACATGAATAAAGTAGATTTATGATGCATTTTTGATGTTTAGATTTACTGAAATAAATCACTAGTTACAATGTCAAAGACATGTTTAGATCTTGTGAACAAACATTGCATTACCAACTCCAGTCCAGAAACAGCATTTTGAGAAATTACTATAGGCTTGTTCTCTTCAAAATCAATTTATGTCACTTTTGATTCAAAACAATAAGAAAGGTTTGGTAGTACATATTGGAATATTTTATTTGTGTTTATAGAGATGTGTGTTTTAAAACTGCTTATGATTGATGTAATTGGCTTTAGTAATTCAGAAGCAACATTTATTTCTAAGGCATTATGGAAAATTTATATTGATAAACAATGAGTCACTCCTATTTCCCAAGAGGAGTTTTACAAGAAATAGGAAATTTGTAGTTTATTTCAGACACTCCATCATGTTTTCTTTTCTTTTCAATAACCATAAAAACATGGGGCAGGTTTAGAAAATATCTGGGCTTACACATCACCATGATCACTGAGAGATTAGTTTTTCAAAATAAAGTCAAGTTAGTGGCATTGAAGTTCCTAATAGGTATGCAATTAATGTAAAATATTGAAGAAAGTGAAAAAACAAGACAGGTCTTTCTATTGACCTGCCAATTCTTGTGACTCAACTCAATTTTTAAGGTAATTCTCATAATACATGACACAGTTGACTTGAGTGTGATTTTTGAGTTTTTCTAAAATTCAGAATATATCATAAATATTATTTTGTTGTTTTGATTGTACTAAAGCTCTAAAGGATTAGAGGAATCATACAAAGGAACCATACAAAATAATTTAATTCGGAGCCAAAGTAGGTACAACAGATAGGGTGCTTGTCTTGTATTTGGCCAACTCAAGTTTGAGCCTTATCATCCCCTCAGGTCCCTACTGCCCCCCCAAATCCCCAAGTTCTTAGCACAGAGCTAAGAGTAGGCCTTAAGCATTTTGTGATGTGGCTTGCATACAAAAAATAATAATAAATTGGTTTGATAAACTATGTTTTGCTTATTTTGTTTTGTAAAAATTTGCAACCATACCCAGCAGTGTTCAGGAGTGACTTCTGGTGGAACTTGGGACACCATGTACTATTATATGGATCAGAACAGAATCAGCCACATGCAAGGCAAGTACCTTACCTTCTGTCACCTCTCTGGCCTTAAATTCTGGTTTTCTAACTTATTTAAGCCATTAATCTTATTTCTTAAATAAAGACATAGCAAAATTCCCCCCACTCATTAATCCTGAAATTAAAAGTTGGTTCCCAGGAAAAAATGAATTTAATATCCTTAAAATGTTGAACATTGTTACAGGACTTTCTCAAAATCATATTTAAACCTATCTTACTACATTTATTTATTTATTTATTTATTTATTTATTTATTTATTTATTTATTTATTTATTTATTTATTTTTGCTAGGAGCTGGACTGGACCACTAGCACAGCGGTAGTGCATTTTACTTGCATACTGCTGATCCAGGAGAGACCCGGGTTTGATCGCTAGCACCCCATATGGTTTCCTGAGCCTTCCAGAAACTATTTCTGAGTATCGCAGCTGAGTGTGCCCCCCCCCCAATAAACAAATGTATGACATAAATGTAAGTCTTTGTTAAGGGCACAATAAAAGACTTTGGAAAAGGCTGCTCAGGGCTTCTGATCTGGGATAATCTGTAGCCTTCTGCTTTAAAAAAAATTTAAATTAAAAAATAAACCTATCTGACAAGAAAGTTTTCATTAAAATAGAGGTATCCTTAATGAGCACATAATATACTCCAATAAGTAATTGTTAGAAGGAATGAGAGAAATAGAAAGGGGAGAAGGAATGAGAATGGAAAGGGAGAAAAAAAGAGAGGGAATGAGAAAGATAAAAAGGGATGTAGAGAGAAAGTTCAGCTTTACATATAAGAAAATTTAGAGGACTTAGTGTTTTTCACACTACTTATTGTGCTGGTAGAGTTCAAACTCCAAGTCTTGGAGCCAGGACTATCACTCAAAGAGATGGAACAAGAGCCTGGTGTGTCTGAGGTCCAAGTTCAATCCCCAGGAACACAGATTGTTGTCTCAAAAACCTAGCACCCAGTCTCAAACACTGAACACTGCAGCTTAAGCTCCAGACTGCAACATGTAACCGTCTAACCTGCAACAACAGGAAAACTTTCAGTGATGCCCTGTTCTGTTTTATGAGCCCCATTCCTTCATAAAGTCTTAAATCTTTTACTCTTTAATACAAAATAAAGCCTGATTTTGCAATATCTAGAATATAAAAGAGGACATTATATTTTATTTTAAAAATCGTAATATTTTTGTAATTTCCAAATAGTAGTTTATTAATATTTTATTGCGATTCTTCATTCCTCTCTTATACTGATTCTTATTTTCATTCTACACACTATAATAAAATATAACTTTAGCTGCAAACCAGCAAAATTAGATCAACATCATCAAATTTTACCAGCAGCTTTAAGGCATGACTTCAGTTTTTAATTTTTTATGCTAATTCTTATTTTGGTTCCAAGGATTCGAGAGAAAATTTTTTATTTGCAACTCACACTTTAGGGGCATCATTCTTGCTTTTTTATTGTTGCCAATTTTTTCATTTTACTCATTTTAGTTCCTAAACAAATAATTGATTTTTTTTTCATATTTTTAAGGGCATAACTTTAAAGCTAATGATGTGTGTGTGGAATAGAAAATTCTGGGTTTTTCCCCCAGATATATTCAGAATACTAAATGTGTGATTATATGTTCATTTTTGTATTGTTACTTGCCTAATCACACTTTTATGGACCAAATTTAACTCCTCAAAATGTCCATATCAGGACTTCACTTTCAATGCAATGATAGTCAGTATTTATGGATAGATGAGACCAATGGTGGAAAAGATAGTGGACTTATATGGGGGTAGGAGAGTGAGAAAGATATAGAAGTGACTCTCATTCTTTCTTTGACACTGACATGTAAGGACATAGAGATAGTCAGGAATAAGAATTCTTAGCATGAACTAGATTGTCATGCATTTTGACCTTGTGTTTCATAGTCTTCAAAACTGTGAAAGAATTAATTCCTGTTCTTTAAGGTCTCTGGTATTATTATACGGTCCAAGGATACATATGTATGTGCTAACAATCTTATTATTATAATTAATTAATTAGTTGTATAAGACTGTATATTAGAGTTTTAAGCACTTAAAAATATTTCTGGGGCTGTAGCAATAGCATAGTAGGTAGGGTACTTGCCTTACACATCACCAAGCCAGGTTCAATCCCAACCATTCCATATGTTCCTCTGAACCTACCAGAAGAAATTTCTGAATGTAGAGCCTAGGCATCACCAAGTATGATATACAAAAACAAAACAAAACAAAAAATTCTGCTCATTTTTATTGCTAATCTTTACCAATATCACATGTTCCAAGGTCATAGTAATTTCATTTCCTTTTAATTTTTTTTTTATGCTTGGACCATGCCTGGCTATATTAAGTGCTTACTTTGGCTCTGTACTAAAAGAAGTGCTTAGGTGACCATATGGGGTACCAGGAATCAATCTCAGACCAACTGAGTGAAAGGTAAGCATCTTAGCTGTTATATTATCTCCCTGTATCCTTTACCTCTTTGTCACAAAGAAACTTATTGCATGCAGAGCTATGTCAGATTGGCCACTGAACCAACCCTTAACTTGGGTGTTAAATCTCATTTCTCTGGGTTCACTGAAACTCATCTGACCAGTGTCACAGACATAAGAAAAAGGTATTCATATCAGAGAATCCTGTGTATAATTAATTAAGTTACCTTCAATTAACCATGTACATTTCTCTCCAACTTCTTATATTTTATTTATTTTTACATATCAAAATTTTAGGCTCAAAATACATTATTTGTTATTGTTTTCTTCCCAGTTCCTGTCATGAAGTTAGACATAAATAAATTATTCTTGCAGTTGTTTAATAAAGAAAGAAAGAATTAAATGAGAATACTGAACTGGAGTATGAATGCTACAGAATTAAGTGCTTAAAAATATAAACTCTAGAGTCAGACAGCATAGATTATAATGCCTGTTATGTTATATATTAGTTGCAAGACCAAAATCTTACTAAAATTTTATTCCTCTTCTGTAAAATAAATGTATTAATCATTTCCCACTTGACTGAGGTAATTCACATAAATGAGTTAGAATAGTATCAAATATAAAAGATGCTATTCTTATGGATTGCATCACCTCTGTAACTATTATGCTTAGAACATTTTTTTAAATCTTTCTTTGCTTTAGTTCCCAATAGAAAAAAATACTGGGTGGCTCATTTAATTTATATTAAAGAGTTGTTTAACTTCAACCATACATATATACATATATACAATACAAATGGTAGGTAGGCAAAATTATGAAACTGTCTGGAAAATAATCTCTTTGGAAAGCAATGCTATGAGATTGAAGGATATCTAAGATCAGAAGGAACTCTGAGTACCAGGTTCTAATGCTGATTGTACACTTATTACCCTGGTCAAGAAACTTATGTTTTCTCAAACTTCAGTCATCTTTTCTATACAGTAAGGTAGAACCTAGGTAATTTCTCAAAACAAAGATGAGAAAAATCTGTATCAGAATCTACATACAACATATTAAAGAAATGTTATTTACTTTGGTCTCTTTTCACTGTCTCTACATAGGAAGCAAAAATTATAACCTTATATTCCTTTACATAACTTAATCTCTTTTTACAAGAAGGTATACCCCATCAATATATTATACAGCTGTATTATAGACGCAGTTAAAATAATGCTTTTACTGCATTTCTTCCAAATATGGTCAGATAGCAAATGTATAAAATTAATACAGTACTAAGGAAGATAACAAAATAAGTGATAAACTCATTTTGCAACCTTTAGAAATAATTTTATACTCAGGATAAATCAAGGAAGAAATTGAGGAAGGCAGGTAGATAGGGAAGAGCCCCACTACCCATGGCAATTAATTTATGGGAGTAATAAAATCAGCTAGACTGATAAAAAAGAGTACTGGCCAAAGCCTGATAGGATATTTAGCTTGAACCATAAGAGATCAAACAAATACTTCTGTCCCCACTACCACTCCTGGAGAACAAAACCCAGGGAAGAAATGCCAAGAAACAAAATCATCAACTACTCCCTGACACCACCCTAATAGGACTCTTGCCTAAGTAGAAAGCCCCATGTGGAGTAATTTGGCAAAAACCTGATGTAAACCAACCTGGAACAAAGGATGTACACAGATGTGTTCCTTGGACTCATGCATATGGTGCCTGCATGCACATGTCATTTGCATCTCCCTCTTTAGATCTAGACTTTCATACTTTACTGTTTTCATGCTGGGCTGTGTCCTGATTTGAAGAAGCCCCACTCTCTTCTAGGGGGCATTACTCTGACTTCCTTATCCCCTCCTTCCCCTTCCTCAGAATTTCCAGATAAAACCATTTTTTTTTCTTCACTGTTTATCTCTTCCTGGAATTCTTTTCTGTTATGGAATGCAAAGAACTGGAAAGACCTGGGCAATGTTGAGGACTGACTTTCCTTTCTTGCAAAGAATAATTCCTCACTCTAGCCTGAGTCCAGAATCCCTAAGAAATCAGGATGTAGGAATCAACTCCCATGCTGGGCAGACCAAGTGGATGTTAGGTGCAAATCAACAGCCTCCTAGTGAGGTTGATGGTTATAAGTTTCCTGCAGTGCAAGGATTCATATGGCAGACTTTAACAATATTCAATCTCCCAGCCTTTCCTGGATGGTAGAGATGGAGGGAAAGCAACATTTTCCCTTCTTGAGGCTTCTGCTTCTCTTCTCCCTGTTTCATTGGAAGCCACCCAGAGACATCCAATAGCATCAAAACATAATTAGGATTGGGACCAGAGCGGTGGCACAAGCGGTAAGGCGTCTGCTGCCCTCGCTAGCCTAGGACGGATGGCGGTTTGATCCCCTGGCGTCCCATATGGTCACCCAAGCCAGGAGCAATTTCTGAGCACATAGCCAAGAGTAACCCCTGAGAGTCATTGGGTGTGGCCCCAAAACAAAACAAAACAAAAACTATTAGGATGGCTTTTATATTATTAAAATATATCATTTTATATATAAATCTACTTTATATCATTTTCTCCTTGTCATATTTTCCAGTCTACAGATAGTCTATTGTTATGTTCTTTTCATTTTTTAAAACTTTCCTCCTACCCATACACATACTAATCGTCAAGTATTTCTATATCATTTTCTTTCTTTCATTGATCACCTATTAATAAAATGTAGGTGATTTTTCAAGGAGTAATTAAATATGATCTGGAAACTAAAACTGATTTTATTACAATGTACCCCGATATTCGAAAATGTGAAGACTGTTTATTTCATAATCTTATTTCTTTTATTATGTTAGGGTACTGAGTTTCTATTTTTCTCCCAGAAAACTGTTGTTGCTTTCACTTTGGCCTCTTCTAATATTGGAATTCAGTCCCCAAAGACATCACTAATGCAGATATCAAGATATTTTTGCCAATACATTCTATTATCTGCTTTATGATTTTTAATCTTACATACTGTGAAGTCTAGAGCAGAATGTACTCCATTTTGTTGACCCAATGTTAAGTTTCCATTTAAGGCTAAGAAGGCTGTTTCCATTTAAGAGGCAAGTTTCTATCCCAAAAATAATGATGCAGACCCCAACGTCCTATAAACCACAATATACCACCCTAAATATGTAGCCATGAGACTTAATGGAACACCTAGACAACACCCTAGACAACAGCCAATTAATTTAAAGGTCTATTCTTCCTGCTTCTAGCCCTGTATAACCTGGTTTGTGACCCCAAGGGATTCATGACCTCCTACAGGAGGTGGCCCTGATTGGTCAGTTTTTAGTTTGTTGGTTGATGAAATAATGCTTTGCTTTGCTTTATTTCAATTGTGTGGTCTTGTCCTTTGACTCTGGACAAGACATAAAAGTCTTCCATATATTTGAATTAATATTTATTAATGAAACTTTTTCTTTCACTGTATGCTCTTGGTCACTTCATCTTAAATTAAATGCCCATTTGTATGAGAATTTATTTCTTGGGGCTTAATTCCATACTATAGATCAAGTGGATATTTTTGTTCTAATGCCATGCTTATTTTAAGGACTCTTCATTTATTTATTTATTTATTTATTTATTTATTTATTTATTTATTTATTTATTTATTTATTTATTTATTTTGGTTTTTGGGCCACACCCGGCGGTGCTCAGGGGTTACTCCTGGCTGTCTGCTCAGAAATAGCTCCTGGCAGGCACGGGGGACCATATGGGACACCGGGATTCGAACCAACCACCTTTGGTCCTGGATCGGCTGCTTGCAAGGCAAACGCTGCTGTGCTATCTCTCCGGGCCCCTTTTTCATTTATTTTTAACTTCCCTCGTGGTGCTCAAGAGCTGTGGCTCAAAGGTTTAGGGACCACTCTTGGCAAAATTCCATCAGGAGAGACAGATCTGAAAGTTTATTTAGTAGTTTTAGTAGTCAGGGGAAGCAGAGCTGTGGGCCTCCTGGGCTATGACCAATAGTACCTAGATAGGTGATAGGGATTGAACCAGTGACCATATACATACAAGGTTTTCACTTATTTGAGCATTACCCTAGCATACTATACTTTTTTTTTATGTAGTGTAACATCAGGGAATATATCTCTCATCTGTTTTACCAGTCTGATTTCAGTCTTTTTTCATTCTGGCCCCATCTTTTTCTCCCAGTACTACTCAGTGCTACTCAGTTTTTTGTGGCCTCATATAAGTGTTAATAATGTTTTTTCTATTACCTTGAATAGTGTCATTGAAATTTTAGTAGGAATTTTATAGATTCTATAATTGTAATATCTTCATTTCTAACAATGTTAAGTCTTCTAAATCCATAAGTATTTTATCAACCCAGTTGTAGAGATAAAAATGGGTTAAACACAAAATTATAGTTTATATGTAGATTATTATTTCTGATACTTTTTACTTCCTCCAAATGGACATATTGTCAGAGAGGAATTAATATTTTGGTAATTTGATTGAGTTTAAAAACATAAATTTATATGAGGCATTCTTATAAAAATCTGTAGGAAGACAAATTATCTCAAGTGTATTGACATTTAGCCACTTGGAGGAAAACTGACAGATTGGTTCCAAAATAATTAATTTTTGCTAAAAACACTCAGAGGTCTGTTTTCCCAAAGCAACCCTGTGAGCCATGTGCTACATTGGTAAGGACATACTTCATTGGACACCATCATTACTTTGCAATCTGGCAACAGGTGGCCATTAATATGAAATGTTAAACTAGCACTGAAAAAATAATCCATGCATAATCAGTGATTTTAGCGAATGCAGAAGTCTGAAAACTACTTATTTCCCTCAACAAGAAAAACCTTTATTCTAAACTCTTCAGCAAGAGAAAATGAGTCACTGATATTATTTACAAATATGTGGTTTCTAAACTTTTTGCTTTTCGAAAGAATTAAATCACCTGGGAAGTGATGTGTAGAATTGGAATCCTTCTAGTTAAATCAGAGTAAGGACTCTGACACCCCACCACTGGTGTGGCACCAGTGGATTTTTTTAAGGTTGCATTTTACAAATAACTATCTGGAGAAACTGTGAGCATATCAGTTTTCTAAATGTGATTGCGAGGAAAATTAGACAGAGAGCACATTATACTCTTGATTTACCATGTGGGAGGTTTGATAAACTTTGAGATTCTAGTCCTCACTCTCTTTAGCTTGTAGATTTGACATACTCACCTTCAATTCAAAACTAAGGTTTATCCTGAGAAATACTGCTTTGTGCCTTGAGATAAATGGTAGCTTAATATTATGACCTGTGTTTCATCAATAATCTATATTTTTTAAAACTGCCTTAGAAAAACTAAATTTGGGGGGTAAAATTTCTTTCTATATATCTATATATTTTTAATTATTTTCTACATAATGTATATGTAGTATAGAAATATATACTATATAAATATATATTTTTCTATATATTATTAATTATTTTCTAATCTAGTCACTCATTCAGACTGATGGCTCTACAAGCCAATAAACCATTGCCTAGGCCCCATTAACACTAAGTTAGTATGAGATCTCATTTTCTTACACAGGCAGGGTCTTCTTCCTTTTGTTATCATGAAGTTTCAGAAGACTTTTCTACCCTTTAAAGAACTAAAGGAATGACATATCTAGAGGTAGGGGACAGTTACAGACAAATAGGTAAATGGGCTCTGGTAATGAGCTTTTGGGGAAGACTAAAACTCCAGGGAAAATTGCCTAGAGTAGAGCAAAGAGATGAGGAACACATTCTTTTTTTTTCTTTTTTCTTTTTTTTTTTTAATTTTATTTAAACACCTTGATTACATACATGATTGTGTTTGGGTTTCAGTCATGTAAAGAACACCACCCATCACCAATGCAACATTCCCATCACCAATGTCCCAAGTCTCCCTCCTCCCCACCCTTAAAGATACAAATACTGAGTTTTCTGGAGATGAAGAAATTGGGTCCCAAACCAGAGAAGGGTGGACCTTCTCAGAAAATGTGAAGTTAAGAAAGAATCTAAAGGGCTTGAGATGACTATGACTATGAAAGTATCCCAAGAGCCCAAGGCTTTTCCTGCGACAACATCCATTTTACATTTAGTATGCAAAGAACTCCAGGTCTATACAATTTGGAGAAAATATACGTAACCTCCTAAATCCCATTCTCTGCTTTTATTTTTTTAAACTCTGTTCTCTCTTTCTCACTCTTTCTCTTTCTCTCTTCTCTCGTTCTTTCTCTCTTCTCTCTTTCTTTTCATTCTATCATCCCTTGCATCACTCCCTCCTTTTTCCCTCTTCCTTTCCCCTTCTCTTTGCTCCCACCCACACTTCTTTGAACAAAATTATATTTCTTCACTAAAAAATAAAGTAACAAATTAATACTTTGATATATATACCCTATTTTAAAGATAAACCAATAACTACTACAAAAATTATTTAAGACAATATATAGAATCTTGGAGGCATTTGGTATTTTTTTCTTTTCTTTTCTTTTCCTTTTTTTTTTGTTTTGTTTTGGTTCTTGAGCCTGTACCCAGCTTTGATAAGGGCTTAATCCTGACTCTTCACTCTGGGATCTCTCCTAGCAGGACTGTTGTACCACATGTAGGTGCCACAGATTCACCCCAGACATACCCCATTGTTATTTCTCTGACCCAGTTGTATAAAGTCTCCATAAAATATTATTTTTAACTGGGGGGAGGGAGGCCTGATTCTAATAAAGATGGATTTCTCTCATTTGAGCAATAGTGGAAAAAAAAACACCAAGATTTACTATTTTCTATTGTAACTTAAAAATACTCTATCTTAGACATGAGGATTATAGAAGTATTGTTTCCACATAAAATACTCTTTTATGGTGGTTTATAATAATATATAAAAATATAGACGAGGTTGGGAATTTTTAACAATGAGTGATGGAAACACTGATGGCTATTCTAGAATTTTAATAAGCACTGAAGAAGCACCAGATGTGCATTTTCAAATGAAGATATATTGTCAGTGTTAATGCAAAAGTGCATTTATTCTGAGCTCTTGGGTTCTAAAGAAACATAGCAAAGATCACCATACAAAACTCAGAAACTTAAGTTAAAGTTTATTGTATAGTTTAAGTATGTGAGTTTGCCCCATTCACAATGTCCAGGTCTCTGTTTTCACCCATATACAATATCTTGTCTTTATTTAAAAAAAACAATACCTTCAAGAAACTTTCTATAAAGAACATACTGTATTTCCCCTCATACTTGTAGTGTACATCCTGTTTTAAGCATTACCAGCACAAGATTTTTGTTTAATTTTTAATCCAAAATATTGTCATTTGAGTGTAAATCTCACAAATTACAGATTCTATTGTTGCTGACATCTTGAGTTTAACTACACAGTTACTAATTTTTTCCTAAAGTTCCACACAATTATTGAACTTCATTTTCTGTTTAAAAAAAAAGGCATAGTGACAATTATGCAGTGAAATGAGGTAGAATCAAAAACAAGATGCTTACATTTTTGCATTTGTAAACACACATATGTGCTTGCATATGTCTATACTCCAACACTAGAACAGAACAGATCTATATACATATAATTACCAAAATTCAAGAAAAGTTTATGAGAAGTCTGAACCATTTCAGGGCTGGTTAGAACTATAACACAAAATCTAGACTTCTTTAAGTCTGTCAAGCTGTAATCATAATATAAAAAATATTTCATCCAGGGCAGGAGAGATAGCATGGAGGTAAGGCGTTTGCCTTTCATGCAGAAGGTCATTGGTTTGAATCCCAGCATCCCCTATGGTTCCCCTGAGCCTGCCAGGAGCGATTTCTGAGCATAGAGCCAGGAGTAACCCCTGAGCACTGCCTGGTGTGACCAAAAACAAATAAACAATAAATAAATAAATAAATAAATATATTTTACCTCAAACCTTATAGACAATCTTGTGAAGAGTTCTATTGTTAAAATAGCATGTTTCAGTCTCCACATGTCCTTTTGATGCAAATGAACTCTATGACTTCCCTTATTTTCTCAACAGTATCCTACTGCTTATTTTTATCATGTTTATCTCAGTTTGAGAAACTTGCCAAGATCACAAGCTGCTAGGACAACCTTTTTCTTTTTAATTTGCTTCTTTACCAACCAAATTCTTAATCATCAAAAATATTAAAGTGGAGATAACCTCTCACTCTAACATTTGTAAAAATTACAGAATTCTCAGTGACTTCCTATGTGCCTGGCACCAGCTGCTGATAGTAACTCAGATAACAAGGCATTTCAAATGCTAATCTAGTGAGAATTTCTAAAAATATTAATAATGAAATCCAAGTGATTTAATTTCGCTAGATGAGTATAACGCAAGCTCACTGATTTCGTGCGTCATTGGGCTCTGGTTGCTAGGAAATCCATGAATAGAACTTAATATGCATTCAGCAACAGGCTGCCAGTGCAATTTATCTCCATGGATGCTCCCTCAACTGCCTTTTAAATGACATTAAGATAACTTTGAAGCATTCAAGACAAGCCACTTACTGAACACAAAGGAAACAGACCATTTTTGGACAACAATCCGGACTTCCCGCACAGCTTTTTAAAGTTCTTACTTCTTAGGATATATCTTAGTGTATAATCTACATATATAGGGATAATATAGATACAAACTTATTCTGAGGGGCAAATGAGGGGTAAAACATGATGTAAGTGTGGACTTTGAAGGAGCATGCATCAGTATCTTTAATTAATTAACTTTCTACCTGACAAATAAATTCTTTTGAGCTTCAACAAAATAAAAAGCATTAGCACTTTATTTTAAAGCAATAGATGTGTCTAAGATATCTGACATAATGATATAATAAAAATTCAAGTCTTGAAAACATGAGCAGCCAGATTCATTGACTCATAACAGCATGAGTAGAAAAGCAGCTATTGCTATCATTTCCACCACCACTAAAACAGCTACTTCTGTTATCACTACAACTAGAATAACAAACACTCTACTACTATTTACACTGGCAATGTCAAGGAATTATTTGACTTTAAAATCTTACAATATCATTGTAGCACAAAACCTCATTAAAATAGATATACTAGTTGAAATAGCATCTGAAAAGTCTGCAAAGCAGTGAATTTTACTTGTTCTCACTAAATTTAGCATTATCAATATTGTTTGTGGAAGGAAAGGATGTGGATAAAGGCATTATTCACTGGTAGAACAGTTTGAGGATGAAGGAAATTTTTTATTTAACTTTCCCTACAGAACACATCTCCAAACTATATATTTGAGTAGTTCTCATGACAGAGCTAAAAAGACTTAAATATATATGTGTGTATACTGTATACATATATACTGTATACATATATATGTATGTATATGTATTCTTGAGGTTAGGAAATGACTCAGTCGTAAAATGTGTCTTGCATTTATGAGGTCTTGGGTTTGAACCCTAACTTGACAGAAAACGAAGTATATACTGCATTAAGGGAGAGTTATCTCTATATTTCTTCATGGGCTTATCAAAAATAATGCCTGTTAATTTACTAAAAGAGATCATGTTATGTTCAGTTCGATAACATTAATAAGTTGAATGCTTTTAAGAGCAGTCAGCCAATAGGAAGCAAAGTCACAACTACCCTTGATGTAAAAGAGTAAACTGCAATATTTTACCAGTAAGATTTGGAGATTTATATAATCACTTTTTTGTTTGTTTATTTCTGGGAGAATTCTAGTTCTGTCTCCTTATATATAAAAATTATTTAAAAATTCGGAGCCGGAGAGATAGCATGAAAGTAAGGTGTTTATTTTACATGCAGAAGGTCAATGGTTGGAATCCCGGCATCCCATATGGTCCCCTGAGCCTGTCAGGAGCGATTTCTGAGCCAGGAGTAATCCCTGAGCGCTGCCGGGTGTGACCCAAAAACAAAAACAAAAACAAATTATAAAAAGCCCAGTTAAATACTTATTTAGTTTTAAATTGTGAGAACAAATATCTTCTCTTAAAGAACACTTCAGGTCAAAAATAATGTCTTACATATTAGATTCTATGAATTTTCCTAATTCATCTGTTTTTCTTTTTGGAAATTCACTTTAGCACTATGCATGATAAAATTAAGTGTTAATAAATTAAGTGTTAATAAAATGTCATGCACTCCACATAAGAGATGCATTGCTCAGGAAATATAGATTATACAGGATTGTCTGAGAAACTTTATCAAGAATTTTAAAATACAGGATGGAAAGATAAACAGCTAATAAAGGTATTTGATTTGCATGCAATGAAACTGAGTTGATCCCCCATACGGTCTCCCTAGTATTGCTAGAACTAATTGCTGAGCATGAAACTAGAAGTAAGTCCTGGGCACTGTCCTGTGTGGCCCTCTCAAAAGCAAACAAACAAAAAAATTAAAAGAATATTTTTATTAAAGGAATCTAATGTATTTTTTTTCTTCCACATGGTACTATTTTTATCAAGAACTGCATTCTGTCTCCCAATTTCATGCACATTCCTGGGTCATAGAGTATTCATCTACTTAATTATCTCAATAGTCAGGCTAATCTGGATATTGACCTGTGGATCATATACTTTCGTACCCATTCACTGTGCTATGTCTATTTTGGATCAGCCTGAATGACTTAAGAAAAGTTTCTATGCTGAATTCCTGAAGACTGATAATCATTTAAAAATAGTTATCAATTTCTGGAAGCTGAGGAGGCAGTAGAAGTGAAAGTTAGACAACTTAAGTAAACAATTCTTTACCCTCCTCTTTGGAAGACTAAGAAGGCAAGAGGGTTGGGCAAGGGACATAGATCCCTTTTTACCACATTGAAAATCAGAAATAAAATGATAAGAAAAGTTGGATTGTGTTAAATTCAGTATATTTATGACATTTTTTGAAAGTCAGAGAGTGACCTATGAGGATTTGATTTGAAAGAGCCTTATCTCTAGAATCCTGATCAAAAAGGGGAATGCAGGAGATAATATAAAATTAGTTGTTTTTAAGAGATAAAAAATAACAGTAATGTGAACTTTGTTTTTGTCTCTCCATAGTTTAGAGACATCATGGAAAAATGATCAACTCATTAGTTACAGAAACTAGAACTGAGTACATCTATGTGACAATTCTTGAAGAACATTTGACCACTGTTGCTTTGCTAATTACATAAATTTTTACCTAGGACTTTTTTTTTTTTTTTTTTTTTTGGTTTTTGGGCCACACCCTGTGATGCTCAGGGGTTACTCCTGGCTATGCGCTCAGAAGTTGCTCCTGGCTTCTTGGGGGGACCATATGGGACGCCGGGGGATCGAAAACCGCGGGTCCGTCCTAGGCAGCGCAGGCAAGGCAGGCACCTTACCTCCAGCGCCACGCCCGGGCCCCTACCTAGGACTTTTATAATAAAAGAAATCTTTTTGGCCAAAGCAGTGATGCAAGCAGTAGGGTGTTTGCCTTGTATGCACTAACCTAGGACAGACCGCAGTTCGATCCCCCAGCATCCCATATGGTCCCCCAAACCAGGAGCATTTTCTGAGTGTATAGCCAAGAGTAACTCCTGAGCATCACTGGGTGTGTGACCCCAAAAACCAAATAAATAAATAAATAAAAAAGAAAAAAAAAGAAGAATTTGTACACTTTCCTAAAGGAGACTCAGAAGCATAGAATACCAGATTTAACACAGAGGCCAGGTTTACTACTCATTTTTTTTTGTTTATGATTTTTTTTTCTTTATAGTAACATCATCGGCTTTTTAGAAAAAGAACAAACAAAATAGAAAATAACAGACCTAAGAAATCACTCAGATTATGTTCTCTAGGTACAATGGTCGGTAATTAAGTACAGAAAAGAATGGTCCAAAATCAACACAAAATAAGATTGGATCCCTAATTTCCTGTCTTCTCCTTTGGCATCATCCTCAGCCTCCACAAAGAAATCCTTGCTAGTAAAATGGTACACTTTAAATAGCCACACATTAAAGACTTAAGGGACAAAGATTCTTACCTGGAAATACAGAAAGGAGGAGCTCAATTATGTCAAAAGGCATTCTTCCCTGCTCTAATCTTCCCACAATAAATTTTCTGATAATTAGGAAATTCCTGGTTATTTTACAATAAGCTCATTTAATAAGCATTTCAATGTGTGCAGCCACTAAACTCCCTACTGTATCTATCAAGAGTCTCTCTCCATGGATTTCAGTTATTCAAGATGTGTAAAGGCCTCCTGAGCCTGTACTGAGATACATAAAACAGGATCTTGCTTTCCAATCTCATGCTGATTGGTTTCTAATTTCACCACACAAACTGCTTATTTTTATTAATCCTCTTTTTCCTTTGACTACATGTGATGAGCTATGGGATTTTGTATAACTTTTATTTCCCATCCTCTGTAGGAAAAGGAGCATGAAGCCTATCAGAAAAGTATGATAGGAGAATCAATTTACTCAAACAGGATTTACCAGATCAAGGAAAACAATTTCATTTAAATGTGTTTAGAAGTATTTTCACATTATATTGATCCAGCAAATGAAAAAGCACCAATGACATTAGGATGGCTTGTTTTTTAAATGCAGTTTGCTTTAAAAAATCCGTTTCAACTAGAAGTTTTTAGTGAGGTGAGAAAGCACTGAGAGAAGACTGGGACTGGTTCTAATCTGTCCTCCATTGGCTAAGTAGCCTTTTTTGGCCTCTTCACCTGCCAGGATGAAATTTCTCATCTGAGAAATGAGAAACTTAAGACTTCCTTTATAAGCTTCTGAAACAGTTGATAAATGTTACAGACAAGAAAGCTAAGTCAGACAAGTTTTAAGAATAGCCAAGTTCACAAAACTGATAAGAGAAAGTCAAGATTCAAATTCAGGTCAGCTTGTTCCAAATATGATACTCTAACAAGTACATGACCAACCTGTGCTCTGCGGTCACCTAAAGGTATAGGGGTAAGAAGGGTAATAAACAAGATAGAAATCTAGAACTTGGACAATCAAACCTCATCAAGAACAGCATTGCAAATTTTCATCTATATATATTTTTAAAATATATATTATTTATATATATTTCAGTTATATATATACAATTTTGCTATGTTTTTTTCTGTTTTGTTTTGTTTTGTTGTTGTTGTTGTTGTTGTTTGTGGGAAAGCAGAGTATATTTAGCAGTACTTTGAGCTTATCATAGCTCTGAACTCAGAAGTCACCCCTGATGAGACTTGGGACCTGATCACTGCCATTTGTGATTCTAGGGATCAAACTTGGGTTAAGCACATGCAAGCAAGTGCCTTACCCATTATAGTCTATCTCTAGCCTAATTATGTACAATTTTGTTTAAGAAGTCTCCCCACCCCCTTCCCACAAAATAAAAAAAGGAAGTTTTTTCCAATGTCTTTTGAAAGTGACTTAGAAATAGTCATGCCTAGGGGTGGGGCAAAAAAAATATATAGTCATGCCTAACATGACTGATATCCTGGATTCTGTCCTAGGCACCAGTAAAAAGTTATTCTCTAGCTGAAAAATGAATTTTAAAATGCAATAAAGATTCAGAGAGATATTATAATAGATAGGTTGCTTGTTTTGCATGCAACTGACCTGGGTTTGATTTCTAAATCCCATATAGTCCCATGAACCTTTCAGGAGGGATCCCCATTGCAGATCAGGTAGTATTCTGTGATCACTGCCAGGTGTTGTCCAAACTCCCTCATACTCCCCAATGCATTGAAAATTTGCCGTACCCTACTGCCTTCCAATATACATCTTTATTTATAGAGCAATTAATGCTCTTTTAATAGAACCTTCATTGAGGATAGAAATATTCCTGGGAGGGGGTGAGAAATCCTTCCTAGGCATCCAAAAACCACAGAGGCTCGGCTGGGACCAGAACACTCCACATGCCAGGATTTCGTGGGCTTTTGACTGGTATGATGGGGGCTCTGGGCAGGACAGCTAGCCATAGGACCCTGGGCTGACCACTTTGTCCAGGAGAGCATGATTCCCCCCACACCAGGCGGGTCTTCAGGGCCACGCCTGGTTAATCGGGCCTTGGGGGGAGGGGGTGAGAAATTCCTCCCTAGGCATCCAAAAACTGCAGAGCCTTGGCTGGGCCCAGAACACTCCGAATGCCAGGATTTCTTGGTGTGTTTGCCTGGTATGTTGGGGGCTCTGGGCAGGACAGCTAGCCATAGGACCCCTGGGCTGACCACTTAGTCCAGGGGAACAAGATTCCCCCACACCAGGCGGGTCTTCAGGGCCACGCCTGGTTAATCGGGCCGTGGGGGGAGGGGGTGAGAAATCCTTCCTAGGCATCCAAAAACCACAGAGGCTCGGCTGGGACCAGAACACTCCACATGCCAGGATTTCGTGGGCTTTTGACTGGTATGATGGGGGCTCTGGGCAGGACAGCTAGCCATAGGACCCTGGGCTGACCACTTTGTCCAGGAGAGCATGATTCCCCCTACACCAGGCGGGTCTTCAGGGCCACGCCTGGTTAATCGGGCCTTGGGGGAGGGGGTGAGAAATTCCTCCCTAGGCATCCAAAAACTGCAGAGCCTTGGCTGGGCCCAGAACACTCCGAATGCCAGGATTTCTTGGTGTGTTTGCCTGGTATGTTGGGGGCTCTGGGCAGGACAGCTAGCCATAGGACCCCTGGGCTGACCACTTAGTCCAGGGGAACAAGATTCCCCCACACCAGGCGGGTCTTCAGGGCCACGCCTGGTTAATCGGGCCCTGGGGGGAGGGGGTGAGAAATCCTTCCTAGGCATCCAAAAACCACAGAGGCTCGGCTGGGACCAGAACACTCCACATGCCAGGATTTCGTGGGCTTTTTGACTGGTATGATGGGGGCTCTGGGCAGGACAGCTAGCCATAGGACCCTGGGCTGACCACTTTGTCCAGGAGAGCATGATTCCCCCACACCAGGCGGGTCTTCAGGGCCACGCCTGGTTAATCGGGCCTTGGGGGGAGGGGGTGAGAAATTCCTCCCTAGGCATCCAAAACTACAGAGCCTTGGCTGGGCCCAGAACACTCCGAATGCCAGGATTTCTGGGTGTGTTTGCCTGGTATGTTGGGGGCTCTGGGCAGGACAGCTAGCCATAGGACCCCTGGGCTGACCACTTAGTCCAGGGGAACAAGATTCCCCCACACCAGGCGGGTCTTCAGGGCCACGCCTGGTTAATCGGGCCCTGGGGGGAGGGGGTGAGAAATCCTTCCTAGGCATCCAAAAACCACAGAGGCTCGGCTGGGACCAGAACACTCCACATGCCAGGATTTCGTGGGCTTTTGACTGGTATGATGGGGGCTCTGGGCAGGACAGCTAGCCATAGGACCCTGGGCTGACCACTTTGTCCAGGAGAGCATGATTCCCCCCACACCAGGCGGGTCTTCAGGGCCACGCCTGGTTAATCGGGCCTTGGGGGGAGGGGGTGAGAAATTCCTCCCTAGGCATCCAAAAACTGCAGAGCCTTGGCTGGGCCCAGAACACTCCGAATGCCAGGATTTCTTGGTGTGTTTGCCTGGTATGTTGGGGGCTCTGGGCAGGACAGCTAGCCATAGGACCCCTGGGCTGACCACTTAGTCCAGGGGAACAAGATTCCCCCACACCAGGCGGGTCTTCAGGGCCACGCCTGGTTAATCGGGCCCTGGGGGGAGGGGGTGAGAAATCCTTCCTAGGCATCCAAAAACCACAGAGGCTCGGCTGGGACCAGAACACTCCACATGCCAGGATTTCGTGGGCTTTTGACTGGTATGATGGGGGCTCTGGGCAGGACAGCTAGCCATAGGACCCTGGGCTGACCACTTTGTCCAGGAGAGCATGATTCCCCCCACACCAGGCGGGTCTTCAGGGCCACGCCTGGTTAATCGGGCCTTGGGGGGAGGGGGTGAGAAATTCCTCCCTAGGCATCCAAAAACTGCAGAGCCTTGGCTGGGCCCAGAACACTCCGAATGCCAGGATTTCTTGGTGTGTTTGCCTGGTATGTTGGGGGCTCTGGGCAGGACAGCTAGCCATAGGACCCCTGGGCTGACCACTTAGTCCAGGGGAACAAGATTCCCCCACACCAGGCGGGTCTTCAGGGCCACGCCTGGTTAATCGGGCCCTGGGGGGAGGGGTCAGAAATCCTTCCTAGGCATCCAAAAACCACAGAGGCTCGGCTGGGACCAGAACACTCCACATGCCAGGATTTCGTGGGCTTTTGACTGGTATGATGGGGGCTCTGGGCAGGACAGCTAGCCATAGGACCCCTGGGCTGACCACTTTGTCCAGGAGAGCATGATTCCCCCCACACCAGGCGGGTCTTCAGGGCCACGCCTGGTTAATCGGGCCTTGGGGGGAGGGGGTGAGAAATTCCTCCCTAGGCATCCAAAAACTGCAGAGCCTTGGCTGGGCCCAGAAACACTCCGAATGCCAGGATTTCTTGGTGTGTTTGCCTGGTATGTTGGGGGCTCTGGGCAGGACAGCTAGCCATAGGACCCCTGGGCTGACCACTTAGTCCAGGGGAACAAGATTCCCCCACACCAGGCGGGTCTTCAGGGCCACGCCTGGTTAATCGGGCCCTGGGGGGAGGGGGTGAGAAATCCTTCCTAGGCATCCAAAAACCACAGAGGCTCGGCTGGGACCAGAACACTCCACATGCCAGGATTTCGTGGGCTTTTGACTGGTATGATGGGGGCTCTGGGCAGGACAGCTAGCCATAGGACCCTGGGCTGACCACTTTGTCCAGGAGAGCATGATTCCCCCCACACCAGGCGGGTCTTCAGGGCCACGCCTGGTTAATCGGGCCTTGGGGGGAGGGGGGTGAGAAATTCCTCCCTAGGCATCCAAAAACTGCAGAGCCTTGGCTGGGCCCAGAACACTCCGAATGCCAGGATTTCTTGGTGTGTTTGCCTGGTATGTTGGGGGCTCTGGGCAGGACAGCTAGCCATAGGACCCCTGGGCTGACCACTTAGTCCAGGGGAACAAGATTCCCCCACACCAGGCGGGTCTTCAGGGCCACGCCTGGTTAATCGGGCCCTGGGGGGAGGGGGTGAGAAATCCTTCCTAGGCATCCAAAAACCACAGAGGCTCGGCTGGGACCAGAACACTCCACATGCCAGGATTTCGTGGGCTTTTGACTGGTATGATGGGGGCTCTGGGCAGGACAGCTAGCCATAGGACCCTGGGCTGACCACTTTGTCCAGGAGAGCATGATTCCCCCCACACCAGGCGGGTCTTCAGGGCCACGCCTGGTTAATCGGGCCTTGGGGGGGGGGGGGTGAGAAATTCCTCCCTAGGCATCCAAAAACTGCAGAGCCTTGGCTGGGCCCAGAACACTCCGAATGCCAGGATTTCTTGGTGTGTTTGCCTGGTATGTTGGGGGGCTCTGGGCAGGACAGCTAGCCATAGGACCCCTGGGCTGACCACTTAGTCCAGGGGAACAAGATTCCCCCACACCAGGCGGGTCTTCAGGGCCACGCCTGGTTAATCGGGCCCTGGGGGGAGGGGGTGAGAAATCCTTCCTAGGCATCCAAAAACCACAGAGGCTCGGCTGGGACCAGAACACTCCACATGCCAGGATTTCGTGGGCTTTTGACTGGTATGATGGGGGCTCTGGGCAGGACAGCTAGCCATAGGACCCTGGGCTGACCACTTTGTCCAGGAGAGCATGATTCCCCCCACACCAGGCGGGTCTTCAGGGCCACGCCTGGTTAATCGGGCCTTGGGGGGAGGGGGGGTGAGAAATTCCTCCCTAGGCATCCAAAAACTGCAGAGCCTTGGCTGGGCCCAGAACACTCCGAATGCCAGGATTTCTTGGTGTGTTTGCCTGGTATGTTGGGGGGCTCTGGGCAGGACAGCTAGCCATAGGACCCCTGGGCTGACCACTTAGTCCAGGGGAACAAGATTCCCCCACACCAGGCGGGTCTTCAGGGCCACGCCTGGTTAATCGGGGCCCTGGGGGGAGGGGGGTGAGAAATCCTTCCTAGGCATCCAAAAAACCACAGAGGCTCGGCTGGGACCAGAACACTCCACATGCCAGGATTTCGTGGGCTTTTGACTGGTATGATGGGGGCTCTGGGCAGGACAGCTAGCCATAGGACCCTGGGCTGACCACTTTGTCCAGGAGAGCATGATTCCCCCTACACCAGGCGGGTCTTCAGGGCCACGCCTGGTTAATCGGGCCTTGGGGGGAGGGGGTGAGAAATTCCTCCCTAGGCATCCAAAAACTGCAGAGCCTTGGCTGGGCCCAGAACACTCCGAATGCCAGGATTTCTTGGTGTGTTTGCCTGGTATGTTGGGGGCTCTGGGCAGGACAGCTAGCCATAGGACCCCTGGGCTGACCACTTAGTCCAGGGGAACAAGAATCCCCCACACCAGGCGGGTCTTCAGGGCCACGCCTGGTTAATCGGGCCCTGGGGGGAGGGGGTGAGAAATCCTTCCTAGGCATCCAAAAACCACAGAGGCTCGGCTGGGACCAGAACACTCCACATGCCAGGATTTCGTGGGCTTTTGACTGGTATGATGGGGGCTCTGGGCAGGACAGCTAGCCATAGGACCCTGGGCTGACCACTTTGTCCAGGAGAGCATGATTCCCCCCACACCAGGCGGGTCTTCAGGGCCACGCCTGGTTAATCGGGCCTTGGGGGGAGGGGGTGAGAAATTCCTCCCTAGGCATCCAAAAACTGCAGAGCCTTGGCTGGGCCCAGAACACTCCGAATGCCAGGATTTCTTGGTGTGTTTGCCTGGTATGTTGGGGGCTCTGGGCAGGACAGCTAGCCATAGGACCCCTGGGCTGACCACTTAGTCCAGGGGAACAAGATTCCCCCACACCAGGCGGGTCTTCAGGGCCACGCCTGGTTAATCGGGCCCTGGGGGAGGGGGGTGAGAAATCCTTCCTAGGCATCCAAAAACCACAGAGGCTCGGCTGGGACCAGAACACTCCACATGCCAGGATTTCGTGGGCTTTTGACTGGTATGATGGGGGCTCTGGGCAGGACAGCTAGCCATAGGACCCTGGGCTGACCACTTTGTCCAGGAGAGCATGATTCCCCCCACACCAGGCGGGTCTTCAGGGCCACGCCTGGTTAATCGGGCCTTGGGGGGAGGGGGGTGAGAAATTCCTCCCTAGGCATCCAAAAACTGCAGAGCCTTGGCTGGGCCCAGAACACTCCGAATGCCAGGATTTCTTGGTGTGTTTGCCTGGTATGTTGGGGGCTCTGGGCAGGACAGCTAGCCATAGGACCCCTGGGCTGACCACTTAGTCCAGGGGAACAAGATTCCCCACACCAGGCGGGTCTTCAGGGCCACGCCTGGTTAATCGGGCCCTGGGGGGGAGGGGGTGAGAAATCCTTCCTAGGCATCCAAAAACCACAGAGGCTCGGCTGGGACCAGAACACTCCACATGCCAGGATTTCGTGGGCTTTTGACTGGTATGATGGGGGCTCTGGGCAGGACAGCTAGCCATAGGACCCTGGGCTGACCACTTTGTCCAGGAGAGCATGATTCCCCCCACACCAGGCGGGTCTTCAGGGCCACGCCTGGTTAATCGGGCCTTGGGGGGAGGGGGGTGAGAAATTCCTCCCTAGGCATCCAAAAACTGCAGAGCCTTGGCTGGGCCCAGAACACTCCGAATGCCAGGATTTCTTGGTGTGTTTGCCTGGTATGTTGGGGGCTCTGGGCAGGACAGCTAGCCATAGGACCCCCTGGGCTGACCACTTAGTCCAGGGGAACAAGATTCCCCCACACCAGGCGGGTCTTCAGGGCCACGCCTGGTTAATCGGGCCTGGGGGGAGGGGGTGAGAAAATCCTTCCCTAGGCATCCAAAAACCACAGAGGCTCGGCTGGGACCAGAACACTCCACATGCCAGGATTTCGTGGGCTTTTGACTGGTATGATGGGGGCTCTGGGCAGGACAGCTAGCCATAGGACCCTGGGCTGACCACTTTGTCCAGGAGAGCATGATTCCCCCCACACCAGGCGGGTCTTCAGGGCCACGCCTGGTTAATCGGGCCTTGGGGGGAGGGGGTGAGAAATTCCTCCCTAGGCATCCAAAAACTGCAGAGCCTTGGCTGGCCCAGAACACTCCGAATGCCAGGATTTCTTGGTGTGTTTGCCTGGTATGTTGGGGGCTCTGGGCAGGACAGCTAGCCATAGGACCCCTGGGCTGACCACTTAGTCCAGGGGAACAAGATTCCCCCACACCAGGCGGGTCTTCAGGGCCACGCCTGGTTAATCGGGCCCTGGGGGGAGGGGGTGAGAAATCCTTCCTAGGCATCCAAAAACCACAGAGGCTCGGCTGGGACCAGAACACTCCACATGCCAGGATTTCGTGGGCTTTTGACTGGTATGATGGGGGCTCTGGGCAGGACAGCTAGCCATAGGACCCTGGGCTGACCACTTTGTCCAGGAGAGCATGATTCCCCCCACACCAGGCGGGTCTTCAGGGCCACGCCTGGTTAATCGGGCCTTGGGGGGAGGGGGTGAGAAATTCCTCCCTAGGCATCCAAAAACTGCAGAGCCTTGGCTGGGCCCAGAACACTCCGAATGCCCAGGATTTCTTGGTGTGTTTGCCTGGTATGTTGGGGGCTCTGGGCAGGACAGCTAGCCATAGGACCCCTGGGCCTGACCACTTAGTCCCGGGGAACAAGATTCCCCCACACCCGGCGGGTCTTCAGGGCCACGCCTGTTAATCGGGCCCTGGGGGGAAGGGGGTGAGAAATCCTTCCTAGGCATCCAAAAACCACAGAGGCTCGGCTGGGACCAGAACACTCCACATGGCAGGATTTCGTGGGCTTTTGACTGGTATGATGGGGGCTCTGGGCAGGACAGCTAGCCATAGGACCCTGGGCTGACCACTTTGTCCAGGAGAGCATGATTCCCCCCACACCAGGCGGGTCTTCAGGGCCACGCCTGGTTAATCGGGCCTTGGGGGGAGGGGGTGAGAAATTCCTCCCTAGGCATCCAAAAACTGCAGAGCCTTGGCTGGGCCCAGAACACTCCGAATGCCAGGATTTCTTGGTGTGTTTGCCTGGTATGTTGGGGGCTCTGGGCAGGACAGCTAGCCATAGGACCCCTGGGCTGACCACTTAGTCCAGGGGAACAAGATTCCCCCACACCAGGCGGGTCTTCAGGGCCACGCCTGGTTAATCGGGCCCTGGGGGAGGGGGTGAGAAATCCTTCCTAGGCATCCAAAAACCACAGAGGCTCGGCTGGGACCAGAACACTCCACATGCCAGGATTTCGTGGGCTTTTGACTGGTATGATGGGGGCTCTGGGCAGGACAGCTAGCCATAGGACCCTGGGCTGACCACTTTGTCCAGGAGAGCATGATTCCCCCCACACCAGGCGGGTCTTCAGGGCCACGCCTGGTTAATCGGGCCTTGGGGGGAGGGGGTGAGAAATTCCTCCCTAGGCATCCAAAAACTGCAGAGCCTTGGCTGGGCCCAGAACACTCCGAATGCCAGGATTTCTTGGTGTGTTTGCCTGGTATGTTGGGGGGCTCTGGGCAGGACAGCTAGCCATAGGACCCCCGGGGCTGACCACTTAGTCCAGGGGAACAAGATTCCCCCACACCAGGCGGGTCTTCAGGGCCACGCCTGGTTAATCGGGCCCTGGGGGGAGGGGGTGAGAAATCCTTCCTAGGCATCCAAAAACCACAGAGGCTCGGCTGGGACCAGAACACTCCACATGCCAGGATTTCGTGGGCTTTTGACTGGTATGATGGGGGCTCTGGGCAGGACAGCTAGCCATAGGACCCTGGGCTGACCACTTTGTCCAGGAGAGCATGATTCCCCCCACACCAGGCGGGTCTTCAGGGCCACGCCTGGTTAATCGGGCCTTGGGGGGAGGGGGTGAGAAATTCCTCCCTAGGCATCCAAAAACTGCAGAGCCTTGGCTGGGCCCAGAACACTCCGAATGCCAGGATTTCTTGGTGTGTTTGCCTGGTATGTTGGGGGCTCTGGGCAGGACAGCTAGCCATAGGACCCCTGGGCTGACCACTTAGTCCAGGGGGAACAAGATTCCCCCACACCAGGCGGGTCTTCAGGGCCACGCCTGGTTAATCGGGCCCTGGGGGGAGGGGGGTGAGAAATCCTTCCTAGGCATCCAAAAACCACAGAGGCTCGGCTGGGACCAGAACACTCCACATGCCAGGATTTCGTGGGCTTTTGACTGGTATGATGGGGGCTCTGGGCAGGACAGCTAGCCATAGGACCCTGGGCTGACCACTTTGTCCAGGAGAGCATGATTCCCCCCACACCAGGCGGGTCTTCAGGGCCACGCCTGGTTAATCGGGCCTTGGGGGGAGGGGGTGAGAAATTCCTCCCTAGGCATCCAAAAACTGCAGAGCCTTGGCTGGGCCCAGAACACTCCGAATGCCAGGATTTCTTGGTGTGTTTGCCTGGTATGTTGGGGGCTCTGGGCAGGACAGCTAGCCATAGGACCCCTGGGCTGACCACTTAGTCCAGGGGAACAAGATTCCCCCACACCAGGCGGGTCTTCAGGGCCACGCCTGGTTAATCGGGCCCTGGGGGGAGGGGGTGAGAAATCCTTCCTAGGCATCCAAAAACCACAGAGGCTCGGCTGGGACCAGAACACTCCACATGCCAGGATTTTCGTGGGCTTTTGACTGGTATGATGGGGGCTCTGGGCAGGACAGCTAGCCATAGGACCCTGGGCTGACCACTTTGTCCAGGAGAGCATGATTCCCCCCCACACCAGGCGGGTCTTCAGGGCCACGCCTGGTTAATCGGGCCTTGGGGGGAGGGGGTGAGAAATTCCTCCCTAGGCATCCAAAAACTGCAGAGCCTTGGCTGGGCCCAGAACACTCCGAATGCCAGGATTTCTTGGTGTGTTTGCCTGGTATGTTGGGGGCTCTGGGCAGGACAGCTAGCCATAGGACCCCTGGGCTGACCACTTAGTCCAGGGGAACAAGATTCCCCCACACCAGGCGGGTCTTCAGGGCCACGCCTGGTTAATCGGGCCCTGGGGGGAGGGGGTGAGAAATCCTTCCTAGGCATCCAAAAACCACAGAGGCTCGGCTGGGACCAGAACACTCCACATGCCAGGATTTCGTGGGCTTTTGACTGGTATGATGGGGGCTCTGGGCAGGACAGCTAGCCATAGGACCCTGGGCTGACCACTTTGTCCAGGAGAGCATGATTCCCCCCACACCAGGCGGGTCTTCAGGGCCACGCCTGGTTAATCGGGCCTTGGGGGGAGGGGGTGAGAAATTCCTCCCTAGGCATCCAAAAACTGCAGAGCCTTGGCTGGGCCCAGAACACTCCGAATGCCAGGATTTCTTGGTGTGTTTGCCTGGTATGTTGGGGGCTCTGGGCAGGACAGCTAGCCATAGGACCCCTGGGCTGACCACTTAGTCCAGGGGAACAAGATTCCCCCACACCAGGCGGGTCTTCAGGGCCACGCCTGGTTAATCGGGCCCTGGGGGGAGGGGGTGAGAAATCCTTCCTAGGCATCCAAAAACCACAGAGGCTCGGCTGGGACCAGAACACTCCACATGCCAGGATTTCGTGGGCTTTTGACTGGTATGATGGGGGCTCTGGGCAGGACAGCTAGCCATAGGACCCTGGGCTGACCACTTTGTCCAGGAGAGCATGATTCCCCCCACACCAGGCGGGTCTTCAGGGCCACGCCTGGTTAATCGGGCCTTGGGGGGAGGGGGGTGAGAAATTCCTCCCTAGGCATCCAAAAAACTGCAGAGCCTTGGCTGGGCCCAGAACACTCCGAATGCCAGGATTTCTTGGTGTGTTTGCCTGGTATGTTGGGGGCTCTGGGCAGGACAGCTAGCCATAGGACCCCTGGGCTGACCACTTAGTCCAGGGGAACAAGATTCCCCCACACCAGGCGGGTCTTCAGGGCCACGCCTGGTTAATCGGGCCCTGGGGGGAGGGGGTGAGAATCCTTCCTAGGCATCCAAAAACCACAGAGGCCTCGGCTGGGACCAGAACACTCCACATGCCAGGATTTCGTGGGCTTTTGACTGGTATGATGGGGGCTCTGGGCAGGACAGCTAGCCATAGGACCCTGGGCTGACCACTTTGTCCAGGAGAGCATGATTCCCCCTACACCAGGCGGGTCTTCAGGGCCACGCCTGGTTAATCGGGCCTTGGGGGGAGGGGGTGAGAAATTCCTCCCTAGGCATCCAAAAACTACAGAACCGCGCGGGGGCTTACGCCCCCGCGCGTACTTCATGTATTTCATGTATTCAGAATATCCCTTATTCTTATGTTATGTTTTCCGTACACAGAATGTTTATTTTGTATTCTCCCCTTTCCCACACCCCTACAAAGCTCTTTTTCACTCCTTAACTCTCTAACCCCTTCTCAAACATCACTAATCTAGTTTTCTCTTTTTAACTTCAGTAGTGTAGAATCGTAATCACAGTCCAAAGCTGTGCATTGTGTATGACAACCCCAAACTGTTTCAAGATACTAAAATTGACACGTATTTCTTTAGAATATTTTGTGTTTTTTCTCTGACAGCTATAATTCTTACTAAATGTTGTCTTATATAGTGATGATTCTAACCACTTTTTATGTTCTCTTTTTGAGCTGTTTAACAAGGAATTTTGGTGGAAGAGTCCCCCAGTTTAATGCTTATGATTGAATCATGTCAATGGAATCATTGTAATTGTTCTTATGGCCCCCATACGCGCCAATAACACCATGTGGCATTGCTTCTTATTTGCATAGGCACATTAAAATGGGAAAATAGTATAAATACAAATAAGATCCTATCTAATAGAGATTAGAACACACAAACCTTGTAGTGCAAAGGGACCTTACACCCTGAACATTGACATAACGACCTGGCACAGACGTCAGAAGAAAGGGCATATTCCATTCTCCCCTGAACCAGGAAAGCCATCCACGAAACATCCGGCTGGTCTATAACATCACTTGGAAGCAATCCTCTACCATGGAAGACCTACACTGCTCAGACTTCGACCTGCTCAAAAAGAGACTTCCCTTAACACTGAGAAGACTTAACAACAACAACGACCGGCTTACAGGACAGGGCTCCCTGCATTGCCCTTTGATTGTGAGGTGAAAGGAGAGGATGCTCCACGTCCTGACTTCAATGTAAGATATGCAGATTCCAGGATCTTTAATACAGAAACATGATACCAACAACAGAGACTGTGTGAAAAATAAAAGTGTGTTGGCACTACAGACAATGTATTGGATTGGACGATCTAGCTTGCTTGGAGCCTAGACTTGGTCTTGTGCCAGGAAACTTCAGGGGTCTGGTCTCTTTGTACTTAGGCCAAGGTTATTTCTTTCCATGTTCCTCATATTTTGGTGAGCCTATGCAAACAACAATTGCCACTCTAACACCATTCTTACTGTGCTCCTTTAACTCTAATCCTTAAAAAGAACTCACTTAAAATTTGAGGTTAACTTAAGCTAATATGCATGTATATGGAAATGTAAGAAAATACTATGCCTGTAATGTTTAAGGAGTTACGTAAGTTTTATGGCTTTAGATTGCCTTGTGTACTGTTAAGAAATATTATAATGTATTACAATCTGGGGACTTGAGGGACAAAGTAATTGTACATGGATTCTGTGTTATTTATCTTAATGTTCTTTGGCTGAAATTTCAAAGTTAATATATCAAAAAAAAAAAAAAAAAAAAAAAAAAAAGAAATATTCCTTACTCTGATGTCCATTTGTTACTCTTGAGCACTGGCAATGTGTGTACTGTTATAAGCAGATTAATTTTAATTGTAATAAATTTATTGTAAAATTGTAATTAAAATTAATTAAAATTGTAAATTTTTTAATTTATTTAAATTTTAGTTGCTGCCAGTGACTACTTACATCTATTGAATACAGTGTATATCTACAGCAAAAGAGAAGGGGAATAAAGCATAGGTTAACCAAAAGTTAACAGTAGCAAGATTTTTATTTTAAGGTTAAACACCATTGGCTAGTATTAATGAGAAGCGGAATGATTTTGACTTCAAATTATGAAATTACAAGGTAATATGTCATCTGCTTCTTCTTGTTAGGCATCCTTCCCCTCCGGTTACCCATAATGCTGATTAAATGGTTGTTCTCATCCCCAAAGCTTTCAGGTAAAGAGTTAAGTATAACTGTGTGTTTTAAATAATTGCAATTTTCCTACCCTGAAATAGAAGTCCTGTTTGTCTTTTTAAAGTATTTCATATAATCTTGCTATTTAAAAATGAGAGATTTTTTTCAGTAACAACATTTTACAGTCAATAGGATAATTGAAAGACTCAATACAATGTGTTCACTTGCTTTTTTTTTTTTTATAAGAAAACAAACAGGGGCCGGGCGGTGGCGCTGGAGGTAAGGTGCCTGCCTTACCTGCGCTAGCCTAGGAGACGGACCGCGGTTCGATCCCCCGGCGTCCCATATGGTCCCCCAAGCCAGGAGCGACTTCTGAGCGCATAGCCAGGAGTAACCCCTGAGCGTTACCGGGTGTGGCCCAAAAACCAAAAAAAAAAAAAAAAAAGAAAACAAACAAACAAACCTCTACCTTCTTCTCTGACTTACGTCCACTACTTCACTGCTAAAAATTCAGACATTCATTTAACTTTTATTTTATGCTGGTCAACTGAACTAAGCCTCTGGAGGGGCAGACCTGGGAAAAGCCCGCACTTCAAGTCACAGCTCACAGAAAGTGAGAAAGTGTTCATGTCAAATGTCTATTTCTAATGGATTATTGTTACAGCTGTCTTCTTTTGAAGCAACTGAATAAACACAAAATCAGATTTCATTTTTTTTTCACTTGATTTCAGCACAGCATAGTTCAATTCTCTTCTCATAGGCATACCCTTTCCCAGCCCCCTTCGTATCTCAATGAATCAAGAATCAGACCACCTGACAACAGAGGCTGGAACAATCATTTCTCATATTGTCATCTGATGAATGCCTGAACAATGCTTCATTTAAACAAAATCCGAGTCTTGTCATTTCAAACTGCTGGTGCCTTCTAAAGCACTTCCACAATGGATCTGTGTTAATTCTTTAGGTATACTAGAGTTATATGTTAAATATATATGTTAAAATTAAAATGGGCTGAAACATATTGTTCTCCATTGGAATAAAAAAGAGGTCAATGGTTTAAACCTGGAAAATATGAAAGATGTAGTGTAGTATCCAGAAAAATAAACCTTGGAAAGTAGTATTTGTTTTAGAATACTGCAAACATAGCTTTACCTACCATTATCCTGACTGCAATTATTCTGCAGTGTTCACCAGATTTAGGTTTATTAATTGTTTTATGTAAGTAATATCAATATTTCTTATTGCTCATCTATGGCAGGAGTCATGATAGGTGTCAGGACATTCTCATAGATGAGACAAATCTCTGCTCTAACAGAACTGAGAATTAATAATCAATTTAGTTTGTTAAATAATTCAAAATTTGGGGAACCTTAACAGAAAAAAAAAAGCGAAAGCTAAACTGCTTTCAGCTGGATGGCCTGGAAAGGTCTGCAGAAGGGATACTAAAAATTTACACAGCCTAACATGGGAACAGGAGCAAGCTGTAGTTGGCAGGGTAATGAGAACCCAAATGAAGCACCTGAAAACAATAGGCCAAGTTAGTAGAAGGCTGTTAGAGTGGAGGAAATGTCAACAAGCAGACTGGGCTGGTTTGGATTGATAGCACAATATATAGGTTGCTAGCTTTGCACACAGCTGATCTGGATTGATCTCTTGTATCCTATATGGTTTCTGAACACTGCCAAGAGTTATTCCTAGATATAAAGCAAGGAGTAACCCCTGAGTATATCTGGGTGTAGCCTGAAACCAACTAAACCCCCCCCCAAAGAAAGAGCAGGAAATATGACCAGGAGCAGACACTAAGCTAGAGAATGGCAGATAATTTAGCATTATCTGAGGATATTTCTCTAATCAGATAATTGAAGATATGCCTTTAACCTTATCTCCTTTAATCTCTTTTACTCTGCTTTATGCATCTTTTTTTTTTACTCCATAGAAATAGTGATTACATGATAGCTCTTGCTATCATCTATTTATTGGCTTTCCAGAAAATAGAATATATGCTCATGATGGAAGAGGTCCTTTGTTCTTCATTCATTGACCCTGACTGAATTACTGTTTGGGACATTACAATAAGAGATGACCAAAAATAAAATGAGATGAGCTGAAGTGTATTCTTTAATACTTGAATCCATGTAGGTAAAGCCCTGCTAAATAACATTTCCTAAAATAGGAAGAGGAAGTGAAGCTCATTCCTGCAAGAAAGATCAGACAAACACTAAACTCAGAACAGACTTGTCCAGAGCATATACCCACAGAGGCCCTTAGTAAGCTTAGAAGCCTTAATGAATAAGAACAAGAATCATTAAAAGGCCTACCCTAAAAGACAATTTTCTTAAAAAAAAAATAAGAGAGAGAGAGAAAACTACTATATAAATCATCAAGAAAAAGTTTAAAATGTACTTTGAGGATACAAGGGGTTAAAATTGTTTAAAAAAGTTTAAAATGTACTTTGAGGATACAAGGGGTTAAAATTGTAAAGAAGCATAAGCTTAAACCTCTGTTCTATGAATATTATTATTGTATGATTTTCTCAGAAATTACATTGTTTGCCAGGGTACCCATAACACCACAGAACTTTTAAGTTCTCATCATGTGTGTGTTAAAGAAAAAGCAATTTAGTTAAATTGAATTGACACACAAAGTAAATCTATTATAAGTTTCTGTAATAGCTCAGTCATGACTGAGGCCCTTGCAGATTTGAGGCCTAGAGTTATATCCCTTCCTACTCCCATGTTGAAATTAAGCATGTGTTGACTTACACACCCTTACTAAAGTATGCCACAATGAATTGTGCAAGCACCATATCCAAAAGCACCATAATCTAGGGTGTTCAAACCTCAGTCATCATAAAAAGGAAAGAAAAAAAAAAGAGGAATAAAAGTAAATCTACTGTAGATCAAGCCCAGCACAATGAGTTGAAAAGCAGAGTCCCCACTTTTATATTTATTTCCCCAAGCAAAAATCATATTTTGAAAATTAAAAATTCCATAATGTTCCAGTTTGCTTCCTCCAAGAAGTCTCCTCTGACTCATCTAGAACTTCTATTGTTTATACATGTGGCAAAATCCTTTCACTTAAAAATTGTCAAATGTTTTAAAACAAGCATTGCACATAGCTTCAAGATTTTCATCTCTGAGAGTTAGAAATAAATTTTGTCAAATAGTTCTTCAACATGCTGGTTCAATACCTAAAACCATGTAATAAAAATAAATTACATGATCTGGGATTTTGAATAATTAACAAGCAATGTTTTTCATTTTCATTTCTCTGTACCATAAGCAACTTAAATATGCTTCATACTTGCATATATACTTACTATATCAGCATGTTGTACAGTCTGCTTACACAAAATGAAGCTATTTTTCTGTAATCACCAGAGTACTATTTCTATCCAGAGTTGAGAGTATCCCATCTGGTTGCAAATAACACAACAAAGAGTATTTTGGGAAGCTTAGTTAATCTTTTAAAGAGATGTATTCACAACTCAATTTTTATTTAACGTCAACAAACATAATTTTATAAAACTTGGCTCAAAGACAGTATGCATATTTCTAGATAAAAAAAAAACCTAGAGATGAGAGTGTGAGTAAATGTTTTAAAGGAGAGTAGTATAATTAGTCAAAAATCTCTGGAATGACTTTGGGTCATGAACCCTGTGGCCCACACTATAAAACAAAATGCTTTCATCAATGTGGTTAACATATTTTTTATCATTCTTTGGGTGGGGACACACCCAGTAGAAATCAGGGGTTACTCCTGGCTCTGAGCTCAGAAATTATTCCTGGCAGGCTCTGGGTGCCATATGGAATGCTGGAGATGAAACCTGGGCCCAACATCCATAGGTATCACTATGCTACTCACTTTTTCCTTCTTTACACTTTTTTTTTTTTTTTTGGTTTTTGGGCCACACCCGGTAAAGCTCAGGGGTTACTCCTGGCTATGTGCTCAGAAGTTGCTCCTGGCTTGGGGGACCATATGGGACACGGGGGATCGAACCGCGGTCCGTCCAAGGCTAGCGCAGGCAAGGCAGGCACCTTACCTTCAGTGCCACTGCCCAGCCCCTTTCTTTACACTTTTGAGTGAACTCATTTTTTTCAGGAATTAAAACAAAACAAAACAATAAAATACAATTTTCATAATCTCTACTATCACCATCTTTTCTACAAAATCTACTGAGAGGCCAGTATTTGAGCTAATCTAATCTCCCTTTCCTCCAATCCCATGGGTAAATGTTTAATGGGATTGGAGAAACTAAAATAACATAATTCCAGTTCCTTTTTACCTAATAAAAATTACTGTTGCTATAGATTTCTTCTGTTACACAAATGTTTTCAAAATTTCTCTTTCTCCTTTATTACTTTCACCCTCATGCAAACCAATGTAGAATTTCCTATTCTCTCATTCACATCACTAACCACTCCCTGAATTCTCTCTCTTTACATGGTAACATTAGAAATAATTGCCTATATGTTCTGTTTTCACTTTCACTCACATTTAACTAGGTCCTGTGATTGCTTTTCCCTTTGTTTATAGTTTGGGAGTCACTCCTGGTATTTCTAAGGGCATAATCCTGAATCTATGCTCAGGGATCATTCCTAGAATGATAAGGAGATTACATGTGTACTAGGGATGGATCAAACCCAGATCAGTCACATACCAGGAATGTGCCTAACTATTTGTATCTCTCCAGTCCCTCCTAGGTGAAGTTCCTATTGACTATTTTTGGTACCAACTCAAATCCTTAGCAATGTTGACACAGGTGGACAAAGCTTGGTCTTGGAAAATCCTTCTTCCTTAACACTGCTTCCTTCTCTCTTATGGTTTGAGCCTACAATTTTTTTTCTTATCTCTTTAGTATAGATCAAGTGTTCTCTTGTTTCAATTAGTTTTTTAACTTCTCATCTAATCTAATGCCTTTTTCAAAGTGGTTTCTATGGATTTAATCCCCAAGCATTTTCATGAAACATCCCTAATTATAGATCAGGAAGTAGTTCTCTAGCTCCACCATTGCTGAGTGTACTCTCAAAATTAAACAAATAAAAATTTTGCTTGTAATGTGGCTCAGTAGTAAAGTATATTCTGTTCCTATATGGCACCTGAGTTCTATAACCAGCAGCACATACAAAATAATGTTGGCTTCAAGACCTTAGAAACTACCAAAGGTAAATCATTTTTCAGTACACACATTAAAACATCAGTCTATCTTCATCATATTTCTTTTTGTTTTTTTTTTTTTGTTTTTGTTTTTGGGCCATACCCGATGGCGCTCAGGGATTACTCCTGGCTCTGTGCTCAAAAATCGCTCCTGGCAGACACTTGGGACTATATGGGATGCTAGGATTCGAACCACCGTTGGTCCTGGGTCAGCTGCTTGCAAGGCAAATGCCCTACCACTGTGCTATCTCTCCGGCCCTTATCTTCATCATATTTTTATATGTATATACAATAACATTTCCTACTCAGGTCAATAACAAAATCTTCATTGTACCCTATAAAATGAAGTCCTCAAATTTTCTCAAGTAAAAAGAAAATCTATTGTTCAAACTCATCATATCAAAATATAATTTCTTGGGATCATAAAATTAATAAATAAATAGTGTAATAAAATAGTGTTAAGTCAGGGGCCGGAGAGGTGAAGCAGCGGTAGGGTGTTTGCCTTGCACGCGGCTGACCTAGGACAGACTGAGGTTCAATCCCCAGGCATTCCATATGGTCCCCCGAGCCAGGAGCGATTTCTGAACACAGAGCCAGAAGTGACCCTGAGCAGCATTGGGTGTGGCCCAAAAACAAACAAACAAACAAAAAAAATGTAGTGTAAGACACTGGTCTTGCACACAGCTAAAGTGGCTTCTATACCGAGTACTACAAATAGTTCCCTGAGCATCAGCAGGTATGATTCCTCAACACAGATTCAGAAGGAAGCCATAAGCACAGCTGACAGGGCTGTCAATGCCGCCCCTCAAAAAAACCCTAATGTAAACATGCTCTATGGAGAATACTTCCATTGCCTGTGTAGCTCATTTTTCATATTTACAATACTGTTCTGCATGTAATAAATCGATGATAAATATATGCTAAATGAAGTACTACTTTGCATTTATAAGTAAAGGATATTTAAGAGGTTTATTTAAAGTAAAGGAGATGAGAGCAATTAAAACTGTTTGATTTTTAATTTGTTTTTAAAGGATTAACAAATTTTCTGTGGGAAAATAAGAGGTAAATAGCCCTAGCATGGAGAAAACATGAGCAACTCTAAAAGGATGGAAAAAAACATATATTTAATTAACATAAACATGTCACCAATTTATGAACTATATTAAAAAGCATGCTGGAAGAAATTTCTGGGAGTGTAGTTCAAGGTTGGGTCTTGAGGAGTTTTTCAGGATATCTGGGCTTCATTTTCATGGCAAAAGAGGAGTTTGTAAAGATAGGTAAGATGGAAAAAATGAAACAATGCTAGAGATATAGTAGATAATTAGTAAGTATATTTGGAGACAGATTCAGTTACAGTATGGTAACAGGTTGATCATATCAAGAGGTGAGTACAGAAATAAAGGAATCTACAACAATAGTTCCAGCAAGAAGTCAAAAACAAAAAACAAAACAAAACAAAACAAAAAACAGGCCAGTGCAGTAGTACAGTTGGTAGAGCACTTGCCTTGCATGATTACATGCCATATGATTCATGAGTCCCACCAGGAGTGATCCTGAGCTTAGAGCCAGCTGTAAACCATGAGAACCCATGGGTGTAGGTTCCCAACTCCCTAAAAAGAGATGAAAAAGCCTGCATAAAACACTACTGTTGAAAATGACTAATAAAGGCAGCTATAGGAGTGGGTATAGAAAAGGTGAAGAAGGATAACAAGAAGCACAAAGGGATAAAAACTACCCATCTCTTTCCCAAGAATCACAAAATCTTTAGAACTATCTGAGTAAGTGAATTTTAAAGGCATGACATTCCCAGATGTTAAAATCCAGGTACAGAAGAAACCAGGTCTTTGAAACTGTGGTCTCCAGATATCAGGTGGAAGTTTGCTCCTGTGTTTATAATTATTTCTTCTGTGAACTAATCCCTTGTGAAAATCAAATAGCTTCACTACACTGGCATTATGTTTGTGTTTGTAGATTTATGTTTATGTTTGTAGACTTACTTGGTTAATATATATCACATACAAAAAGTGATAGAAGTAATAGAAACTTCACTATTACTAAATGTGTCTGTAATAAACCTGATCCAAGAAGGAAATTCTATGTCTTACCTTTTATTGTATGTGTCTTGGTTCAGCTCTGAACCCTTAATTCTTATTTATCAGGTCAGATTTTTATTAAGCTATATTCAGTTTAGAGAGACTTAGAGACAGAATCTAGCCAGGAAAACTCAATTTTATTCACAGAACTATTAGATAGTAAAAAATATGTTGAGTGTAAATCTATGAATTTATTAGTAAGCTTTTAATTCTTCATTCATTAGCACAAGAAATGAAATGTCTTGTACTATTCTTCATAATTTGTATTTCCATATTTGTCAAATACTCATTATCGCACAGTCTCTAAGAGGGCATAAAGTTAACAATAATAATTATATTAATGATACAGTGAGTAAAATTTAGCTTAATAACCACTGTATTTGTGACAATTATTATAGTTATGAATAACTATGATTATAACAGCTATTCTAATCATAATGAGCTCAAGGATAGTTTAATGCTAATTGCTCCATCATAAAAAATTAGAATATAGAACTGCAACTGGATATAGTTATGATTGTAATGAAAAAGAATATATGAGGATATTAGTTTACTAGATAATAGCCGATCTCTAGAAACAGAATAAAAGGAAAATTTAATAAATCCAGACTTGGTTTAGCTCTGCTTTAGTCCTCTTGAGAGGGATGGAGAAAAGATATCATTATTGAAATGAAATAACAGTATACTTAAAATCATTTTGATATATAGGGACTTTCTTGATAAGAAGTTGGGACTTGATTTATCCAAGCAAACTAGTAATAGTAAAACAACCTCAAGGACCATAGTCCTTGAAGCTTATTAATATAAGAAATTCCACAGCCATCAAGACTAAGTGAAAATACATAGATATAAAGCTTCCTTAGGATTTCTCTATTTAAAACCTTCTAGAGTCCTCTATGTTATTCATACAGAATGAGGTTACCCTGAGGGACTTGGCAGTTTAATGGCAATGAATTATATGTATCTGGAAATAATAGAAATACATGACAAACATTATAATATTTTAAAATATTATCAATATACAGATCCACTAATTATTCATCCTTAACACTGCCTAAGTGTGATTTCTACCCTGTCCTCCAGAAATGCCATGTTACAAGAATTTCAGTATGGCATGATAAAGTCAATAATTTAGAGTAAATTAGTGCACCTTTGCACATTCAAGGTAAACAAGAACTTGAACCAAGTTTTTTGTTTATTATAGACGATACCAAGTACCCATTTTTACAAGTAAAGACAAATGCTCTAGTATTCATACATATTTGCTACTGTAGAAATTTTATTCTATGATAGTTCCAATGAACCTCATCCAATAACTTATAGAATCTGAGTCCTTAAGACTCAAAACTTTAGAGAAATTGCTTGGACCTCTCAGCACCATCCATAGGCCCCACACCTGCTTGGGTAAGAAAGTCAATTGATACAAACCTCACAGACACTTCAGCTAGGCATATCAGCCTTAACATTTTTCTCCCTTAGAAAATATACTGCCCCTTGAGGCCAGTGTGATAGCACAAAAGGGGGAAGTTGTTGGTTTATACCTTATTTTACCTAAAACAAAGTTTAGCCCTGATTTCTTTGTATCTATTTGTTTACAACTTGGTTTTACCCAAAACAAAGATTGTCTTACTTGTAAATCTGGGTGGGTTTACTGCCCCACCCAGGGTGATCTCTGTACTTCATAAAAATGATAGTTCTGGCAGGCAGTGTGTCCCATACTAGGTAGAAGACTACTAGATTATATATATGTGTTTCACCATATATTCACAATTCAGGATGGAAAGAAATCTTCCTGAAAATAGTTACAGCTATCTATAAGGAGCCCTCAGCTAACATTATCTATAATGGTGAAAAACTAATAGCATTTCCACTGAGGTCAGGCACTAGGCAAAGCTGTCCACTATCTCCACTCTTATGCTAGGGCTTCCAGTAGTCCTAGCATATAGAAGTCCTAGCAATAGCAATCAGATGAGATAAGGAAATCAAAAGAATTTAAATAGAAAAGAGGAAGTCAAACTATCTCTATTTGTAGATGCTATGATGATATATATTGAAAACCCTAAAGAGTCCACAGAAAATCTCCTATAAGCAATAAACCAATACTTTCAAGTAGCCAGCTCCAAAATCAATACACAAAAGGCAGTAGTATTCCTTTATACAAATAACAAAACAAAGGAGAAAGAGATAAAGGAGCCCACCCCATTTAAAATTGTATCTAAAAACATCAAGTACCTAGGAATCAACCTAACAAGAGAGGTGATAGACCTATAAATGAAAACTTCAAAATTCTTCAAAAAGAAATTGAAGAGCATCTAAGAAATTGGGAGAAAATCCTATGCTCATGAGTAGAAAGGATCAACATCATCAAAATGACCATCTTACCTATAGATGCAATCCTATCCAAATTCAAACATCATTTTTAAGGACTTAGAATTATCAATTATAAAGTTTGTGTGAAGTCACAAAAGACCTAGGTTAGCCAAATTCATATTGAAAAAAAAAAAAACTGGGTGGCATCTCATTATCTAAACTTTACTACCTTTACTACAAAGCCATAATAATCAAAACAATATGGTACTGGGAAAAAGACAGAATCTCAGACTAATATGTCAGAATAGAATATCCAGTGATACCCCAAATATATGGTAAATTAATCTTTGACAAAGGAGTCAAGAACTTAAAATAAAACAAAGACAGTTTCTTCAAAAAATGGTATTGGAACAACTGGATAACCACTGGTAAGAAATTAAAGATTGATCCATACCTCACACCTTACACAAAAGTCAACTCAAAGTGGATTAAAGACCATAAGTTCATTGAGGAAAACAGGCAGAACACTCCAATATATACACCTCAAAAAATTCTTTGATTATAGGATGCCAATGACCAGAGGTATCGCATCAAACTTAAATAAATAGGACTACAACAAACTAAAATGTTTCTGCATGAAAAAAAAAACATGGACTAAAACTAAAAGACAGCTGACAGGATGGGAAAAAATTTTACACTCACCACATCAAATAAAAGTTTGATATCTAGGCTTTACAAAACATTCACAAAGGTTAGCTCCACAAAACCTTAAAAAAAAACACATCAAAAAATGGGGAGATGAAATGAAAAGACACTTCTCTGAGGAAGATCAATAGATGTCAATAGACACATGAAAACATGTTAGAATCACTAATCATTATGGATATCCAAATCAAGACAACAGTGAGGTACAACCACCTTATTCCAGTGAGGATGGCATATATCAAAAGTAACAAGAACAATCTCTGTGAGCTGGGATGTGGTCAGAAAGGAACTCTCATCCACTGCTGGTGGGCATGTGGCTTGGCCCAACTCTATGGAAAACAGTTTGGAGGGTTCTCAGTAAACTCAAAATGAGTACTATATGACCCAGCAATTCCTCTCTTGGGTATCTAACCCCAGGGTAGAAAGACATTTGTCTAAAAGTATGTATACACATCGCTACCAATTGTAGAACTTAATACAATAGTTAAGATTTTTAATCTGGGACCAGAGAGATAGTATGGAGGAAAGGCATTGCATGCAGAAGTATAGTGGTTCGAATCCCGGCATCCCATAAGGTCCCCTGACCTTGCCGGGGGCAATTTCTGGGCATAGAGCCAGGAGTAGTCCCTGAGCGCTGCCGGGTGTGACCCAAAAACCAAAAAAAGGATTGAAATCAACCTAGATATCCAACAACAGATGAGTGGATTATATAAGACATGGTGCATAAACACAATAGAATACTACATAGCAGTAAGAAATAATACAATCATGCAATTTTCAGCAACATCAATGGGACTAGAAAATATTATGTTAAATAAAAAAGCCAGAAGAAGAATGATAAATACAGAATGATATGACCTATATGTGGTATTAGGAATAACTTTATGAATAAACACAAAGATAGATATTATGAACATTGTAGTTGCCAGGGTATAACGAGAGTAAGGGAAAAAATCAAGCAGAAAAGGAGACAAAGTCTTTATTCTCTTTATACTACAAATAAACATTCAACAACAGCAAGAGCTGTTTAGATTGAACAGGTGTTCAATCACCCTCCCACTACAAAGACCTATAATAATGTCTCTATATTTTCATCCACAAAATCAGGGGCAGAATATGATTAGAAGCCAGAGACTCCCACTGCAGTGCTTATAGATACCACTGAAATAGGCAGCTGCATACCATAAGTTTAGTTACATGCCAGCTCTTTGAGTATATTTTTACAAATTAATATTGTCTTTCTTTTTTCTCCTTTTTTTTTTAAATTCAAGCTACATTACTACTATATTATAATGCCCACGGTTTCAGTTCCTTTCAGGAAAGGAACCTCGATTCAGAAGACACAAAGGATGATACTACATAGGATAGACTGTTCTTATAGTGCTCACTACCATATTGCTTAGCACTCTAGACATGAAAATTATGTATTTTCTAAAATGTTCTATGCACAATCTAACTCCGAAAGCTTCATTAAGAAAATATCACCTCGGGGCCAGGTGGTGGTGCTGGAGGTTAGGTGCCTGCCTTGCCTGCACTAGCCTTGGACGAACCGCGGTTCGATCCCCCGGTGTCCCATATGGTCCCCCAAGCCAGGAGTGACTTCTGAGTGCATAGCCAGGAGTAACCCCTGAGCGTCACTGGGTGTGATCCAAAAAAACAAAAAAAAAAAAAAAAAAGGAAAAGAAAAAGTCACCTCACTATAGATAAGGTTCCTAGAAGTTTGAAAACCTTTCTCCTCTGATGTGCCAGCACCATTTTTTCTTTTTTTTAATTTTTATTTATTTATTTATTTATTTATTTATTTCATTGCATTTATGTATTTATTTTTAAGCACTCTCACCCATCTATAAGAGTCAGGCCTCCAACTACAACCTATGAATAGATCTCTAATGACAGTCTATAATTTGGTATCAGTGTATGTAGTGGACTTCTCTGTGTTTGCCTAATCTGTATTGCAAATAATCTATATTGTACATATTGTATAAAGTATATTATATATTTGGGGCCGGGAAGGTGGCGCTAGAGGTAAGGTGTCTGCCTTGCAAGTGCTAGCCAAGGAAGGACCACGGTTCGATCCCCCAGCATCCCATATGGTCCCCCCAAGCCAGGGGTGATTTCTGAGCGCTTAGCCAGGAGTAACCCCTGAGCGTCAAACGGGTGTGGCCCAAAAACCAAAAAAAAGTATATTATATATATTATAGTATATTATATTAGTTTATTTATATAGTATACATAATGTGTGTATAGTTTATATATTGTATATTGTATATAGTCCTGTTATATATTATCCTCCCACCCCATCCCTGTTCAGCACGTTACAAAACTCCTATCTCCTCACCACCTCAATCCTGATCCATTTTCTCCCTATTTAACCCTCTTTACCCTCAGTTCTTAACTCCTCAGTAACAGAGAATGTACCCTTGCCCCAGTAACCTGCCGCCTGGCTCCCAAAGCATAAACAAAAACAAAAACAAAAACACCATCTCAGCCCCTTATCTCTTGCCCAGGCAAGAAGCTGCAACCACTGCTCCTGCTGACACATTCTATGTGGTCCTTTATATTCCACCTCCGTTCAATGTGGATTGTTACTTGCTACTGGATTCAGCTTCAGAAGGACTCCCAGTTCGAGGACACTATCTGATCCCTGACTTCTGAAAACCATTTCTAAGACTCCATAAGACCACAGTGCAGGATGAAAATGTGCCCTGGATCTTATATCACTCCACCCCCCAACTATCTGAAAAGACTTAATGGGGTTAGAGATGTTTTCTTTGTATGTTTATTTCCTTAATAGTTATAACTCTTAGTGTGTTTATTCCATAAGTAGAGGTAGCTTCCCCCATCCCCCCCATCCTTTTTTTTTTTTTCTTGTTTTGGTTCTGCTTAGTAAGAAATTCTCGTAGAAAAGTCTTGCTTGTGATAAGAGCTCAGGTCAAAACCAGGGCATAGAGATTGTATAGCTTGTCATTTTTACCCCCAAATACACAAATAATGTAAGATGGCTTAGCCCTTTTGCCTAGGCATAGTAAAATGGAGAAATCTTATGTTTAGAAACAAGTTTTTATCTAATAGGAAAAGAATACATAAATTTTATCATAAAGGGCACCTTCCACCTGAACATTTGTCATGGGGACTCGTCTTAGACCTCATGTGATCAGACCTGAACCATCCAACCATGAATTATGGATCTCAACCTTAGAACTGGCACAGTTTTCTGCACCAGCACAAGGAATTGAACATACCCCCTGGATGCCCTAATCCTGCTCTGGTACCCACTTGAGCCAGGGTAGGTTCATATGGCACCCTGACTATGAGGAAATAGAAACAATCTTGTTCTAAGAGCACGTTTCCCTACATCATCACATAATGGTGAGATGAAATCAGAAGACCCTCCATCCTAGGATCTGAATTGCCCTAATTCACTGTCATTATGTACCTTAAATATAACTGTAAAAGAATTGTAATTCACATTGGTCTCAATAAAAATTTTATTAAAAAATAAACACCAACATCACTAATTACAGAAGACTAACAACAACCACAACTGTGCAGAACTTTTCATAGGACCATAAAAAACAAACAAACAAACAAAAAAAACCTCTGTCCTAGGCTTCGTCCTAGGATCTGTGCAAAAACCAAGATCTCTAATTACAGAGAACTAACTGACAGCTGCGACTGAGCAGAACATTTCCTGGCACCTTAGGGTTTGAGAACTAACTTGTCTGGAGCTTTTAATCAGTCTCATGACAGTACCTTCAAGGGCAGAGACACCATGTATCTCTTAGGCCAAGGGGATTTCCTTTGTAATTTCCCCAATATATACTAGACCTCTGGAAAAATAAAACCACCTTGCCACATATGCCTCCATTTTTTTCTTTCTTTTTTTTTCTTTTAATTTATTTATATTTGTAGCTTCTAGACAGGGGCTCTGCCCACTTTATCCTTTTTCACAGAACCATAGAACATGAATCATCTGTTCTGCTTCATATTTGTATGTCTTTCTACAAACTGAGAAAAACAAATAGATGGGACCCAGAAGCCAAGTGGTCTCAAGAGCATTGACCAAACAAAAATGGTCAGACCTAAATACCCAAACCAAAATCAATTACAATAGAATCAAGAGACCCAAACTATAACAAGCCATACACAAAAGGACCTGTTACACAAGCAGTCCAGGGGGCTAAGGGTGGAAGTATGGGGTACATGCTAGGAACTATGACAGAGAGAGGTCAATACTGGTGGTGGTAATGGTCCTAATTCACTGTCACTTTGTACCTTCAATACAACAATGAAAGACTTGTAATTCACATTGGTCTCAATAAAAATTTTTTTTAAAAAGTTGTAAATTCCAAGTAGACATTATGCATGAGACATCTTCACAAATAAAGCAACTATAGACACTCCTGATATTTCTCAAGTACCATATTGGAAGCTGGAGATAGAACACAGGTCCACACGGACAAGGTAAGCACTCTCTCTGGCCCCCGACATTATCTTTTAACAAGAACATCCTGGTGAGGAGAAGAAAAGGAAAAGGAACGTTTATTTCTGATTTTCCATGGTATACCATTAAATACACTTTTGTCATATTATGGTGTTGAACATAAGAAATATAGAATTGATATCTAATTTTAGTAACTGTACTAGGGAAGAATTTTCCAAAAACTCCATTTGCAATCCATGCTAAGATGCTTCTCAGATCTCAGGACCCTTTGACCAGTAGAGGATGCTATTCTTCCACGTGTAGTTAGCCCCACCTACTTATCCAATCCCATCAGGCAAGCTTACTGTACAGTACTAGGAATCAATTCCTGTCCATTCATTTTGTAAGGGCAGCTTTGCATTTCAAAATTAATACTAATAATAGTGTTTATTCAGCTAAAGGCAATTTGAATAGTTTAGTTGTGATTTCTAATACTACCAATTTTAAGAATGAGAAAAATTAAAAATTAACTAAATGTTGCTTCATAAAGTATAAATATCAGACACTCCTCTTTTGTGACCTTCTACTTCCCATTTGTCAATCTGAAACAAAATGGTTTAATGAAGAGATTGCTTCTTATAGTAACCAGACTTCCTTCCACTGATAATAAGCCAAAGTAAAGACTTAGCTTTAAAAAAAATGCAAACACAACAATCATTCAAATTAATAATTATTATTAAAACAAAAATAAATTGTAAATAAAACAAATAACTATTAAATAAAACTATAAATAATTATAAATATTAATTTATAATTACAAATATAAATTTTTATAAAATTCTGAAGTGGGAATTTTATTTCCAAAGAAAAATTAAAGTTTTAAAAGGGGGGGATGAAATTTACCAAGCGGGAAACAGAAAATTCTTAAAATGAGCATAATATAAAAGAAAAATACTTATTCTTCTGAAAAAATCATGTAAGAATACAAATAGGACGAAATCAAGTAAGGAATTTTCTATCCTTGTGAGTGTTTATATTCATTTTATTCATTTGACAAGAATTTCTTGAGTGTCAATAAATTGTTAAATACTAGAACAGAGCTAACAAAGCACCTACATGTTATAATAATACATAAATAAAGATAATCAATATGGAAATTATACTATAAAAAACAAAATACTTAGAAATTAAATATGAAATATATGTGACAAGAAAGGGGTTAGCCCCTCTATTCATGAGTAAATACAAGCCTATTAAAAAAACAAGTTTCTACTTTGACAAGGACAAGTAGGCTTTCAAAAGAGAATTTGGGTTTTCTTTATTGAGAAACATGACTAAAGTTTGGCATTTAAAAAAAGAAATTTGATTTTTGAACTGTGAATATTTGATGAAAGAAGTGTAATGCAATTGGTGAGCTCCTAGAAAACAAATCATGATGGCTGTGGAAAGTAAGGCTCAGAAGAGGTAAATTTATTCTTCACCAGAATTTTCCTAATCTGATTTGTACATAATTATCAAAAAACACTCATACAAACCCTTTATGTATTAATTATTGTGAATTATTTTCTGAAAAGAGAAAACTTTTTCTTTTCTTTTTCTTTAAAATTGTATCTCGGGCCCGGAGAGATAGCACAGCGGCGTTTGCCTTGCAAGCAGCCGATCCAGGACCAAAGGTGGTTGGTTCGAATCCCGGTGTCCCATATGGTCCCCCGTGCCTGCCAGGAGCTATTTCTGAGCAGACAGCCAGGAGTAACCCCTGAGCACCGCTGGGTGTGACCCAAAAACTAAAAAAATTAAAAAATAAAAAAAATAAAATTGTATCTCAACTGGGTCTCTAACTCAGAACAATTTAGAACACAGTGAGAACACATCTGATAGGTTCTCTACTCAATTCTAGAAAAAAAAATGACATGGACATTTAAGGATGTGTCCCCTTGTAGCCAGAGCTAAATCATCTGACTTTGCTGCATCTGTCATGATAGAATAAAATGGGGAAACAACGGAACCCAATCAGATCCCAAAGATGTGTAGGTGGAAACTGGGAAGCCTGAAGACTTACATATGGGAATTAGTAGAATTCTTGAGAAAATATATGTAAAATATTTTTTAAATCTGGCACTACTTTGACTTTTGTGATACTAGATTATTTAAATATTTCTTGAGATATATGAGACAATTTCCATAGTATCCTTTAAATTATCACCATTTTTTCTTTTTTAAATAGCTAACATAAAAAAAACATGATTGATTTCCTTGTCCAGTTCTTTCAAAACTCTCCAAGTGCTCATTTATTTTACTTGTAATCAAAAGAATTTTGATATAAAGCATGAATTTCAGGGGCCAGAGCAATAGCACAGCAGTAGGGTGTTTGTCTTGCATACTGCTGACACAGGATGGACCTGGAATCAATCCCCAGTGTCCTGTATAATCCCCCAAGCCAGGAGCAATTTCTTAGTGCATAGCCAGGAGTAACCCCTGAGTGTCACTGGGTGTGACCCAAAATTCAAATATATATGCATATATTATATACATACATATTTATATTTATATATGTATATATATACATTTCAAACATTGAAATAAGGAAATGAGAAAGTTTTGAAATGTTTGCATAGGGGCATGACATTATCTAAAAATATTTTAGAAACACTGTAGTGATTCTTAATTTTTTTTCTTTTTCCCAATCTTCAGCTTTAAATCAGTACTCTCTTTTACCCATTTTACCTGCACAAAATGTCAGGTATCAATTCCCACTGCAGTTATCTTGGTTGAATTCCAAATCATTTTTCTTCAGATCATTGAAATGAGCTTCTAAATGTCCCCCTTAACTACAGTCCAAGTGAGTTTTTAAGTGTTCCCCTTAATCTATTTGCCACCCTCCTGTCGAGAGTATTTTTCAACTAATTTAAGATCATATGTGTTTGCTCAAAATTATTAGACAACATATTTCTGTTTTAAAAGGTCTAACCCTTCTCATCCATCATTTCACACGCTTCATAGTCTGACCACAATTTACCTTCTCAGCATTGTCCCATATGGATAAAGTACTAAAATCCACAGACTCTATTTTATATCATAATTTTAGGTGTTTGGTTATATGTTTTCTATATTTAAAAGATATGTTTCCTCTTCCCATTATGGTTATTAAACATAGATTCTGGGCTTTTTATCCATATTATTATTTTCATTTTTTAAATTTCACTCATTTATTCTTTTCATCCCCAGCATTTATTTGGCACTTCAAGGGATTGAACAATATATTTATATGTATGTTCATATATATGTTAACATATATATGAGCTACTTCCCTAATCTTTCTAATGTAGTCATGTAGTACTTCGATTACATTATAGCAATTTTTTCTGGTTTTGCCTCCCTGTTATCTTAAAACTTATTCTAAAACTAATCCTATTTATCATTACTATGTTCTAAAGAAATGCTTTCAAAATTGGGTTACTGGTTAATAAAGGATTTACAAAAGAAATTCAAGGATATGAATATTATTAAAGACAATAGAGAAGATATTTGTGGAGCAGTGGTGCAAGCAGTAAGGCATCTGCCTTGCGTTTACTACCTAGGAGGGACCGTAGTTCAATCCCTCCACCCCATATGGTCCCCCAAACCATGAACGATTTTTGAGCGCATAGCCAGGAGTAGACCCTGAGTGTCACCAAATGTGGCCCAAAAAACAAAAAAAGGGGGGGGCGAACTTATATAATGTCTATAATGTTTATGTTTAGAGAGTCAAAATGAAAAAAATAAAGTATTCTGAATTCAATGATTTGTTCATAGAATGTGGAGCAAGATGCAAGAAGTTAGTAAGCTGTATGTGAGGAGGTAAGAAAATGAAAGAAAACATGTGTTGTTCTTGGGAACTAAAGAAATAATTTAAGAGTAATAATGAGAAGGGAATACCAGCTTTTATGAGAGAAATCAGAAATCTCTTACAAGTGGAAGCAAAAGTTGGAGACTCTGTCAAATAAGAAAAATACTTCCTCTTTGAATTACAAAATAGGTCTAAATGTAATAATAATTATTTGTAGAGAGCAGAGAGGGTAAAATTAACTATCTTAAAGACAAGAAAGGAATAAATACAAAAACTGTGGTTCCCTGTGTTACCAGTTTTCACTCCACAGTACAAAGCATATTTCTATTGCTGCTATCAAGAACTCTCCCCCAAGCAAAGTTCATCCAATATAGAGTCAAGACAAAGGTAGAATAACTATAATTTTGTAAAGAGGCAATGTTAAAGACCTAGACACAGCAAAAATCACTTAAATTGCATCCGTTTCACGTCAAGGGCACCCTCATAATCACATTTAGACACACATGGATAGGCTATGGAAACAGTTGGGTGGACCTTAATTTAATCTAAATAATTGATTTATTGGTTTCATTAATTGCTGTCAAAGGATACAAATACTGTCCCCAAGGGCCACAGTTTAGTTGGTCGTCACTACAGCTTCTAGAAAAGTAATTGAATTTCTTAGTTTAGCCCTCAAGGTAAGATATCAAAGAACTTACAGGATTTAACAAAATAGTGCCTTAGAAAATAAAGACAGAGAGCTACCTATTCAAATAAACAGTTCCACCTTCTTTCTTATTTTTATCTGTGACAAAGTCTTATTTTATTAGTCTTTAGATTTTCTTTTTATAGAGCAAATTGCTTTCATTGATTCCTTAACTATTCTTTTACCTTTTTGTACCTCATTTTTTCAACCTGTTTTACCCCTTCCCTTAGATGACATCAAATTTTCGTACATAAATGTGATATAAATAATTAAAAATTATTTACTCAGAACCTTCAACCTATTTGTTTTTCCTGAATTGCTGCCTTGGGACATAATACTAAACCCCGAATCTTGACTTATTGCTGTTGCTTTCTTTTCGGGAGAACAAAATAATTATTTACTCATTTATTAAAAGGTAAATATTAACTAGTGTCAGGAAAATAAACAAAGTACAAGATGTTCTCCTTTTTAATCTTTTTTCTCTGTAGATAGATATGCCTGAATCTATTTCTCAGGGAAAAAGCTATAACTACATTGTGAACTCTCCTAACAATGAGAATGTATGAGAGAAATAGAAAGCCTGTCTAGAGTAAATCGGGGGGGGGGGGGGGAGGGGATAAGGTGGGAAGGAGGGAGATTTGGACATTGGTGATGGGAATGGGAATGTAGCACTGGTGTTCTTTACATGACTGAAACCCAAACACAATCATGTATGTAATCAAGGTATTTAAATAAAAATATATAAAAATAATGAAAATAAAAATAATCTAACAAATAAAAAAAGAAAACATCTGACACTGCTTTAGTGTAGTACACTTCCCTATTATTACTTTTCTCTGATTTAACAACTCTAGGACGCTAAAAACTTGTATAAGCACCTAGGAAAAATATAGAAGGTACCAAATTAAGTATCTAATGTGCTTAGAAAAGCATGGTTATCACTAGATTGGATATGATAGCTGTGAGCAAGTTGAAGGAAAAAGTGAGAATGAAGAAGGAAAGGATGGAGAGTAGAGACTGTTATAATTATTCAATGTAAAAGATTAGCAGCAATTCAAAGAAAAAATTCCTCATTCCCACACATCAGAAATATTTGCTGTGGACACTTTTCAAAATATCTGACAGAATACTTAGTCATTTTGAACATACTCAAGTTCAGTATTAGTTATATAAATGAGTTTGAGTCATGGCCATTTAAATGATACCATTCATCTGACATGATCCCAGGGACATTTGGGTATAAAGATATTCTTAGTACTTCAGAGAATAATAAAATTAATAATATTTTTCTTTATTGTTGTTGTCTTACTTATATAACTAATGTATATATCCACTAAAATACAGATTTTTCTTTCAGATACTTAAATTCTGGGGGCCGGAGAGATAGCATGGGGGTAGGGCATTTGCCTTGCATACAGATGAACGGTGGTTTGAATCCTGGCATCCCATATGTCCCCCAAGCCTGCCAGGAGCGATTTCTGAGCATAGAGCCAAGAGTAACCCCTGAGCACTGCCAGGTGTGACCCAAAAACCAAAAAAAAAATTTTTTTTAATTAAAAAAACAGATACTTAAATTTTTCTTTCTAAATTAATTTGGGACTCTTTCATCTGTGTGTGTAGAAATTATAGTGCATTAGCAGGTTTAAGGCAATCATGAGCAGTACTACCATAAGAAGGCTGAAAAATACAAGGCAATCTCAATATATCAATATTAACTCGCAGTGTAGAAGGAAATTTTTATAAGAAAATTCTCTGGTGTCCAAAACACAGCTATAATCAGAAAGAAGCGTGATTAGTTTAAATCTATAGTACTGATTGTCTTATTTAGTTTGTGGTTCAACCCTGCATCATTAGAGATATACACAGTTGTCTTTGCTAGCCATATTGTCTCTATGTTATTGAAAGTTATTTAAATACTAGAGCAAGTCATGACTGAAAATATATATTACTTTCACTGCCTATAAAATGTTAGTTGTGAGTGCATTTAGGGCACTAATTACACTGACAACTACCATGACAATGATAATGAGAGAGAAGAGTAGAATGCCTGTCCCAGAGACAGGTGGTAGGGAGTGGAGGAGGGAAATGGGAGATATTGGTGGTGGGAAAATTGCACTGGATGAAGGATGGAGTACACTCTATGACTGATACCCAACTAGGAACATTTCTGTAAACCAGTGCTCTCACATTTGCATTTTAGCTTCTGTAACTATGATTTGGTTTTAACTTTACATGTGAAATATAAATATTGTAACTACAGATGGTATGTTTTATGTAATAAGCCAGATTATCACCATGTGCTGAAATTTAAAGTACAAGAGTCAGAAATTTTTGAAAACCACCTCAATGCTTTCTAACCATGAGCATCCTTATCAACACCACTATGAATATCCTTTTGTCAGTTGGGGGCATTTTTACAGAATTTGCTAGGCAATATCTAGTGAAAATACCATTGCAGTAGGGTTTCAAGCGCCAATGCAGTAATTTAGATTCTCTTCTCTGAGGCTATCATCTCTTTGATAGAATTTTAAAACTTGTTTTATGAACTCCTAGAACTGGAAAGGCTCTTAGAGATTATCTATTATAGATCAACTCCTCAACTAGGATCTGCTTCTAGTCACACAATGGATTTGACTCTATTTGCATTATTTCTCTTCATTTTGTTTTTACATTTCAGAATCCAGAGCTATATCTACCATATGTCTAATTCAAAATTTATTTACTAACCATTCAATTGAAAATTGGCATTTCTGTGGTGTTGTTGCTATTATTTAGCATGAAGTATAGGAGTAAAGAAAACTGGACTAATCCAGAGGCATTTTAGATAAGAAACATAATTTTCAGTTCCTAGAATTAGCTGCCTACTACACTTTTTCTGTCCTTGTTTCTTTGTCTATTTGTATCTCTCTTGTCACTATCTAGTTCTTTTTCTTTATGTGTCTCTTAACTGCTACTGAGCTAGACTATAACCCACAGTTTCTCTAATAGAAGGTCTCTAAATCCTCATTCTACAAGACTCAATATTCACCATACTGATTCATATTATTAAGGACCTACTCACTTTATATAGCTCTTTGCTATAGTTGTTGAAAAGTCTGAAATCTCCTCCACCATAGTAAGATTATGTAGTTTTGGTTTTGGTTTTGTTCTGTTGTTATTTTTAAGGAAAGTGGCTCTATTTTATCTATTTTTGTTTGTTTGTTTGTTTGTTTTTGCAGGGGACACACCTGATAATAAGGTGTTATTCCTGCCTCTACTTTCAGGAATTAGTCCTGGTGGTGCTCAGAGATATGGGATACTAGGGATTGAGCTCAGGTAGACTGTGTGTAATGCAAAAGCCTTGCCTGTTATACAATTGGTCCAGCCTGCTATTTTCATGTCCTAGTTTGTGCAATAGCAGATCTGCTTAATAAATGTCTAAATGTAAAAAAATAAAGTCAAAAAAATGTCATGAATAAGATAGCTCTTTCTATTTAACATCAGGGAGCATCAGAAAAAGAAACTAAAAATGTACAAAATCTCATCTATTTCTATTGCTAGAAAAAGTCCATGACTATAGACAGACCATCCAGACCTATGTGGTAAATTAATTTCTGAAGATGAGGTAAGTTTATTTCACCTCTGATAACTCAAGGAAGTTTTTGTTTAAATTGCCTATTATTTATTCAGATTATTTTCAATGCCATGCATTCTCCTATAATATTAACCAACTGCACATTCTCAATATAAAGATGGGGGAAATGCCAACCTTTTCCTTTGTAAATACTGTGTGCAGAATTGTCATTGAAAGGCATTTCATTAATGTCATCTGAAAAACAGATTAACTTCAGTAGCTATTGTCTGTGGTATTTTACTGCTGTTTTCCTCTGTTCTGCTTTCTGTACTGTAGTCTTCACAAAAGAACACTAGAGGGATCAGCTTCATATTTTTCAGAGTCCTTTGTGTTAAGCAAGCCAAGTACAATTATGGCTCTTCCCAAAAGAAGGAAAAAATAAGGATGGCAATAGGGTGTTACCACCCAGAACCTCACAAATAGCTGCAAATGCAACCAAAATGGCTTTCTCAGCCTTTATAAACCCAGAAACCTACGTGGCTTTTTCTATGACTCGAAGCAGCACTTTGGAAAATTACCTTTAGAAAACTGGTTAGAGGTCTATCCAAGCTTTGAAAATAGCCTGCAACCTGGAGAGGGATTGAAGGAATAAATAAGCAGACTTGTTGTTTAATAAAGCTGCCTTTTTTTTTTTACTTCTAGAGGACAAAAATCAAGTAAATGTCAAATTTTTCCCAGCTGGTAAACACATTCATATTTCAAACTAGCATCCTTCAAAAGGTGTAGGAATAATAATAAAAGATTAGGGATCAATTAATTTCCTTATTTGTAAAAATGAAATATTAAGATAAATGAATTTCCTTACTTGTAAACAATGTCATCCATAATCTGAATATTTGCTCCTCTTTACTTTGTCTAAACAGTGGTCATAAATAAAGACATAAATAGATGAAAGAGTATAAAATTTGAAGTCTGTGGAAACTAAAAAGGTAACTAAATCAGATAAAATAAAAGAGGGGAAAAAACACCTTTTTTCTACTGTGTCACACAGTGGTTTTAATTTGTTGATTCCAGAAAGAGCTTGTCAGATCCTAAATAGATTTGGCTAGTGAATTACCTTACTTGCTGATCTTCTCATACCCTTTGTTCTAATTAAAACAGAAACCATACTGCTCTTATAATTTGTTCATACCATTTCTACTCTCAAAACTTTGCAGTAGCTTTTAATTGCTCTCAAACCTAGAATGCAATTTAAAATCAATACTGGAACTCTAAGTCCATATCTCAAATATTCTCCTTTCTCTGACCCCACGGCTGGCCTCCCTTCTCTACACAGCAAGAGATGTCACTTCAGGCAGTCAATCTGCTTGACTCCAATAACATCCTGACATGATTCCCCTTTTTCTTGATTGTACCTTTCTCTTTTCCAATAAATAAACACTCAGCCAGAGTACAGCTGCAGAGGCCTATTTTTGTTGACCATGCCAGGTTGTCCTTTGTAGGATTTGATATGCAATATATCTTGTCTTGTTTCTTCTGAAGTCACAAACTCCACTGCTTGATTTCTCTGTAAGTCCACAGCTTTCACAGGGTCACCGGGGCTGCAGAAAAGTGGTGACTATTCCTAGTAAGTAATCAGAAAGAAAACTCAAATCTTTATCTATATAAGTCAAGTGCTCATTAATAGTCACAAATTTCTGGAAAAGTACTATCTTTACTTTCTGCTATTCCTCTTCAGTCCTCACTTCTGACTTGATTCCTCTCTGATCAGTAAAAGAAAAAGAAAAAAAATCAGGACAAAAAAATAACAAAACTTGGTTTTCCTTTATGGTGGAAGTTTCCAGCAATATCCTCCCATAAAAGGAGTGGGTCTTGTTTCTGAGCCAAAGGATCTGCCTCCAATAGTCTAACAGTTTGGGCCAGAGTGATGCTTTTTGTTGGATTTTCTTTTTTATAGTTTTCGACAACGTGGAAGTGTCTGGAATGGAGCCCTTAGTCCCAGCCATCCTAGGAATTACTCAGTGTTTCAGGGCCCTAAGCCAGCAGCCACCTCCCAATCACTGCCTAACCACCTCTGCCACGTTAGCTCTTTAAGGCGGATCAGTGAGCTGCGGGTGCAGGAAAGTTGGAGTAAGGGAATCTCCATTCTAAAAAAAAAATTCCTCCATAATATATATATATATTAAGAAAAAAAAATACCCATATCCTGATTCCACTTCCATACTTTCTACAGAACTATATCCAAATTCAGAACTCTCAACTGAATTCTCAAAAGCTAAAAGAAACAAGGCTTTCTGAAGCACGTATCCAAATGCATTGGTCGAAGATTGTACTCTCAGTATGTAAGAATCCATAGAATGCCCTTTTCTAAATTGGCATTTAAAGGTAAGACTTGTGGAAAGATGCGTTCTGTGAACTTCCTTCAGTGGCAGATTATTTGTTTTAATACCGTACTTCTACTTTGAGTCATCTTTTCCTGATTCCTCCAAATTTCACAAAAAAGTGGACCGGACTTTTGGGAGTAAAATAGGTTTTCACACACTCTGAATGATTATTATCTTTTTTATCTTTTTTTAAACACCTGATTACAAATATGATTGTAGTTGGGTTTCAGTCCTGTAAAGAACACCCCCCTTCACCGGTACAACATTCCCACCACCAATGTCCCAAATCTCCCTCCTCCCCATCCCACCCCCACCTGTATTCTAGACAGTCTTTCCACTTCCCTCATTCATTCACATTGTTAGGATAGTTCGTAGTGTAGTTATTTCTCTAACTGCACTCACCACGCTTTGTGGTGAGCTTCATGCAGTGAGCTGGACCTTCCTGTTGTCTTAAATAATTAATGATGGTGCTGGATGGAAGTGGATGCCATCCCAGGCCACGTGGCTCCGCAACCCCCATCCAGCCGGCGGGTCCCAGGCCCAGGTGAACGGAGGAATCAGACTCATCCAGAGACAGGCATCAGGAAGCATCAGCTTTATTCATGCCCTATTCACCACGTGTGGCCAATATCATAACCAATTAAGCATTCAGCCATTCTAGGCTAGCCCTGCATCTTAACTCCTTTCAGCATCTTCCTTTGACCTCCATCCTGGTCAAAGACCAAAAGAGGCAAAGACCCAAAAGCCAAAGAGCCCAGCAGGGCAGAGCCCCTAATCCTCTGGCTCAAAGGCTATTTACCTATTCCAAGACCCCTCCCAGGAATGGGCAGAGTCTTGCAGGTAAGGTCACACCTAATATTCAGTTCCCAAGACCCCTCCCAGAAATGGGCGGGTCTCAGATAGGTACACCTACACCTTCCAACCCTCTTCTCTTTATCTCTGAGGATTATTGCAAAAATATCTTTTATTTTTTAAAAAAAAAAACTCATAGATGAGTGAGACTATTTTGTGTCTATCTCTCCCCTCTAACTTATTTCACTCAGCATAATAGATTACATATATATCCATGTAGAGGAAAATTTCATGACTTCATCTCCCCCGACGGCTGCATAATATTTCATTCTGCATATATACCACACCTTCTTTAGCCATTCATCTGTTGAAGGGCATCTTGGATGTTTCCAGAGTTTGGTTATTTAAATAGTGCAGCAATGAATATAGGTGTGAGAAAGGGATTTTTGTATTGTATTTTTGTGTTCCTAGGGTACATCCCTAGGAGTGGTATAGCTGGGTCATATGGGAGCTCAATTTCCAGTTTTTGGAGGAATCTCCATATCGCTTTCCAGAAAGGTTGAACTAGACAGCATTCCCACCAGCAGTGAATAAGAGCTCCTTTCTCTTCACATCCCTGCCAGCACTGCTTGTTCTCATTCTTTGTGATGTGCACCAATCTCTGTGGCATGAGATGGTACCTCATAGTTGTTTTTATTTGCATTTCCCTGATGATTAGTGATGTGGAGCATTTTTTCATGTTCCTTTTGGTCATTTGTATTTCTTCTCTATCAAAGTGGTCATTTCTTCTCCCCAATTTTTGATATAATTAGATATTTCTTTCTTGTAACGTTCTGTTAGTGTTTTATATATATTGGATGTGAGCCCCTTATTTGATGGGTATTGAGTGAATAGTTTCTCCCACTCAGTGGGTGGTTCTTGAATCCTGGGCACTATTTCGTTTGAGGTGCAGAAGCTTCTCAGCTTAATATATTCCCATCTGTTTATCTCTGCTTCCACTTGTTTGGAGAGTGCTGTTTCCTCCTTAAAGATGCCTTTAGTCTCAATGTCATGGAGTGTCTTACCTACATATTGTTCCATATATCTGATGGTTTCAGGTCTGATATCAAGGTCTTTAATCCATTTGGATTTTACCTTTGTACAATACCATGGCATACATAAACTTTTAGGGGAGCTCAGCCCACCAGATGTATCCTCAGATTTTTCTGGTGGGGAGTACTGAAATAATCCCCACAGAGTTCCTCAAAAGGCCCACTGTGGATGCCTTTTACTCCTGCATGGATGGTTGAGGAATTTCCAAATAGATGTTTGGCATTACATTTTCGGTCATTATTTGGCTATCTCTGCTTTGTAAATCTCAGGCAAAATTGTGGCCTCTATCAAGTAATTTGGCTCAGAAATCCCAGGAGCAAAGATTACTAAGAGAACCCCTTTTTCTGGATAATACTTAGAACCTAAGACAATGTTTTTTTCTCTTTTTCAAATATATCCTTGCAGCTGTAGTTTCTGTTAATCAAGGGCGAAGCCAGAGAACAGACCCCTGGGCTATTGACCCTGCTTAGAAAAAGGTAACCATACATAAGGAGATTTGGCTTCTTCCTTTACTTGAAAAATAGAGCCCAGCTCAGAGGAAACCAAGTTCCTAGATTTTTCCTACTTCCTCCTAATCCTGATTTTGCATTTAAAGTAAGCTTGCAAAGAGCAGCCTTAAGTTGTAACCGTCTCCTTTGTGACTTAGAATTTTTACAGTCACACCCATAGTTTTAGGTATTGTTACTGTTGTACTTTGCTTCGTGATTATAATTATTCTTCACCTATGGCTAATTTTACCCCTATAAAGCCCCTTGCCTAAAAATTAAACTTGTCGCACTCCTGCCAGAAGATGTGTTGACCCCACATATACTCTGTGTGGTATCATTATTTCATATTTCGCCATCAGTGCAATCCACTCTCCCTAAAGTGGATTCACCAAAATTTCACTGATGGCTGTAGGACAGAAGCCGCCTACAGCAGTACATGGTGTTAGCTGAGGGTCTGAGTTTGCTTTTTTGCAAGTGGCTAACCAGTTGTGCCAAGGCTTTCCTTGCTCCTTTTAGGATTGCTTGCTCCTTAGGTTGTTTTTTTTTGGGGGGGGGCACACCCAGAGACTCTCAGGGGTTACACTTGGCTATGCACTCAGAAATCACTACTAGCTTGGTGACCATATGGGATGCCAGGGATAGAACCAAGATCCTTTCTGAGTCTGCTGTGTGCAAGGCAAATGCCCTACCACTGCACTATCGCTCAGTCCCCATGAATTAATTCTTGAGTCTTAAAACAGTCAAACAGCTTTACATTGATTTGGGGGAGGGGAGGGCCACACCCATTTGATGCTCAGGGGTTACTCCGGGCTAAATGCTCAGAAATTGCCCCTGGCTTGGGGGGACCATATGGGACGCCAGGGTATCGAACTGCGGTCCTTCCTTGGCTAGCACTTACAAGGCAGACACCTTACCTCTAGCGCCACCTCACCAGCCCCAGCTTTACATTTTTTATTTTAAACTTTTATCATAATCTAAATTCTCTATAGATGAATCTAATAAGGTATAAAGAATACAATAATAAAATTCCTGTTTATAATATTCACTCCATTTATTTAGAATATGAGGCTAATCCTGCACTCCCATGTTCATTTCAGCACTAGTCACAATAGCCAGAATGTGGAAACAGCCCAAGTGCCAGAGAACAAATGAGTGGGAAAAGAAATTGTGGTACATCTGCACAATGGAATACTATACAGCTTTAGGAAAAATGAAGTCATTAATTTGCTTATGCATGGATGTATGTGGAGAGTATTATGTTGACTGAAATGAGTGAAAGGGAGAGGAATAGATATAGAGTGTTTGCACTCATTTGTGGAATAATATAATTTTAAAAGGTAGTATGGTAATAAAATCCAGAGACAATAAGACTGGGGGGATCTGTCCATGGTAAAAGCTTGCAACAATAGCATTGAGTGCAGTTCGGGAAGTAAAGGGACCACTGTGACTATGATTGTTGGAAACAATCCCTTTGGACAAGAACTGTGTTCTGAAAGGAGATAAAATGATATGCATGATACCCTTTTAATAACAATACTGCAAACCCGAATCTAAAAAAAAAGAGAAAGAGAGAAACAGGCAGGGGAGAAAGTAAGGGTGAGGACATGTGAACTGTGGGAACTGTACACCGGTGAAGAGTGTTGGATATTTTATGACTGAAACTCATTCATAAACAACTTTGTAACTGTGAAAAAACATAACTGTGTTATCAACAACCTTGTAACCATAGTATTTAAGTGAAATAATAATAAGAGGAAGAGGAGGAGGAGGAAGAGGAAGAAGATGGAAGAAAAAGATGATAGAAGATGGAAAAAGAAAGAAGAAAAAAGAAGATGGAAGAAGATGGGAGAAAAAGAAGAAGAAGAAGAAGAAGAAGAAGAAGAAGAAGAAGAAGAAGAAGAAGAAGAAGAAGAAGAAGAAGAAGAAGAAGAAGAAGAAGAAGAAGAAGAAGAGGAAGAAGAAGAAGAAGAAGAAGAAGAAGAAGAAGAAGAAGAAGAAGAAGAAGAAGAAGAAGAGGAAGAAGAAGAGGAGGAGGAGAAAGATGGAGGAGGAGGAAGAAGAAGAAGAAAGAAGGCAGAAGAAGAAGAAGAAAGAAGAAGAAGAAGAAGAGGAGGAGGAAGAAGAAGAAGAATAAGAGGAAGAGGAAGAGGAAGAGAAGATGGAAGAAGAAGGAGGAGGAGGAGAAAGATGGAGCTAGACAGATAGCACAGCAGATAAAGAGCTTGCTTTATAAGTGGCTTACCCAGATTAGGTCCATGGCACACTCAGTTACCCCAAGTCTGCTAGGAATAATTCCTGTGCACAGAGCTTAAAGTAAACCTGGAGCATTAAAAAGTGTGACCCCAAAAAATAACAACAAAATATGCTAATAATTTTTAAATCACAGTATAGTATTATCCTTAGGTTGATCCTAAGCTTGCACTATGTGCCCAAATTTTGTCTATCTTGATTTAAAAGGCTTGAGTATTTTTTCTTCATTTGGATATTAGAAGTGAAGAAATATTGAGAAAACTATGTTGTTTATTCTTGTTAATATTATTAATATTACCTAGCCACAGTTGTGAAACATAACTTTTCCTTTGGTGGGACATGATCATTATGTTATTCTGGACAGATTTTGAAGACTTAAGTTTAAAGTACTATGAACTATGGATAACCCATATATTCCTAAATTATAGTTGCATTATTATTTTTCTCACAATTATTCTACAATAAAAAAAAACCCAACCAGATTTATTTGGAAAAGCTCAGAACAATGAAATAAATACAATACTGATTTCAAATGCAAATGTCATGTCACTTCTAAATGAGTCAACCTTCAAAAGACAATGATAAATCAACCAGATAATTTCTGTATGTCAAGGAGTTTTAAAGGTGATAGCTTATAAATTGGAGTACACATTAAAGTTTCTCAAATAAAATTGTTAAATATAAGTTACTTCTTCATACATATCTAAAATCTGTCAAGTAGAGAGGAAAATAATCTGTTCCACCCCCGTCCATTAACTGAACAGATCACTGAAGTAGCTGACACTTTCCCATCTCACCAGAATGGCCCTGGCAGTCACAGGTGGAGTGACGGGTTTAGATGCACTCTTCCTATCACTCAGCACCAATATGGTAGGATTTCAGCATGGCAAAAGCCAAGTGGAAGTGGCAAAAGCCTGGGACGCAATCAGAATGAATGATTCAACTGGCGTTTCTGAATTTGTCAGAGCTTTAAGTTGTTTGATTCTAACTTAGGATTCATCTCATCCAGAGGAGTATTGAGTAGTTTATGACTTTCTGTATGCCCCTTCCTGAATCTTTACTTGGAGTAGGTATCTCTAAAACACTGAATTTCAGGAAGCCAAGTGTGCAGGATCTGGACATTTAAAGTATAGGTGGTGTGCACAAGTTAATGATGATCTCTCTTTTTCTACTACTCTTACAAGAAATTTAAGCCCTGCAGGTATATGCATCATGCATATTTTACAGAGAGATCGATGCTGTCTGTTAATTGATGGAGTGGGCTGATATTAAAGAGTCAGAAAAAAATCGTGTGACATGAAAATGATTGTTCCTCCTCCTATGGATCAGAACCTTAATCATGTGGTAAATTCTTTTATCGCTGAAGCGGATGGTCTCAATTTCAGAAGACATGTAAAATGCAGTGCTTTTCCATTCGCAATGTAAAGAGAATTTTGAGTGAACTTTGGTCCTTTCGTGGGATCTTTAGCAACGACACCCCCATAAACAACACAGCTGGAAGTTTTAGAGGAGCCGTCCATTTACTTGATAGCACCCTTCCACTCTCAAGCTAGAATCCAAGTGCTGTGTCTTTAAGAGAATGCGGTTTGGTGGCAATTTGGAGCTGAACTCTGCCCTGGGAGCTGTGAGTCAGACTCTTGCAGGCACAGACAAATGGAATCTCCCCCAGTGAGATCCCACAGTCTTCCACTGTGAAAAGACTTGAGTAGCAGAGTGCCAAAGGGTCAAATTCTCCCCTCCCTGACCCCAATTCTCTGCTCTGAGGGAGCTTATTGCTTTACTGAGGGGCCCAGAAACTGTTCTCAAAGCTTGTAGCTATCAAAAAGTATATAGTTCATGATGCAAGCAAGCAAATTCTCTTCCTTCTTCGACCCTTATAAGACCACCTAGGAAAAATAGGAAGAGTTGAGTTAAGGCCAAAATTTGAGCTGAGGACAGGGACCATAGTGAATTACTCTGTTCAGTCTTTACACAGCATTTTTAATACACAACACACACACACACACACACACCACATTCTCAAGCTCAGTTTCAAGATAGGGGCTTAAAGAGGGAAGCAGAGAGAATATGGGAGAGGGGTGGAGGAAGAACAGGGTGAAGAATTGCTAGCACAAGGGTAGATTGAAGGAAGGAGGGGAGACAGCAAGAAGATAAACTTAAAGAACATCCAAAACAAATTTTCTCTGTTTCCCTCCCACACCTCCAGCATTTCTTTTCTGTCAGCTCCACCTTTGCTAATATTCCCAAGGGAATTTTCAAACAATGTTGGGGAATCCCACAAAATGTAGTCTGTGAACAAACCAAATACTTTTCAAGGCAGCAGTCTCTGGTGGCAAATTTCAAACTGAGGCATAACATGTGACTTGAACACCATTCTTGAGAGGGACTCTGGTTCTCTTCTTCATCCACACTGCACTCTCAAACCCCCCTATCCACCCAAGGCCACCCTGCCGAGAAACACTAGACCATGCTTGAGTTTGTAAATGTTTCCATTCTATTTGTTCACATATGCCTAGTAGAAATAACAGAAAGAAACCAAAAAGAAACGACTTTCAAATACAGTTGTATAAATACTTATTTAGGGGCTGGCAACCTGTTTGTTTGCCATGCATGTTGCTGAACCAAGTTTCATCCCCAGCATCCCATATACTTCCTTTAACAATCCCAGTGATCCCTAAGTGCAGAGCCAAGAGTAAGCTTTGTGTACCACTAAAAGGCAAAAATAAAAGAATACTGATTGAGTGAAATGTCTTCTTTTTCCATTACTTATTAAAGAAACATGATTGCTTACATAGAAAAATGTTTTCTGGATATCAAAAGTTAAAGTTGAGTTACACTTTGTTCATTGCAGTTTTATGCAGTTCTAGTTTGTACGTTGGTGTGTATATATGTGCCTTGTATTCCTTAACCATACTTTCAGATGTTTGTAACTCTGAGATGGCAATTAAAGATCTGCTCATAATTTATTCTTTTTTTTTGATAATTTCATTTGCCTTTATGTTATACCAAACAATATAAAGGAAATTCATTTTTGCCTGCAAGGAAGCAGGCTGATCTAGTGAGTTGGAAACTGGGAATACTGGTGAGGGGATGATTACACAGGTGGTGGATTGGTATTGAACATCTAATGTCTGAAACAGCTGTATGATAATTAACTCTTAGTTAAAAAATGCAATTGAAAAAGGTGTCACTTTAAACAATTTAAAATTTATTTTATGAGTATAACCTTCTTTCATTAATTCTGTTAACCTTGCAAGAAATATGCATCAGCTGAAAAATATTGGATAAAAATTTTAAGGTATTTAAAATATCTATGTCATATCATTAAATTTTACATTTTATGATATTTCCACAGATTTTCTTTCTGGAACTAAATTTAATATGAAAGTCTGTGTATGATCTAATTACATTTCTCTTCTTTCATTTCTTCTTACTACCACTCTTTCTCTTTAAAATATCTCTGAATATCTTTATAACACTGAGAATAGCAGAATTCATGTCCTTCTCTTATTTCCCTCATGCTATTTATGCTATTTTCATAATCTTTTCTGGAATGACTCCTTAAATTCTATTTTACTCCCATGTTAAATATTGGCATAATACTTTTAAGTTCTTCCAACAATGTTCTCTTATGTAAAAGCTTTGTGTACAGATAAGGGGCTAATATCAAAAATATACAAGGCACTGACAGAAATTTACAAGAAAAAAATCTAACCTCATAAAAAATGGGAAGAAGAAATGACCAAACACTTTGATAAAGAAGAAATACAAATGGCCAAAAGGCACATGAAAAAATGCTCCACATCACTAATCATCAGGGAGTTGCAAATCAAAACAAGTATGAGGTACCATCTTATGGCACAGAGATTGGTGCACATCACAAAGAATGAGAACAAGCAATGCTGGTGGGGATGTGGAGAGAAAGGAACTCTTTTCCACTGTTGGTGGGAATGCCATTTAGTCCAACCTTTATGGAAAGCGATATGGAGATTCCTCCAAAAACTGGAAATTGATCTCCCATATGATTCAACTATATCACTCCTAGGGATATACCCTAGGAACACAAAAATACAATACAAAAATTTCTTCCTCACACCTATATTCATTGCAGTGCTCTTTATAATAGCCAGACCCTGGAAACAACCAAGATGCCCTTCAACAGATAAATGGCTAAAGAAACTGTGGCACATATACACAATGGAATATTATGCAGCTGTCAGGAGAGATGAAGTCATGAAAGTTTCCTCTACGTGGATGTACATGGAATCTATTATGCTGAGTGAAATTGATCAGAGGGAGAGAGATAGATGCAGAATAGTCTCACTCATCTATGGGTTTTAAGAAAAATAAAATACATTTTTGCAATAACGCTCAGAGACAAAAGAGAGGAGGGCTGGATGGTTCAGTTCACAACATGAAGCTCACCACAAAGAGTGGTGAGTGCAGTTAAAGTGAGAACTGTCATAATAATGTGAATGAATGAGGGAAGTGGAAAGCTTGTTTAGAGTACAGGAAGGAGTGGGGTGGGAGGAGGGAGATTTGGGACATTTGTGGTGGGAATGTTGCACCGGTGAAGGGGGGTGTTCTTTACATGACTGAAATCCAACTACAATCATATTTGTAATCAAGGTGTTTAAATAAAGATATTAATAAAAAATAAATAAAAGCTTTGTGTATGTGCTCCATTGTGATAATCTATATTTCTGAAATATCTCAGTATGTTTACTTAAGTGTAGAATATAGAAACTGCATACAAAGCTGTGCATTAATGCCTTCAGTATCTATGTCCTGCCCTTACTCCACCATTTCACACATTTTTTTCTTTAAAAAAGAATAATAGCATAATTCTTTCTTTGCCAGATGATAAATATTTAAAGCATCAGAGCAATTGATTGTTTTTACTCAATATGCTAACATCAGATTATAAAGTTTTCTTTCATATTTAGAATTATTATTTCAATTGCGTTAAAGCAAAAATTAGGTCTGAACTACACAAAGCCCCCAAGTAACATAAGTAATTTAGATAATCATATTAAGCTAGTTCCCAGAAATTTTCCTCAACCTTGCCTCCAGCCCACTTCCACACTGTAAAACTATGAAGATGTGCCTCAGAAAATGGAATTTGCCATGAGTATCCATTTGTCTGATTTGGGCTACCTAATCAATATAAAGTAAATTTACTACAAAAGAGCAAAACGTTGTCCATTCCTCTAAAAATCCTAGACTTTAATCTATTTTTATAGACTCAGCTACTCAAAGTCTTTACTAACTCTTTTGCTTGGCTTGGGAATCACTCCTCCAAGTTGCCTGAAGATTGTTGTTATTTTACTCCCAGAAACTGAACAATTATTCCCTTATTTGAGCACTGTCTTCTCAACTCCACCATACACTTTTCATAAGAAAACCTTTAGGTACATTTACACACCTTCAGGCACTTTTTCTGCCACCCTTAGCTTTCACTTTCTTGTTGTCCCCCCCCCCCCTTCTGCATAATTTCACTCCTATCTTCTGGACAAAGTGTCCGCAAAAAAGAAATGATGGGTATAAAAACTAACATGGTTATATTGTCCTTAGTCATGTCTTTAGTAAACAAGAGAATCATTCACTAATAAAATTTAGTTGCAATAAAAAATTTCCCCAATTTTTATTTAGGCTGCAATTTACAAATGCATTAATAATAGAGTTTCAGGCATACAAAGTTCCAACTTCATACCCACCAGCAATGTCAATGTCTCTCCAGAAAGATTCAAGTTTCCTTTTCACACTCCACTTTGCCTCCTTAGCAAGCTCATTTTATGTTTTATTATTACATTTTAGATCACATGGTTACAATAGTGTTGACAATAATGGCTTTGATATGCACAGTTAACTACATCTTTACGCCATATTACCTTCAATCAACCTCCTCATCCTGCCATCTGTTGCCCCTCCCAATTTTGCATTCTCACTTGGAAAATTGAGGTTCAAGGGTTTGACCACATTTGTTATCTTCTGTTTCTTTATCTTATTACTCTACCTACCACAGACAAGTCTGTCCTGTATTGGTCCTTTACCCTTTCACTTGCTTCACTTAAAATAATACCATTCAGTCCCTTCAAAGTTGCAGAAAACTGCATGATTTTATTTTTTTCTGGTGTCCTCATAGTATCCATTGTGTATATGTATATTTTACAAAATTTCTTTTTTCTTGTTTTTGATCCATGCCTAAAGATGCTCAAGACTCACTCTTTTAACTGCACTCAACAATCACTCCTGGTGGGTCTCAGGGGGCCATATTTGATACCAGGGATCTTACTTAGGTCCACTAAGTGCAAGATAAGTATCTTACCCACTATACTCTCCCCCAAAACTTACCATAACTTCTTTATCTACTACATGTCACTGGGCATTTGGGAAACCAAGGAAATTAATCTCTGAGGATATAAAACAATATATTGTCTAAACAGCAAAAAAATACATGCACATTGTCTACACACTATGAGGACAATATGAAAGAGAAAGTCTACTACCTGAAAAAATCAGAAAAATTTTTAGAAATATTAGAAATGTCTGCAACATATGTTTTCATACATGTTGGTTTTCCTGTATAAAATTAAGAAAACAAATGCTGTTCTCAAACTTTTCAAAACTGAAAGTTTAAATGTTTGTTCCAAAAGTATAAATTAATGCACTTGGTTTAAGTAAAATGGTTGATTCAAAATGAAATAACTAACTTCCTTTAATAACTTATAGTATTTATGTCCAGGATAGTAGTATCAAGGATATCACAGAACTAGTAGCCTACTCATAGGCTACTAGTCAGGAAGTAGGCTCTTGTCTTCATCATAAGACGAAATTTATTCATCAAGTTTTCCTCTATATATGACATATTTATTAAATCAATGTCTATCAATACTAAGTACATTCTAGTTTCTTCTTGGTTTCTAGAAATATGGTAAACAGTGAAGCACACAAAATTTCAAAGGATTGACTACATTTTGTTTCCTTATTCATTAGTTGATAAATATTTTTGCATCTACATTTTTCACTATTGTGAATAGTAGTGCTATAAGCATCTGTGCATAATATTGTGTCTGAATCACTTTTTTAAATTTTCCTTGGATAAAGTGGTTTCAGGTACATTGGTTTATTAGAATAGACCTAAATATCCAAGCTAAAGGCAAAAACAATGGAATTAAGAGATCCAAACTCTAACAATTTAAACTTTAAATGGACCTTTTGTACTGGCAGACTGGGGGACAGAGGAGGTGGTATATGGGATGCACTTGGAAACATTGGTGGAAGGAGGTCAACACTAGTAGTGGGATAGACTCTGATGTCTGACTGAAACCCAACTATAAAGGACTTGGTAATTCACAATAGTTTTAATAAAATAAACATTGAGGTATAAAAATTCTGGATCATTTAACTGTTTTTTAAGAACTAGTAACCATTTTCTACAATATTGTTGTATTAGCTTTTAAATATATTCATGTCTCTCAAGTTTGAAACAAAATAAAATGAATTACTATTTCCTCTATTAGCTATTATCATTCTTTCATTTCTTCCAGAGAAACTTCTTCAGAGCTGTTTAAAGACTCATTCTCTCTCCCAAGACATTAAATTTTAGCATTAGCATTCCTCCAGATCCATGTCTGCCTTTTTCTTTTATTTTCTCTATCTTTTTTCTCCCATTGATTCTGGCATCTTTCTAATTTGTTTTCAAAACAGTGTCCAATATGACCTTTTCAACTATTATCAGATACAAGTTTGATCACACACTCCTGTTGCTAAACTATCAAAATATTTCTATTGCTCTATGTATGACAACAATTTTTAGCCTACTTAGCAGTACACGGTCTTACCTACTTTTCTGATTGTCCCTTTGGGATTATGTTATTTTAGGAAGCTAACTAGATGGCCTCCTCTTCAACATACTCCTTTGTTCTCACCATTTTCTACCTCTTCATATACCTTTATCCACCCCAATATCATCACTTGTCGATTTCCGTCTTTACAACTTTACGTTCAGCACTTCTTTAATAAAACGATCTTTAACCTCCATTATTCTTTAAGATCTATCAGTTCTTATAGCATTGTTGCCTACATTAGTTCAATTTTCCATAATAAAAGTAACAAACTGGTTTGCACTAAAAAATAAAATGTATTTGTTACTCCTTAGTTAAGGAGTCTGAAAAGGCTACGATCTAAGTGCTCACAAAGACAATGCATGGTGAGGACTTGCTCCTGTCTTATAAGGAACCACCATCTCAATATTATTCTCATATGGCTAAGATCTAACAGAAAGAAATTAAGCTTTCTACTATCTCTTCCTAAAATGGTAATAATCCTATTCAGGTGGGTTCCACTCTTTATATCTAAATTACCTCCCCAAATCCCACCTCCAAATTTCATTTAGGATTTAGGCTCCAGTATAAATTCTGATAGGTCATAAATATTTGTTCTATACAAAACTATAATGAGTTCAACTATATCACTTCAAAATGTTATGATGAAGACCCATGAATGGGACTATGTTTGGAAATACAACTTTTTACAGATAAAATAAATGTTAAATGAAATTATATGGGAGACAATGTGTTCAATATGACTAGTGGTGTTATGGGAGCACACAATGTGCCGTCTAAAAGGACATCCATGTACAGATACTGAAAAATGCCTGTCACCTGTAAATGAAGATCATTCTCAAAGTGAGGTTCTTTCATATTAAGCCATCCTGCATGTGAGAAAATTAACTTCTCTCTTTAAAAAAAAAATCACCTATCTGTGGTATTCTATAATGGCAATCCTTAGCAAATTAATACTATCATCCACTTTCTTTTCATTTTTTTACCTAACCTTCCTAAATTAGTATGACTTAATCTTCAGTCTCATAATTTCACGGAGTCATCACTTAGTCATAGTGTCTCAAAGGAGTAGGTAAAAAAATATTCTTTAAAGAGACATTATTTATGCTCCTATTGAAACATCTCTCCTAGAAGCCACATTTCCCACATCCATTTTACTGATCAGATTATGGTCTCATCTTTCCCCTGAATTACAAAAGAGGTTAGAGAATCAAATTATTTAGTCAACTGCTTTCTCAAATAAAAACCAAGATCCTGTAATTAAGGAACAGTAAAAATTAAAATATATATATGATAGCTAGCAATCTCGCAACTGGCCCAAGACAGACCTCAATTAGATCCCCAGTTTCCCATATGGTCCCCCAAGTAAGAAGCAATTTCTGAGAGCATAGTCTGGAATAACTCCTGATCATCATGTGGACCCAAAACAAAAATAACAAAACAAAACAAAAAGAAATAAGTACACAAATGATGAAATAAACTAAACCTATGTCCTTAATTTGAGTTACATACTTGCTATTTTTACATTTTAATATATAAGACAATTTGTCATGTTGGAGTATCCAATGAATTATTTCTGAATTTTAATTTAAATTTTGATTAGATGCTTTATTAAACTTTACTTTTAAAGGCATAAAGATAATTTTATTAAGTTTACAAATAGTTCTAAGTAGCTAAAGAGAACTTAAATTTAATATTTGAAAGTTTAAATCAACTGTATTTTTAAAATTTACTTAACAATTTTGAAAGATATAAATTAATTACAAAGCCTAGTATCTTAAAATTAAACATTTTAAATTTATAAATTCCAATTTAAATGTTTAAACAATTTTAATTAATTAGGTTTAAAGGTCTTGAAAGAGGTTGCTAAAATATGCTAATTTAATAGAACGATAAGATTTTAAAGTTGAATATAAGACACTGTAAAATTAAGTTTTATATTTAATATTTAAATATTAATTCAGAATCTCAAGAGAATAACATAATAGTCTGTTCTGTGCATAAAAGATGTCCTAAAGAATATAATAAAAGAGCTTCATATTGATAGGAACACATTTATAATAACTTTTAAGATGAGTTCTAAGTCTTTGAAAGCTCTTTCTAATTTAATTGTTATTTTATTGCAATTTTTGGAGTAAAAAATGTTATGATCTCATTTTTGCTTCATAAGATGACTTGAATAGGGCCCGGAGAGATAGCACAGCGGTGTTTGCCTTGCAAGCAGCCGATCCAGGACCAAAGGTGGTTGGTTCGAATCCCGGTGTCCCATATGGTACCCTGTGCCTGCCAGGAGCTATTTCTGAGCACACAGCCAGGAGTAACCCCTGAGCACTGCCGGGTGTGACCCAAAAACCAAAAAAAAAAAAAAAAAAAAGATGACTTGAATAATGATGTCATGTTATTTTCTACTTTTTGGCCAGGTGGATTCCTACTCAGTATTTTAAGGACCAACTCAAAGTTTACTTCTCTGAAATCTCATTGGAACACACTAGCTCCAATAGCATTAAGAGCTTCTTCCCACTGTGTTAATGCACTCCGCTGATTCTATGTCATAATCATTTCACTTTATTAAAATCACTTACATCTGTCTGCCTTAGTAAAAGTTCAGACAATATTTTCTTGTTTGTTTTCAGATTTTGTGAGACTAACAAGAAGCCATCTATATAAATTGCAAAGTTTGAGACTTTCAACTGAATTCTGTAAAATCCTACCACAGTATAGTAATCACATAAGATCCTTCTTACCTAAGAGGTGAACCTTCCTTTCATTCTATTTTTTTAACTTTATTGCATTTAATTAAATAAAAACTATGTCATGTCAAATTAAGAATTAATTATGTCGTAATGCATCTAGCACATGGGGGGAAAAAACTGATTCTTCCAGTTTCTATCAACAAGTTTTCGACCATGTACTCACTTGCAAATGATTACACATTCGCAGGAAAGAAATCTGTTTTAGTTGGAAAAAATCCCAGAATACCCATTGAGTGGGCATTTGATTCCTTTATAAAATGCCAAATCTTGTTGTCTGAAAAATAGGAATTAGAAAAGGGGCAAAGGATTGCTTGCTTCAGAGCCTAAAATAACAGCAACTTCAGCAAAAACTATGAGCAGCAAGATAGCTGAATTCAATAGTAGAGACAAATTGTTGTCTAATATAAAATAACTTCAAAATTATTTACCAGCCACAACAATATTTTGATCAAGAATATTTTGAAAGGCAATATTGAAGATATTTCAGGACTTTAACATAGCAAAAGATACCACTGTTTTAGCTTTAGTAGAGATAAACATCAGTTAAATATTTGACAACCCTTAAATCTTGAGATTATTTTTTTGTGTAATTTCTTTCCAATATGTGCCTTTTCTCTTTTCTCTCTCTCTTTTAATTATACTGGGAAAATTTAGTCAGCAAGAACACCATTTCATCATTATCCACCCTAGTATTCTAAAGTCTTATTATGAAGAAAATTTTCTATTGTCTATACTTCTCCAACACATTAATTACCTTTTCTCTGACAAGTCCCTAGTCCATTTTTTTTCTGTGAAATCTGTAGCACTTAATGAAGATTATTCTCACGTTGTAAAGGCTTTAGAAGGGACTTTTCAGATTCTGTCTAATGAGGGCCTTCTTAAGTCATATGATGAGCTTAGATTGGAGCCTCTGTCTCTCAGATTTGATTAGCAGTTCCTGATGGCTTGCCTACTACTTTGCTCAATTCTGTGATTTTAGCAAGAAAAAAAAGCATAAGAAAAACAAGGGTGGCTATCTGGATAATAGCAGGAACAAGTTGGAGAAGGGAACATTCACCTGAAATATGCTCTATAAACTGAATTATAGTCATTAGCTACAGATGACTGGTAATTTAAAACCAAGCCTTTCTGCCCTCTTTCCATAGGTAGCCTCGGAAAGGAGACCAGTATATATAAATAAGATACTATTCATCTTTCAGTAGAGCTCTAGAATTAGTGAGTCTACCATTTTGCTTTTCCCTTCCTGTATCTTCACCTTTCTGCCTTTTTAACAACCAATAATTTCAAGATTATCATACACTTTCATCTGCTTTCACTATTTTCTCTCCAGAAGAAAATAAGATATGCAAAGAATTAAATCCAATTCAGAGAAAACAAGATCCATATCTAAAAATCAGATGTCATGTCTAAAAATCATAGTAGTGTGACTAAAAGGGTTTTTGATCACATGTCTCCGCCCTTCTCACATATTCCTGCCTTCTGCTCTCAGGAACAGAAATATCTTCCTAGGTGTCACTTCAACTTGCAGTTTCCAATATTTAAACATCCCTCTAGAGTAGTAACAAATCCACCTCATGAGTTTTAAATTAGGATGAGATATAGCTGAGGGTTTACAGATAGTCTGTAGTTAGACTGGTAGTAATCAGTCTGTGAAATAAGATTGGATTCTATAATACATCTAAGAAAACAGAAAACAATTAACATTTTTTTTAGGAGCCCTGGATAAACTCGGCTTCTACTGTTTCCCAAAATCCACTGATTCTGAAACAATGAAATGGCAATCAATTTCTATTAGGATGCTTCTTTTTAAAAGTTCTTTGAATCATAATATCAAACTGTTTAAGAAGGAATGTTTTCCTCTTCGTTTTTGGGTCACAGAAGCAGTACTCAAGAGTCACTATGGGGCAGGTGAAGGTGGCGCTAGAGGTAAGGTGTCTGCCTTGCAAGCGCTAGCCAAAGGAAGAACCACGGTTCGATCCCCCGGCATCCCATATGGTCCACCCAAGCCAGAAGGCAATTTCTGAGCGCTTAGCCAGGAGTAACCCCCTGAGCATTCAAACGGGGTGTGGCCAAAAACAAACAAACAAAAAAAAAGAGTCACTTCAGTTCATGAATCATAAAATGTGAGCATCAAATTAATGTGGGTGTGCCAGTTATCTTTCTAGATATAGGAAAATATTTTATTAGTTATGATCTTAAATATATGTTGGAAATGATTTGCAAAGTACAACTAATTTATGCAGTGCCATAAGTCTTCAAAATAAGAGAATTCACTTGCTAAGCAAAGATTTTGTTAAGCTGCTATCTTGTCTCCACTAGAATCCTCTCATCATATTGCGCAACCTCTACCAGAGACTCAGAGAGTTTTGCCGACAGCCTTTCTTCCAAGTTGTATAGAGAAACCCAGGTCTAGAGCTATAAATAGAACCTCACCTGCCAGTGAGTATTAAAATGGAAGGGTGATGGTAAAATGGTGGTGATGGAAATGAGCAACAACCTTGAAAACAAACATTGACACTGCCTTCCACATTCATATTAAACTAAGACTGACAGCAATCAAAATCCTAGACTACAGCCTAAACCTTCTATCCTCTCACTCCTCTAGTCTCCATGCTTGTTTTTCTTCTCTTTTTCCCCACATACCCAGCTCCACCCAACATTAATTTCACTTGGAAATTCTTATTTCTATTTAAAATTCTTGAAAATTAACTTCCCTGTGTAACCCTTTCCCAGTCTTCTCTCCTTATCCCCCAATCTTTTAGTCAGAAGGTGAAAAATTCTCATTGTGAACTGATGTGTCCCCATACTTTGCTTATTATAATATTGTCATATTCTTGATATTTTGTTCTTCTTACTTATTGAAAAAATAAATCCTATTTATTTTTATACCTGTGTTTTATGAAGTTTTATCCCCTGTGTTTGTTATTGCCTAATAGATATTAGTGCCCCCTATACTAGTTTTCAACCAGTACAGACCAAAATTATGGTCCATACTTTTTACAGATTTTAGAGGTAGAAATATCCCTTTTCTGAAAACCCTAAGATGCAGAATTAGTGGTTATCTCTCTAAGATAGTGTAATAGATCTTTACAGTTCCTTCTTTCTCAAAAATATTCTTTTTTAAAAATAGAAGTACCCAACACTCTTTAGATTAATAACAGTATTACAGTCATTATTTCACTTCAGTAGATGGAGTGCCCGAGTTTGGAGGTGAATAGCAGAACTAGTCTCCATCTAATCAAGCTCTAACTACCACTTGTCTCGAGAGTGATGATGAAAACCATCCCTCTCCTCTCCATTAATGCACTGGATAAGGGAGATTTTGTTTAAATAGACGTCTTGTGCAATAAATTTGTGCAATTTTATCCTTACCACTGATTAATTTATTAACCTCATCTCTTTTGCCCCTGGAAATAAAGATTAAGAAATAAAAATGGAAGGTCTGATGTCATCTGTATGAATTTCTGCAAAATTATTTCACTTATGTTTATCTGATGAGGACAACTAATTTGTAAATGTCATTAAATTATATCTGTTGAGATTTTTGAATAATCTGTAATTTCTTCAAAAATTAGTAAAATTCAAGTCACCAATTTTGGTGAATTATTTTTGTTTTGTTTTGAAGCCACACCAGTGGTACTCAGGCCTTACTCCTGGGTCTGTGCTCAGATATCACTCCTGCGTAAAGAACTCAAGAGATCATATAGGCTGCTATGTATTGAACCTAGAGTGACCACTTGCAAGGCACAGCACCCTACCTACTTATCTCTCCAGATTATGGATATTTTTTGTTTGTTTTGTTGTAGAGATATATCCAGCTGGTGCCCAGGACCTTAGTTCTGTCTCCCTTTATCTTTAGGTGGTGCTTAAGCAACCATACATGGTGCTGGGAATGGAACCTGGTGGTGCTTAGGAAACCATACGTGGTGCTGGGAATGGAACCTGGTGGTGCTTAGGAAACCATACGTGGTGCTGAGAATGAAACTTGGTCAGCCATGTGCAAGGTCAGAGCATTACCACAGCATCTCTTTCTGGTCCAGGTGAATTTTTTTTAAATAAATATTTACTTACGTACCATGATAACAAACATATTTGTAGTTGGGTTTCATTAGCTACATATTCAGATGCTCTAGACTCTTATTTGAATTTGTTAAATCAGTTTATCCTTCTCTAATTTTTTTCTCTCTCCTGTATTTCTCCATTTATCCTAGTCTTCTGTGTCAGTCTCCCTTCTTCTTCCATTTTGTTTATCTCTCCATCTCCAGCTCTTAACTTTCACCTGTTTTGACTTCACTCATCAGTCTTCTTTCTCACTCCACTAACTTCCTCTATGTATTTATTAGTAAAGAAGAGGAGCAGGGTGGATTTCCTAGGCTTATCAGGCTAATGTTCAAATCCATCACTGTAGCCTAAGGGAAATAAATATTATTCATCAATTAAATTCTAAGTATATTGCCAGCCCCAATGCCAAAGATTTGTATGATAGAATTTGTATGATAGTTCTACTTAGAACTAGGGTAGGGACAGTTTCTTTAAGTATAAGGCTGCTATTAATAGAGAAAGGTAAAAGCAATACTGAGTGAAAACTATCACATGATTTCACTCCTACTCTATTAACATTGAATTTCCACTCCAAATAAAGTCTAGCATATGATTATTGATTTCCCAAAATTGAATCAATTAATAAGTTAATTAACATAGAAAATGGTTTTGGAAGACAACATATTTGATGGTTATTGAATTTGAAATAATAAAACTCTTAATTAAGAAAAATACTCCCAAATAATTTTTCATACAACAAGCAAAGGGAACATCATATCATGAAAACTTGAATACACAGTAGGTATGGGGTTGGAGAGAGTACAGTGGGACAACATTACATGCTGCCAAACCATGTTATATCCTGGCACCCAAACACTGCCAAGAGTGATCCCTGAGTGCACAGCCAGGAGTAAGTCTTAACCACTACAAGATATCCCTGCACCCTAATTATGACAAGCATAAGATTTTCAAAAGCACTGCACTTGAAGTCTCATCACACGGAATGTGTAGTGAAAGATGAATATGTTTGATAATTTTATAGTCTGGCCTGTTTCTTTAGACCAGGTAATGCCAACTAGCAGGTGAGCCTACAACATTCACTCTTGGGTCCAGATTTACATTTAAGTAGCACCAATCAACAATCCTTATATTGGGGGAGGAGAACTAGATAGGGCTGCTCAGTAATTCTGATCTTATATTAAGAATGAAGGTATTCTTGTGATTTCAGAGTCCTTGAATATAGATACCTGCTAGTTTGCTTTACTATCTGAGCTTCATAATTGTGGTATACTAATCCCAACAGCATAGCTCTACATTATTATTTTCATCATGTATCTAAATATTAGTATCCCTCTTTCATTTACTATATAATGTCATTTGATCACTAGACTCAGATAAATTCATGTTTACTAAACTATCATCTTTGTTTCATTCCTGGCTAAATTATAATAGATCCTGAAATCTAGGTTAACTCACCATAATATGCTTGGTTTCATTGAGTACTTTTCCCTGAAATAGTTTTCTTATCTAAGATCCTCTTTCTATGCTCATTGATTTTTATATAATTCCTAGAAACAGGACTTCTTCTGACCCATAGGTTTGCCTGGTACTTTGCATGTTATTCACTTCAAATTATATGAATAATAGTTTCCCAGACATTTTATTTAATGTTGACTTTCTATAATAGTAAATAGAACTACATTGAACATGACTTCTATAATATATAATATTAATATATAATATAACAGGAATAATAAAATAGATAGCATCATTCTATTGAACTTATTGGTGTCCCAAAAAGAGTGCCACACTATGCCATTTATCTCTGAAAAATCTCACCCTCCTAAAAAATTATACTTGGGTTGAATATGTCTATATCCTGCAAAAAATTTATAAATGATTTGCTATAGAGTATTCTATCAGAAACTAATTACTGATATAGGATATAGCACTAACTTCCAGTTTTATACCCTTACTATAATTTCCAGAATATACATGTCATCTCAAGATATAGTTAAATGTTTTGTCCTATGTTTGTAGCATTAAGTATATCATTCATAGGTACATCTTTCTAAAATCATAGAAACTACTGTAGTTTTTCTTTCAAAACCTTCATTTTAGGATAGTAGGCAAACCATAGAAGAAAAACTGTTAGTACTGTGGTTCTGAAGGCATGACTGCTAGCCTGGCCTCCTCCCTCTTGGAAGCAAACCTATATCATTTGGAAAACTGTTACTCATTAAGCAGAAATAACATGACACTGATATTCCAGATGATTTCAAAGATTAATGTGTCCAAAATCACATCAGTTCTCTCCCTTTCTTTTTCCTTTATTCTTTTTTTTTTTGGGTGGGGGGCACACCCATTTGATACTCAGGGGTTACTCCTGGCTAAAGCGCTCAGAAATTGCCCCTGGCTTGGGGAGACCATCTGGGACGCTGGGTGGATCGAACTGCTGTCCTTCCTTGGCTAGCGCTTGCAAGGCAGACACCTTACCTCTAGCGCCACCCTCTCCTGCCACCCCCCCCCCCCTTTATTCTTTTTTTTTTTTTTTTTTTTGGTTTTTGGGCCACACCCCGCTCAGGAGTTACTCCTGGCTGTCTGCTCAAGAAATAGCTCCTGGCAGGACGGGGGGACCATATGGGACACCGGGATTCGAACCAACCACCTTTGGTCCTGATTGGCTGCTTGCAAGGCAAAAGCCGCTGTGCTATCCATCCGGGCCCAGCTTTATTCTTTTTTTAATTTAATTCTTACCATGAACATTTTCATTTTGGTTCGTTTGTTCTTCATTTTTTAAGAGTTTTTATTATCATTAGTGTCCTAGCTTTTCTTTGTTCTTTGTTTTGGAGGGGTTTTGTTTGTTTTGGTTTTGTTTGGTTTGGGGACCATATCTGCCAATGCTTAGAACTTACCTTTGGCTCTGCCATCAGGGATCACTCCAGGAATATTCAGGTTTGGGAACTTTGAGGATTAAATCTTGAAACCAGACCAACCACATTTTGGTCTTACCTTCTATGGTATATCTCCAGCTAATTTTAAACAACAGAGCTGAGAGCATAATATGAAGTAAAAACCAGACACTTCAACAAATGATGTTGGCAAAACTAGATACTATCAAGAGTAGATAGCACTAACTTAAATATAGATTTAATATAATTTTCAGAATATGTATATCATCTCAACATTATAGTTAAATGTCTATATGTGCTTATAACATTAGCCTATTATATCATTCATAGTGAAATATTTCTCAACTCATAGAAACTAATTTCCTAACCTGAGTATAAGTGAATTCAGTACTTCTATGGTATATATGTAGGTAGAAATAAAACCAAAGTAAGCACTAAGCTAATCATCTAGCATAAAAGTAATTTTAATATAATAAAAATTTTAGTAATATGTCAATTCAAATTTTCAAAAGAGATAAGAGCCATCTATTTTACTTTTTCTTTTCCTTTTTCTTTCTTCCTTTCTTTTTATTTTATCTTTCCTTTCTTTTTATCTTTCTTTTTATCTTTCTTTCTTTCTTTCTTTCTTTCTTTCTTTCTTTTCTTTCTTTCTTTTTCTTTCTTTCTTTTCTTTTTCTTTCTTTCTTTCTTTCTTTCTTTCTTTCCTTTTGTATTTATTTTGGGGGCATATCTACTGATGCTCAGAGTTACTCCAGCACTGTCCTTATGAATCACTCTGGCAATGCTAAGGGAAACTAGATGGGATGAAGGGAACTGAATCTAGGTCAACCAAGTGCAGGACAAGCACTTTACCTGTTCTATGGGCCTTCAGCTTAAATTTTCTTTACTTGAGGTCTTAAAGTTTTAAACCTTGCAAAACTAGGCTTTTGTCCCACTCTCTGCTATCAGCATATCTGATACAATCAATATTCTATATATTCTTTTAGAGCGTCTCTTGCTACTGTTCTAGAAAAGCTGATCCTTTGCAGCTTGGGCCAAGGACAAGAGATAGAGAGGCAGAAAAAAGTTCACTCACAAGGAGAACAAGGCAAACTACTCTGTCCAACCAAAATTAAATACTCCAGGTTTCTGGGTGGAAGCCTTAGTTTTGATTTGAGGAGGGCAAGGAGAAAACAGCCTGAAGTTACTGATCAAAAATGAGAAGAAATTTTTTATTATTGAAACAGTTTATTTGTACTGAAGGGAAATAATTTTCATAAAGAGAAAGGTATTTTGAAAGAAATTAATTAAATTCTGGCTACAGGAAAAAGCATAAAAATTCAGGCTATTTATAACCTGAATGTATTCCCCAGACTCTCCAAGCACTCATGATAAATTTAGTCTTCTTAAATATCTCCCTTGTAATGAGGCAGGAGAAATAGTGATTGTGAGTAGGATTCTTGTTTTGGCACATGAATAAACAGGGTTACACCTCGCACCACATATAGGTCCCATGAGCTTGCCAAGAGTGACCCTTGAGTGCACAGCCAATATTAAGCCCTGAGTACTGTCCCAACAACAAACAAAAAAATGTATTATGAGTGTCATATTTCTATAGTACAGCTGATGTTGGTCTGTCTGAAAACACTGACTATGACATATGATATAGATTAGATTTGCAGTTTTATAAAAACATTCTCTCTACCATAAATGGCGTGGGGGGGGTAAAAAGCTAGAGTCTGTGCCAAAGTTACTTAACTCTTAGTTTATCTTAGAGAAGTGTAGCACATTGTTACAGATAATTTTCAGGTAACTAATAAAATACCCAAAACCTCATCATGACCAACATAAAAATACAGAAGGAAGGAGGGAAGGAAGGAGGGAAGGAAGGAAGGAAGGAAGGAAGGAAGGAAGGAAGGAAGGAAGGAAGGAAGGAAGGAAGGAAGGGAGGGGAGGGAGGGAGGGAGGGAGGGAGGGAGGGAGGGAGGGTGGGAGGGGAGGGGAGGGAGAGAGGGAGGGAGGGTGGGGAGGGAGGGAGGGAGGAAAGAAGAAGGGAGCTGGGGCCCAGGGCGGTGCGCTAGAGGTAAAGTGCCTGCCTTGCCTGCGCTAGCCTAGGAAGGACCGCGGTTTGATCCCCCGGTGTCCCATATGGTCCCCCAAGCCAGGAGCGACTTCTGAGCTCATAGCCAGGAGTAACCCCAGAGCGTCACTGGGTGTGGCCCAAAAAACCAAAAAAAAAAAAAAAAAAAAAAGAAAGAAGAAGGGAGGAAGGAAGGGAGGGAGGGAGGGAGGAAGAAAGACAAGATTGAACTACAAAAATGTTCAGGGTCCCGAGAAACAATCTGATGAATCTCAGTCACTTGAGTTACCAGTTCAGTGCTAAGATCTGAGGTGTCAGAGATGTCTGAGCATTTCAGTGCTCAGGTGCTGAAGTGTTGAGACCATCACCCAGGCCCACCCTAGTTTGACTTGTTGGCTGCCAGCATCACAACCAAAGATGCTGAGGGAGCCACTAGGTTCTAAGATATAACCTAGGTTAGAAGCATGCAAAAAACACACTCTACCCCCTATACTATCTTCACAGTCTTTTAATAATAATTTTTTATCTATTTTCATTTTTTACTTTGGTGCTGTTACCACTGCAGTGATTGGGAGATAGGCATGCTTTCTTGATTTGTGTTTTATATATTTTTTATAGTGTTTTTCTCTTGGCCCTCTCAACAAACTAAACATACTTTATTTGTTTTGCTCACATTTGTGCTTGATGGGATTTGCACTTCTGGTCTCAGTGCTGGATCATCTTTATTTGTGGTGCTCAATATGTGTTACACACATTAGAGTGCATGTGGGTGGTTCCAGGATTGAATTTATGTTTACACATTTGCAAGGAAAGTGCTGTTAAATACTGAGCCAACAACAAGACCCTCATATTTATTTATTGTCAGAAAACATGCTAATAATGTGTTGTACAATAAGATTTTGAAAACCACATAAATGTAAATTTTACCAAAGTACCAAAATTACAATTGTTGCTTCTTTACCTCTTAACTTTTTGCTCTTTAGTCAACAATACGAGCAGAAAAGTTCTTTTGTGTACAATTCTCTGATTAGTAATATAATCACACCTTAAAAGCTGTAAGTGGTCATATACATAGAATGTATAGCTTTAAGAAAACATCTGAATCAACTCTAAAGAGAAATAGTTTTTACCTACTGATTAAGATTATCCCTTAACAAACGTGATTAAATTGAGTTTTAAAAATGACTCATTAATATTATTAATTAACTAATTAATTAATATTAATACTCATTAGTATTTTACTTTTTCTGTTGTTTTTTGTTTTGGTTTCTGGGCCACACCCAGTGGTGCTCGGGGGTTACTCCTGGCTCTGTGCTCAGAAATTGCTCCTGGCAGGCTCAGGGGACCATATAGGATGCTGGAGATAGAACCCAGGTCAGCAACTTGCAGGGCAAATTCTCTACCCACTCTTCTATCACCCCAGCCCCAGCTTGATCATTTAAATGTGTTTTTATTCACTAGTATACTTTGTGAAGGAAAACAAATATCTTTCTAAGAGTTGAAAACATTGAGCATATTAGACTGAATAATAAATGTATCTCTAAACTTTGAGTGCTTATACTAAATAGTATTTACATTTTGAATATTTACATTAAAATATTAAGATCCTTATATTTTAATAGTAAAACACAAGACTTCAATTCTAACATGTTTTCCAAACCTTGAAGAAAAAATAGTTGCAAAATATATGCATTCTACTTTCTTTGTTCATGGTATCTAACACTGATAATTAAAGGTCTGTGTCATAAAATCATAACTATAATCTAAATTCCATGGTCTTTGTAGACTGACTAGACACAAAGATAGAAATGTAATGAGAAATACTTACAGAGCTGGAGATTTATAGGAGGCAAGCATTACTTTGCATGTGATTGGTTTTAGTTAGGATATATGGCATTTCTCATGGTCCCCTGACTACTGACTAGAGTCATACATGAGCATAGAGCCAATAAATGTTCCTAAATGCCAGATATGAACCAATATAAATAGTTATACAGTGGGCCAGGAAGGCAAAAAAATAAAATAAAATAAAAACAACCCAGTAACATCTACCTCACAAAACTCTAAGAATTATGAGTTCAATTTCCAAAACTTCCCATATCTACTAAGTACACAGTCCCTTTTATGTGGGACTCTCAGAACCATATTAGAGTATTCAGTTTCTTATCCATATAACCAGGAATGTTCTTGCACAGCAATTAAATCAATGTAATATACAGTGGGTAATACAACCAAGCAAGTATGATCTTGCGTCATTGCAACTACAACAAAGAAGGGAAGGACAAATAAAGTAAAGTAAGACAAAAAAGTACGTACATTATCAATCATCTTAGAGGGATAACAAGACTTCTGTTTTGCAGATTTAAGGTAGGTCTTTGTTCCTTGCCTTAGCTTTCATTTTTGATCCTAATATTCCAAAATAATGAATTTTTTAAATTATTGTTTATATTAAAGTAATATTCATTAAAACACCCACAATTATTCTCAACAGAGATAATATCAAACTATGCAAACTATTTGTATAATAATCAAATCCCTTAGAAATATGTAATAGAACTATATACTTACCTGGCAGGGGCGATACCATGATCACGAAGGTGGTTTCCCCAGGGTGAGGCTCACCCATTGCACTCCGGGTGTGCTGACCTCTGCGATTTCCCCAAATGTGGGAAACTCGACTGCGTAATTTATGGTAGTGGGGGACTGCGTTCGCACTCTCCCCTAAAAAAAAAAAAAAAAATATATATATATATATATATATATATATATATATATATATATATATATAATAGAACTAGTTGAAGAGTTATGACTCTGAGGAATAGTCTGCAATTTTCTCCTAATAAAGAAGAAATTTCATGTATTCCAAATTCTAAATTAGGATAATCTAGCTTCATAATTTCTTTTACAAATGAATAAGATTCAAATAATTCAGTTTCTGTTTTCATGCTTCTCAATCATTTAATGAGTTCACGTGAACTGAGAGTAGCAAACAAATCTTAAATAGATAACACAATGAATAGGCACTTGTCATACATATGGCTGACCCAAATTTGACCCCTAACACTCCATATGATCCCATGAGCACTTTCAAGTTGTTATCTCTGAATACAGAGCCAGGAATATGCCCTGAGAATGGATGGTGATGGCACAAAAAACAAAAACATTCAGATAAGAATTTTTCTGGGGGGGGGGGGGACAGAGAGATAGCACAGGGGTAGAGCATTTGACTTGTAGGTGACAGACCCAGGTCAGACCTGGGTTCGATTCCCAGCATCCCATATGGTCCACCGAGCCTTCCAAGAATAATTTCTGAGCACAATGCTAGGAGTAACCCCTGAGTGCTGCTGGGTGTGGCCCAAAAACCAAAAAATTGATTGTATATCTGGGGATCATTCTCTGAATACTCTATTCTATTCCACTGATCTGAGGGTCTGTCATTAATTTAATACCATGCTGTTTTAATGAATTTAGCTTTGTAATACAGTTTAAAGTTGGGGAAAGTGATGACTCTCAGATTCCTTTTACCAAGAGTTGCTCTAGCTATTTGCTGGTGTTTATTGTTCCAGATGAATTTCAGGAGTATTTGATCCACTCTTGGAAGAATGTCATGAGTATCTTTAGAAGAATTGCATTAAATGTGTACAATGGTCCCCAGATATGCAGTCAATTAATCTTTAATAAAGTGTCAATAAAATACAAAATGGAGCAAGAAAAGCCTCTTCAAAAAGTGCTTTGGGACAACTGTTCAGCAACTTGCAAAAAAAACGAACTAAGATCTCCATCTAACACCCTGCAAAGGTCAAATGCAAATGAATTAAAGACCTTAATATCAAACCTAAAAGCATAAATTAGATAGAAAAACATGTAGGTAAAACACTCTATGACATTGAATTGAAAGGCAACTTCAAGGAAGAAACAGCACTCTCCAAACAACTCAAAGCACGGATACACAAGTGGGATTATTTTAAGCTGAGAAGCTTCTGCACCTCAAAGGAAATAGTGCCTAGGATACAAAAGCCACCCACAGAATAGAAGAAGTTAGTCACCCATCACCCATCAGATAAGGGCTAATTTCAGAGACATACAAGGTACTTACAGAACTTAACAAGAAAAAAATAAAAACTAACCCCATCAAAAAATGGGGAGAAGAAACAAATTACTTCTCAAAAGAGAAATACAAATGACCAAAAGGCACATGAAAATATGCTCCATATCACTAATCATCAGAGAGATGCAAATCAAAACATCTATGAGGTACCATCTCACACCACAGATACTGGTACACATCACAAAGTACAAGGAACTATCAGTGCTGGTGGAGATGTGCAGAGAAAGGAACTCTCATTCACTGCTGGTGGGAATGAAAAACAATATGGAGATTTCTCAAAAAATACTAGAAATTGAGCTCCTATTTGATCCAGCAATACCACTCCTAGGAATGTACCCTAGAAACTCAAAAATGCAATACAAAAATCCCTTCCTCATACCTATATTCATTGCAGTGCTATTTACAATAGCCAAACTCTGGAAACAACCGAGATGCCCTTCAACAGATGAATGGCTAAAGAAATTTTGGTGCATATAACAATGGAATATTATGCAGCAGTCAGGAGAGATGAGGTCATAAAATTTCCCTAAAAAAAAAATTGTTCTAAACATGGATATTTATGGAATCTATTATGCTGAGTGAAATAAGTCAGAGGGAAAGAGAGACACACAGAATAGTCTCACTCATCTATGGTTTTAAGAAAAATAAAAGACTGAAATAATTCCCAGAGATGAGGGCCAGAACAACAGGCTCAATTTATGAAGCTCACCACAAAGAGAGGTGAGTGTAGTTAGAGAAATAAGTACACTGATATCTATCATAACAATGTCAGTGAGTGAGGGATATAGAAAGCCTGCCTCAAATACTGGCAGGGGTTGAGGAGGGAGAAGATGGGGGCATGGTGATGGTAAGGTTGCACTGGTGAAGGGGGGTGTTTTTTTATGAGTGAACCCCAACTACAATCATGTTTGGAATCACGATGTTTAAATAAAGATATTATTTTAAAAATGAATCTAAAAACTAAAAAAAAAGAATTATTTGTAATGTTTTACATGACAAGACCCCTCCTGTTTGTTTTAATATTTTCTATGAAAATTAAGATATTAAAAAACAGTATATGTTTCCTTTGGTAATAAATATATAGTAATAAATATAACTTGTTCGACAAGGTCAAATTTATCATACAGAATTTGTTTTGTTAGCATTGGGTTTAGGTTGTTTTGTTGTTTTTGGTGATGGGGACTATTGGGTTTCTTTTCATTGCTGTTTTTTGTTTGTCAGAACTAAGGTTTAAATACAGGGTTTTACACAAGCAAAGCTGACTTTCTACCACTGAACCACACTCTCTACTTCAGATAATTTTTTTTTTACTATAGAACATAGGGGCCAAAGAGATAGTACAATGGGTAGGACAATTGACCTGTACATGGCTGACTTAGATTTGATTCCTGGTATCCCTATTGCTCTTCTAGCCCACCATGACAAATCTCTGGGTACAAATCCAGGAATAAGCCCTGAGCACAGCTGCGTATAGGCCAAAAGCAACAAAACAAAATTATAGCTCACATCACCTTTTAGAATGCTTTTGCCTTCATCACTATATTTGGAGTGGGAAAACTGAGACCTAATGAGACTAAAAGAATTAGAGAATAAGTTGAGGGGAAATAATGGAGGGTACCAAGACCAAATAGTCATATGAACATTGAGTAGAAACAAAAAATGATCAGACTTAAACAACAAATCTAAAGCCAACGACAACAGAATCTATATATATCCAATCTACAACAAGCTAGACACAAAGGGGACCACTTATACTAGCAGCTTGGGGGCAAAGGAGGGAGATATGGAATGGATGCTGGGAACAGGGGTGGAGGGAGGATAACATTGGTGGTGGGAATGCCCCTGATTCAATATCACGATGTACCTAAAATATAACTGTGAAAGATTTGTAATCCACTTTGGTCAAAATAAAAATTACTTAAGAATAAAAATTAATTTTGAAGGGAAAATATAGAATTAGAAAAGAAAAAAAGAAAAGAATCAGAAAAAATAAAGTAAGAGAATTCATATAGCACCCTTGGAGTGGCTACAGGTTATGTGCTTTCTACTCTGGAAGCAGAGATGGCAGATTTCCAAGGATATCAGGGAATAACAATCAAGGAATGGATGGAGGAATTTAGAAACTGATGCATGAGGATACTTGGAAAGAATTTTCCGGGCAGAGACATATTCCACAACAGTAAGAAGGCCAGTGTGTCTAGAGTTGTGGCCCTTTGTAGAGACTGGATATTGGAGATAAGGTCATGGAAGAGTTTTGACAATCATTTTAAGACCTTTACATTTACTCTGATAAAAATGGTGAAATCCTCAATGTTTTGAGTGGAGACACAGAATGTTACCCCCCCCCCCTTTTTTTTTATAAAGCATCAGTCTGGCTAGAATAGACTGTAGAGAGCAAGATCCAGATACCATTCAGCAGCTTTATCAGTAAATTCTAGAATAAATTATCACATGTCAAAGTTATATGGAAAGATGGTGAGAAATGGTTAGGATTCTGTGTGCATTCAGAAATTTAGCCAGGTGAGTGAGAAAAGGGAAAAAATAAAGGGTAACTTCTGACCTGTGCAACTCTAATAATGAAACTGTAACTAACTTAGGCAAAGAATGTTTTGCAGGGAACAGAAGTAGGTGGGAAAGATCTGGAATTGGATATGGAATGTGAACTTTAAGAGTATTGCTGTACAGGAATGATAAAGTCAAGTGCACTGATAGCAACATAAGTGTGGGGTATAGAAGAGTGACCAGGTCAAACACAAAAATGTGAGAATTGTCAATATAATTAAGCAAAAATGACATTAGAAACCCTTTTCTTGAACTAAACAAATGAACAAATATTTGGTACCTAAATTTGCTATTAGCTACCCTACAATGTTTTACTAAGAATAGAATAGGTTGGGATATAGCTTAGTGAAGAGTACTTATTTTGCATGTGTTAGGCCATGAGTTTAATTCCTGACCCTGAGCACTTCTGGATATGACCCAAATAACGAAAGACAAAAAAAAAAAAAAATACAAATTAAACTTTTTTTCAATAATTTTTATTGTGACCAAAGTGAATTACAGATCTTTCATAGTAACATTTTAGGTACGTAGTGACATTGAATCAAGGAAAGTCCCACCACCAGTGTTGTCCTTCCTCTCCCCTGCTTCCAGCATGCATCCCGTATCTCCCTCTTGTGCCCCTCGGGCTGCTAATTTAAGTGGTCCCCTCTGTGGCTAGTTTGTTGTAGATTGAGTATCTATTGTTGTTGGCTTTAAATTTGGTGTTTAAGTCTAATCATTTTTTTTATTGCTACTGAACATTGATACAACTGTTTGGTCTTAGTACCATTGATGGTTCAGTGGTAGAATTCTCACCTGCCACAGATTAAACTTTTTTTAAAATTTCAGGATTATATTATAATTTTGTGACTTTCTAAATTAAGTTACAATTAGTCAACAAAGTTTGACTAGACTATCTTTTTAAGATTAATTTAACTTCCTTGAACATATATGTTTCATTGATTCACAATTATATAAAAATGACCCTATCTTGAGTACTGATGTTTTAATTTGATATCTAATTCCAATTTTATTTTTACCTAAGCAGATTTAAGAAATTTAGTTTGGGATATTCAGAAAAAAAAGACTCTGATCTGACAAGTTTGATTTACTTTAAATAGCATTTTGCTTGTCCCCTAAAAAAATTATTCTGAAAATACATAAAATGTGTTTCATGAGATGCAATATCCAATACTAAATTCTTTAAGGATCAATTTATTAATCGCTTAAAATTCCTTGTTAGTATTTTGGCTTGTATCTTTATATTAAAGTAAAAGTACTAAAAGTCATATACACTGGCTTCATTTCTCTTGAAGATGTTTAAATTATATTTTATATACATTTAAATCTCTCACATCTAGAATATTTTATTATATTTTTTGCTTTTTATTGGAGGGGGTCACATCTAGTTGTACTCAGGACTTACTCCAGGCTCTGTGCTCAGGGATCATCCTGGAAGAGCTCAGAGAACCATACGTATCAACAAAGATCAAAGCATTGGGCCACATGAAAAGAAAGGAAGTAGCCTCCACTTTCCTGTATTTCTGGTCCCTAGAATATTTTAAATAAAGCTGTACACCTAGATTTAGAAATCCCCTTTGTTAAAAATATAGACTAATTACTGTGTATTACTGAAATAAAACTTCCTATTGATCATATTTTAAGTGTTTTAAATTAATAAACAATTAAAATCGGGGCCGGAGAGATAGCATGGAGGTAGGGCGTTTGCCTTTCATGCAGAAGGTCATCGGTTCAAATCCCGGCGTCCCATGTGGTCCCCTGTGCCTGTCAGGAGCAATTTCTGAGCATGGAGCCAGAAGTAACCCCTGAGCACTGCCGGGTGTGACCCAAAACCCAAAAAAAAAAAAAAAAAAAAAAAAAAAAAAAACAATTAAAATCATATTGAAGATACTTAAAATGCAAAGTATTTTTGAAGTATAAAATGGTTTTAGACATAGCTCCATTGCTAGACTTTTAAGAGTAAATTTTTATGCTTATATAGGCCTGACTGACTTGTCTGCTTTCTCCACAGATTCTTGTCTCCCCTGCAAAATAAGTTCTTAGGATATTTTAAAAGGAGATGGTCGATTGAAAAATAATACTAAAAGCAATACAAGTAGAGGCAGCAGTTGGACTTATTTTGTTTTGAAAATATGGAAAGTTAACTAAAAAAAAAGTGTATGGAGGGGGACACAAAATTTACTAAATAAAACCCTAAGTCCACTCAAATATTCAAAATACATACTAAAAAAATCAAAACACTTGAAACACAGATCATCATTAGTGAACAACAAAATGTTACCCCTTTTACTCTATACTTAATCAATAAAAATTCATAACATTTCCTCTATCTTTGTGCTGTTTTAGGTTCTAAAATTAAAACAGACTGACTTAATGGAGTTTCATTTTAGTGGAGAAAATCTATTTTAAAGCAACCAATTAAAGTAGAATGGCTTACTAAATCTCTCTTTTGTCTAACATTCACTAGCAGTACTGTCATTTCCCCTTTGACCTGGAAATGGCCTCATCTAGGAAATTGTATGACCAACACTCAGGCAAATGAAGATAAGACTTTACCTTTTGAATTGTAATTGACATTAACTATATACACAAATAGTTCTAGTCATTACATGTATACCTGCTCTGTCCATGAGCAAGCTACTGGAAGACCCAGATAAAAACAATAACCATGAAATGGCCTTATAAAATGACCTTCCTGAGTGGGACAATTATGAATATGAGTAATTATTAACAAAACACCACATGATAGCACATCTAAAGTCATGTATAAATGGCATTATTTGGCAATAACCAAGGTTAAAGAGAGAACTATCTAATCTAATCACAAAAACTACCCAAATACAGGGACAGAGCGACAGCACAGCAGGTAGGACATTTGCCTTGCATGTGGCCAACCCTGTACCAACACTGTATCAACCCTGTACAAACCCTGTATCAACCCTGGTTCTATCCCCAGCATCCCATATGGTCCACCAGCCTGCCACTAGCGTTTTTGAGTTCCCAGCCACCACCTGAGTGATGCCAGGTTCGATTAAAAAAAAAGCCACAACAACCAAAAAACTACCCAAATAAAGAATTGTTTCTAAGTCAGACCTTAAACAATGCTTAGAATTTCAGAAAGCAGCAAAAGATAAAAGAAAGTCTAATATAAGGAAAAAAATAAAAATCACAGAAAAAAAAATCAAAGAGCAAGCTGAGATAGAGTAAAGGTAAATGATCTGGAAGGGTGAACCATAGAACAAAAATTTCACTTAATCTGTGTTTGTGTTTGCCCACTTGTTATGTATATGATGTTATTTAACAAAGTAATGATCTTGAAAAACTATCCTACAACCTCCCTATATAGGCTATGAAATGCTTAATATCTTCTCTTGCTCTTACTAGGTGTTCATAAAGGGTTTTGTTAAGTCAGTAGAAGTACAACTGCAAGTCTTTATTTAATTTCAAGTTATCAGTTTCACTTGACAATTTCACCAGAGATCACAGTGTCACAGCAAAATTGAACCCTCCATTACTCTTCTAAAAGTATTTAGTCTTCACAAAGTAATGACACAGATATCAACATCATCTGTAATACTTAACTGTGTTTTAATTTGGGCTAGATATTTCTGTTAGGAAGAGATGGTATATCACTTTTATTAAAAAATCATAGTATCTAACATGGCTGTTATTGCTTTCTGAAGGAATATTACAGTTTATGAAACTTCAGGAAAGCACTATAAATTCTTAAAATTAAGGAGGAGAAAAAGAAAGTGCAGAAGGAATAAAGGAATAGTTAAAGGTGTTACAGTTTCATTTCCTCTTTATGTCTGGAAGACATCTGGAAAACAAGCAAAGTTCAAGAATCAAAATAAGTACATTATTGTTTTAAACTATAAACAAAATTTAAAATATAGGTTTTGTGAAAACTATTTATTAAGTATCTAATTAAAATTCAGAAGGCTTGGAGATATAATCTTGTAATAGAAAGCACCCCTTACAGGGATTTAATACTTTGGTGTCCCCATATTATTTTATCCTCTTGAAGAAAATTTTTCATATTCAGAAAATTATTAGAATAGTTGCTTAATAAAATGCTATATATGAGTATATTTCTATGGACCTATATCTTTAATAAATGCAAACCTGTCTTTTGGAATTTAAAAATCTTTTTAGTTTTATAAAATGCTGAAACTTCTTTGATTTTTCTGTGGCAAGTAGGTATAACAAAATGCTTATAATTTTAATAATTTAGATTTAGAAAAGGTCTAAATAAATTTTTTTTATTTTTTCGGGCTATACCCGTTTGATGCTCAGGAGTTACTCCTGGCTAAGTGCTCAGAAATTGCCCCTGGCTTGTGGGGACCATATGGGATGCTGGGAGATTGAACTGCGGTCCTTCCTTGGCTGGCTCTTGCAAGGCAGACACCTTACCTCTAGCGCACCTCGCCGGCCCCAGGTCTAAATCTAAATTTAATAAATGGTACTTATTAGCTATTTTGCTAATCAAAAACTTGTCCTACTACTTGGCATAAATAAGTAAAAGACACTTTTGAAACTCATAAACTTATATGATTTAAGAAAAACTTTTTTACTGGATATGCACTGACAATATGATGGATTAAAAAATAACAATGGCACCTATTCTGCTTGCACATTAGGTACATGCATTAACATGTCATGGAAATAAGCAGTGGTTTAAAAATTGGAAAAGGTGAATATATCATTGAACTTCTCAGGACCTATTCTTCTAATGAAAGAAATGAGAGGCAAGCAGTTTAGTTAGAAAAATTACAAACCTCAAAAAATTTTTCTGAGAACAAAAACAAAATCAGATTAAAAAGTCACTGTAATAACTGTATTGCATTCCTCACCTTCTCTTCCCTTTTCAAAAAAATCTCTGTGGACAAAAACTAAGTAATTCATAGAAACTGTGAGATTATGTTTATTATTTTAAGTCTCTAAATCTCATAAGTACAAAGGTAGCTTGCAAGACAAAGAGAATCCCCAAAGAAAACAGAATCCCCAAAGAAAACATTCCGAAACATAAAAGATTTTTGTATTAGAAATAAAAACAATGCTTTTCTGTGTTGTCTGTGAGGGGTAAAATAATCCCATCCCCAATGTTTCTTATAACTTACACACACACACAAATACAAACACAAACACCCCTCCATTTTAAATAAAAGTGTACTGTATTTTAAGTTGTATTGGTATTTAATAATATGCATGCTATTTTAAAGGTCAGCTTTAAAAGAATAAAAAATAGAAGATAGTGTTTCTGTATAAACTTGACAAATAAAATAATTAAAAATATGAATTATCCACAAGCACAAACATTGTAACACAAAAAATACAAAATACAGCAAGATATATATATATAATTATATATGTAATATAAATATATAATACAGCAAATAAAACTTATTTGCCTTGCACACAGCAGATTCTAATTTATCCCCAATACCACATATTATCCTCTAAGATCCATCAGTTTTTATCTCTGAGCATAGAGCCAGAAGTAAGTCCAGACTAGAGGTAGTCATGGCTCTAAAATTTATACATTTTTTTGAAAAGTTAATTGGCAGCTTTTCTCTCCTCACAAGTAATCAAAAAAAAAAAGTGGCATTAAAACAGTTCATTCTCAACATTTTTTATATGTTTTTCTTATTAAAGCACCATGATTACACACATGATTGTAGTTGGGTTTCAGTAATAAAAACAACATTTCTCTTCACCAGTGCAACATTCCCACCATCAACAGCCCCCATCTCCCTCCTTTTCAAAACCCTTCCTGTATTTGAGACAGGCATTCTACTCTCAAAATCATTAACATTGTCATGATAGTGTAGTCATCTCTCTAACTACAATAATCAATATTTGTGGTGAGCTTTATATTCTGAGCTGTTTCTTCAAGCCCTCATTTCTGTTGTCTTGGGGCATTATAACAATAATGTCTTTTGTTTATCTTAGAACGCATAGATGAGTGAGAACATTCTGTGTCTATCTCTCTCCCTCTGGCTTATTTCACTCAGCATAATAGATTCCATGTACATTCATGTATAGGAAAATTTCATGACTTCATCTCTCCTGACAGCTGCTGAGTATATGTACCACAGTTTCTTTAGCCATTCATCTGTTGAAGGGCATCTTGGTTACTTCCAGTCTGGCTATTGTAAATAGCACTACAATGAATATAGATATGAGGAAGGCATTTTTGTATTGTGTTTTTGTGTTCCTAGGTTATATTCCTAGGAGTGGTATAGCTTGATCATATGGGAGTTCAGTCTTTTGAGGAATCTGCATATTATTTTCCAGAAAGGCTAGACTAGACAGCATTCCCACCAGCAGTGAAAAGGAGCCCCTTTTTCTCCAAATTTCCATCAGCACTATTCTTGTTCTTTGTGATGTGTGCCAGTCTCTGTGGTGTGAGATGGTACCTCATAGTTGTTTTGATTTGCATCTCCCAGATGATGATTAGTTATATGGAGCATTTTTCACATGCCTTTTGGTCATTTATATTTCTTCTTTAAGAAATTGGTTTTTTTTTTTTTTGGGGGGGGCCACATTCAGCGGTGTTCAGGGGATACTCCTGGCTGTCTGCTCAGAAATAGCTCCTGGCAGGCACAGGGGACCATATGGGACACCGGGATTCTAACCAACCACCTTTGATCCTGGATTGGCTGCTTGCAAGGCAAACGCCGCTGTGCTATCTCTCCGGGCCCTTCTTTGAAAAATTGTTCATTTCTTCTCCCCATTTTTTGATGGGGTTAGATGTTTTTTTTTTCTTGTTGTGTTCTGTCAGTATCTTGTATACTTTAGATATTAGCCCCTTATCTGATGGGTGTTGAGTGAATAGTTTCTCCATTTCTGTGAGTGGCTTTTGTATCCTAGACACTATTTCCTTTAAGGTGCAGAAGCTTCTCAGCTTAAAATTGTCCCATCTGTTTATCTTCTACTTGTTTGGAGAGGGCTGTTTCCTCCTTGAAGATTTCTTTAGTCTTAATGTCATGGAGTGTTTTACCTTTGTGTTGTTCTATATACCTTATAGTTTCGGGTTTGATATCAAAGTCTTCAATCCATTTGTATTTGACCTTTGTGTATGAAGTTAGATGGAGGTCTGAGTTCACTTTTTTGCAAGTGACTGACCAGTTGTTCCAACAGCACTTGTTGAAGAGCCTTTCCTTGCTCCATTTTGCATATCTTGCCTCTTTATCAAAGATTAGTTGGGGATTAGTCTGGGGAACATTCTCTGAATACTCAAGTCTATTCTATTGATCTGAGGGTCTGTCTTTATTCCAATACCATGCTGTTTTAATGACTATTGCTCTGTAGTATCATTTAAAATTGGGGAAAGTTATGCCTCCTATATTCCTTTTCCCAAGGGTTCCTCTAGCTATTCATGGGTCTTTATTGTTCCAAATGAATTTCAGGAGGGCTTGATATACTTCTTTGAATTCCTTAGAGAGATTGCATTAAATCTGCACAAAGCTTTCAGGAATATTGCCATTTTAACTATGTTAATTCTACTAATCCATGATCAGGATGTAGTATCCATTTCCTTGTGTCCTCCATTTTTTTATTGAAGCAGGCTTTTGTATTTTTCTCTGTATAGGTCTTTCACCTCTTAAGTTAATTTACTCCAAGGTATTTAAGTTTGTATGACACTACTGTGAATGGGATTATTTTGACATCCATTTATTATCTACCATTATTGGTGCATAAGAAGTTCATTGATTTTTGCGTGTTAATTTTGTAGCCTGCCACTTTGCTATATGGATCTGTTGTTTCTAGAAGCTTTTTAGTAGAGTCTTTAGGGTTTTCTATATATATTATCATGTCATCTGCAAATAGTGACAGCTTAATTTTTTCCTTTCCTTTCTGGATGCCTTTCTGAATACCCTTGATATATTTTTCTTGCCTAATTGCTATGACAAAAACTTCCAGCACTGTGTTGAATAGGAGTGGTGAGAGAGGGCAGCCTCGTCTTATGCCAGATTTTAGATTAAAGGCTTTTATTATATATTCATTGAGAATAATATTTGCCATTGGCTTGCGGTTGATGGTCTTGACTATATTGAGAAAAGTTCCTTCCATTCCCATCTTGTTGAGAGCTTTTATCAAGAATGGGTGTTGGATCTTACCGAATGCTTTCTCTGCATCTATTGATATGATCATATGGTTTTTATTTTTCTTGTTGATATGGTATTATGTTGATTGATTTTCGTATATTAAACCATCCTTGCATTCTTGGAATCAAACCTACTTGGTTGTGGTATATGACCTTCTTGATGAGGTATTAAATCCTATTTGCCAGGATATTATTGGGGATCTTTGCATCTGTGTTCATCAGAAATATTTTTTTTAATTTGCAACCTCTCTGTATGGTTTTGTTAACAATGTGATGTTAGCTTCATAAAAACTATTTGGGAGTGTTCCTGATTCTTCAATTTCATGAAAGAGCCTTAAAAGGATTGGTAATAGAATCTATAGAAAGATTTGAAAGGATTTATTAGTGAATTCCTCTGGGCCTGGGCTTTTGTTGTTGGGAAGACTTTTAATTACTATTTTAATTAACTCAGTAATGATGGGTCTGTGTAGATATGCTGGATCATCCTGGTTTAACAGTGGAAGATTATAAGAATCCAAGAATTTATCTATTTCTTCCAGGTTCTCATGTTTTGTGGCATAGAGTTTCTTATAGTAGTCTTTAATTACCCTTTGAATATGCAGTACCTGTATTGATCTCCCTATTTTCATTTCTAATCCTGTTTATTAAGTTTCTTTCTACTTTTCTTTGTGAGTTTTTCTAGTGGTTTATCAATCTTGTTTATTTTCTCAAAATACCAACTTTTGCTTTTCTTGATCCTTTGGATTGTTATTTGAATTTCCACTTCATTGACATCTGCTCTAAGCTTTGTTATTTCCTTCTGCCTAATTAGTTTTTTTTATCATTTTTAATTTTATAAGTTGTATCATTAAGCTATTTATATAGGCTCCTTCTTCCTGATGTCTGTGATTTGAGAAGGTTGTCTTTATGATTTCTATCCTATTGATTTTTTGGAGAAATTTTTTATGGGCCAGCATTTGGTCTATTCTGGAGAAGGCCCATATGTATTCGAGAAGAATGTGTATCCAGTTTTCTGGGGATGGAGAGCCATATATATCTACTAGTCCACTTTCTTTCATTTCTCTTTTCAGAGCTAGTAAATTCTTGTTGGGTTTCAGCCTGGTTGACCTATCAAGAGGTGACAGAGCAGTGTTGAAGTCTCCCACTATTATTGCTTTGCTTTTGATGTCTTCTTTCATATTTGATAACAATTGTGTTAAATATTTTAGGAGTGTGATTTCTTTCTGTTGTACATATCCCTTTATTAGTACAAAATGTCCATTTTTGTTCCTTATTGCTTTTCTGAGTCTAAAGTTTATGTCATCAAAAACAAATATGGTCACTACAGTTTTCTTTTTTTTTTTGGTTTTTTGGGCCACACCCGGCAGTGCTCAGGGGTTACTCCTGGCTGTCTGCTCAGAAATAGCTCCTGGCAGGCACGGGGGACCATATGGGACACCGGGATTCGAACCAACCACCTTTGGTCCTGGATCGGCTGCTTGCAAGGCAAACGCCGCTGTGCTATCTCTCCGGGCCCACTCCAGTTTTCTTAAGGGAATTGTTTGCTTGGATGATTTTCCTCCAACTTTTGATTTTCAGTCTATGTTTGTTCTTACTATTCAAATGTGTTTCTTGTAGGCAGCAGAATGTTGGATTCAACTTTTTCATCCATTTTGCCACTCTGTGTCCCTTAAGTGGTACATTTAGTCCATTGATGTTGAGAGAGGTAATTGTCTAGATTTTAGTATCATATTTATATAGTTTTGTGTGTGTGTTGGTTTGTCTTTTTTAAAGTAGACCTTTCAGTTTTATTTAAGGCTGGTTTTGAGTTTGTAAAGTTTCTGAGCTATTGTTTATCTGTGAAGCTATGTATACTTCCTTCAAACCTGAAAGTAAGTCTGGCTGGATGCAGGATTCTAGGTGAAGCATACATTTCATTGAGTTTTGTCATGATATGCCACCACTGCCTTATAGCCTTGAGGGTTTCTTGTGACAAGTCTGCTGTCAATCACAATATGCTCCTTGAATGTAATTTCCCTTTTTTATCTTGAGGCTTTCAGTATTCTATCCCTATCTGTGGGATGCATCATTGTGACTAGGATGTGTCTTGGGGTGCTTTTCTTTCGGTCTCTTTTAGCTGGTACTCTTCAGGTATGCAAAATTTGATTGCATGTAGTATTTAGTTCTGGGAATTTCTCTGCAATTGTGGCCTTGACTGTTGAGTCTTTCTGGAGACTTTCTTTCTGTGTCTCTGGGATTCCTGATTCTTATGCTTGTTTCTGTTACCATAGACTTCTATTTTCATCTGTTTTCATTCTTTGAGTATTTTTTCCATTGTCTGATCATTTGCTTTAAGGCTCTTTTTCAATCTCTTCTGTTTTATGGAGTTGCTATGCATCTCATCTTCCAGCTCACTGATTATGTCCTCAGCTGCTGTTACTTTGTTGGAGAGGCTTTCCATTGAGGTTTTCATTTTGCCTACCATTTTTCAGTTCTGTTATTTCAGTTTGGAGTTTTCTGATTTCTATCTTTGTGGCCTCTGCAGCTCTATATATGCTTTCTTTGATTTTTATGAGAATCCTTCATATTTCTTCCCTAGCTCTTTATCTGAGAGGCTAACTAAGTGATTGGCTCTTCTCAGTAATAATTCTCAACATTTAAAACTATAAATCTTTAGTTATTTCTCTTCTTTTAGTCAAGTCAGGCTGGTGAAGCAAAAAAGAGGAAAATATTAGGATTAGTAGAAGGAAGTTCTTGTAAAAAAAAAAAACTTGGAGGTACTACAGAAAAACTCAAAACCTTTTATACAGTCTAGGAAAAGGGAGAAAAAAGAGAGCATCTTGGTTTCTTATTAAGGTTAATATGTTCAAAGAAACTGAAAATTTTCTGGTGAATTTTGCTGCCATTTATCAGTGGCTTTTTTTTGTTTTGCTGTTTTGTAGAGCTTTCTTAGTTTACTGCCTTAAATTTTTCCATCTATAGTACTTTTACTGCATATGTGTAATACTGTGGATTCAGTAGCTCTAAATATGCAATGCTTGAGGAAGAAAAAAACAACAATAAGCCCAGAGTACAGTAACTATGCCTTTCTGCTTTCTCAAATGAACAGCAAGTCACTCTTTAGAAGATGGTTACTGTTGGTGCTAGCCACTGGAAATTTATTATAGAAGCTGTATGGTTAGAGTCCTGCAGTGAAATAAAAGCATGGGGGAAAATAGGCCCTTGTGTAGAGAGCTGGAAGCAAAACCTGTTATGAAAGACACTCTTAGATGCCCTGCTCAAAATGAGCAGTAAACCCAACAGACCAAAAACAATATCTCAAAAAGACACTTGTGTTTCAATATTTATTTCAACATATGTCACAATAGGCAAGATTTGGAAACAAGTCATGTGTCCAAGAACTGTTGACTGGATTAAGAAACTGTGGTATATATTCACAGTGGTATACAATTTGGCATTAAGAAAAAGTGAAATTTGGCAGAGAGATTGTTCAGTAGGCAAGGTGCTTGCTATGTACACCCAACTTTGATCTTCAGGACCACGTAAGCACTGCCAGGCTAAAAGTAATCCCTGAGCACAGAGTCATCAATAATTCCTGAGTACAATTGGGAATGGGCCAAATTTCCTTCCCTCCAAAAAATAATAATATCATGAATTTGTCTCTACATCAATAGAACTAAAGGGAGCCATACTGAAAGAAGTGAGTTGGAAGGAGAAGGATAGATAGATACAAAATGATCGCTCCCCAGAAAAACTATCAAAAAACATAGCACAGAAATAACAAAAGATTAATAGCAATAGAGCCTGAGAACTGGTATACAAAATTGAGATTTCCAAGGATAGGAGGTAGTGAAAGAGATGAATGGGAGGAATCCCAGAGAAAATGATGGAAGGAAGTAAACACTTTAGTAGAAGGTACAGTGTTACAACATTAGAACTCCATTAACAGTGTTAGAAATTGTGCGGCTTCAATTAAAACATTGTACACTTAAAAAGGATTCCAGAGTCATAATACAGTTTGGTAAGTCATTTGCTTATCATATAGCAAAACAAGATTCTATCCCCAGCATATCAAATGGTTCCCTGAGAACTGCCACAAGTGATCCCTGAGCTCAGAGCAAGAAGTATGCCATAACATTCTGAGAACAAAAGAACAGATAGAAAAAAATTTAATAAAAATGAGCTGACATGGGAGAGGGATTGACTGGAGGATTCCTTAGGACACTGGCAGTGTTATTGGGCACTCTAGTAATGGCTGTGGTGTTGGAAAGATGTATAATTAATAGTTTTGTCAATCAGTACCTCGACTTTAAAAATAGTTTAAAAATAAGTAATTGTTTAAAAAATACATAATACTGGCCCAGAGAGATAGCACAGCGGCGTTTGCCTTGCAAGCAGCCAATCCAGGACCTAAGGTGGTTGGTTCGAATCCCGGTGTCCCATATGGTCCCCCGTGCCTGCCAGGAGCTATTTCTGAGCAGACAGCCAGGAGTCATCCCTAAGCAACTCCGGGTGTGGCCCAAAAACCAAAAACAAACAAACAAAAACATAATACAAGCCACTTACTCTGGTCATTTCATTAGTGAGTAATAGAAAAAAGTTTTTGTCCCCCAATTCAAAATACAGACCAGGCAAAGGGCCTGGGTTGAGGTGTATTAGAAAATATTTTTAATATGCAAAGCTAGGTAAAGCTAAGCCAGGGAACTCACCAAAATTCAAAATCCAACAGAGATAGAGCTCCTCTTTTTATCTGATTGCAATTCTTCTCTTCCTCAAATCTTTTGTCTAATATAATCGAATTCTGTTTATTCCACTTTCAGGATTTATCCTAAATTTAGTCTCTTTGCCACCTCATTATCTAGCACCTTAATCTATGCGTGTCTTTCTTTTCTTATGTAGACTAATGAAAGCTTCTCCTGGCCAGTATTAGTTACTACACCAAAAAAATTTTTGTTTATTTGTTTTTATTTGTGAGCTATCTTTGGCAATTCTCAGGGATGCTGAGAATTAAATCCAGGTCAGCCATGTGCAAGGCAAATACTTTACCCATTGTGCTCCAGCCCCAGTTCCAATAATTATTTTGCAACATAAACCTCAGGATCTTTGTCTCATTTCTCCAGCAATATCTATCTCCTACTACTTTTTCTCCTTGTGTTCTATGCTTCCATGATGCTCCTTAACATGCCAAAATTATTTTCTCCTCTTGTTTTGTGCTGGTTCCTTTACTACTTATGTGACCATGTGTTGTTTTCTGCTCTTTATCCCTCTCTCCAAAAGGCATTAACTAAACATAAGCCATATTCATACTCAAAATCATACCATCAATAGTCTGAAATAATAGTGCCTATGTCTTTTACAACTAGAAAGTAAATTCCTTGTAGTAAACCAACTTTTTTTTTCTGCCCATTAACTTTTTTACCCTTTTAAACTGGCTTAAATTCATCCATTTATCAATTTAGAATCACATTATCACTTAGACTGGTTTATAATAAATATGCTTGATTAAATGAAGTATTATTGAATATTTATTCAAGTGAGATAAATGATCTGCTGATCTCACAAAAATAAAGTTCTAATAGAGGCCTTAATTTTACTGACTCTGGTGTTTCAGATGTTATCACTAGTAACTTGTAAATATAATAATGATAAAAATTGGATAAGTACCAGAGGTGGATCTTTGATCTCATCAGTAGGCAAGACTAGCCCTTAGAGTTGGTCATTAAATTCCCTTGTGATAGCAGTAGACACCCCCTTTGATTTTATAGTCAGACAAGAATACTTCATGACACACAGGTCTAAATAATTGTAATATAATGCCTCCAATTCACTCATTTAGCTTCTCTTCTTGTATTTAGACTGATATCAGGTGAATGAGGTCAGGATCTACCATGATATCAGATACCACAATAAATTAGAACCAGGATTTTAATAGGATTCTCAGTATTGAACACAGCTTACATGTATTCCCCCACCCCACCCACACACACATCACAACTTGGTCCTTATAATATACCATAAAATGTAATATTCAAAAATAACTCCTCAAAATCTTTGTACTCTGATCATAAAACTTTTGTAAGTCACATCTGATTGTTTTTACAACTCTGAACAAATGAAACATAACATTGTAAAACACTTTCTTTGTGTCATTTGGTATGGTAAATTAAGGTGATTCACCTCTGTATGGTCTCTAGTTTAAGTGTGAAAAGAACAAAAATGTTCTATTGCTACGGAGAAAAATAGGAACCTTTTACAAACTGTGATATTAAAAAATGTTCTAGATTGAGCATCCAACTGTATAACACCTTTACTAAACACAGAGTGACATAAGGACAATAAATTACTATCTCTCCTTCTTGGAGTTGACTTTCAAAGAGGAAAGACAGATAGACTGGTAAGTGATAAATCAAAGAATTTCCTAGATAAAACGTTTCAAAAGGCAAAGTCAGGAAACACTTTGCAAAGATGATGGCTGAGGGTCAGAGTGACTGTGAGGGTAAGGACATTCTAGGAAAAGAAACAGTATAAGGAAAGCCCTACAAGAGACTAATTGCTAAAGAAATATGTCTCTCTTGCCTTATCTTCCAACACTGCTCCCTCAGGAAGTTCTGCTCTATCAACAATAAACTACTTTGTATCATCTGAATATGTCTATGATGCTGTTTTTTTTCCAATATCTTTCTTTTTCTTTATTTAAACATCTTGATTACAAATATGATTGTGATTAGGTTTCAGTCATATAAAGAACACCCCCTTTCACCAGTGCAACATTCCCACCACCAATGTCCCAAATCTCCCTCCATCCCACCCTACCCCCACCTGTACTCTAGACAGGCTTTCCAGTTCCCTCATTCATTCACATGATTATGGTAATCTCAGTGTAGTTATTTCTATAACTGCACTCACCACTCTTTGTGGTGGGCTTCATGAAGTGAGCTGGAAGTTCCAGCCCTCCTCTCATTGTCTCTAAGGATTGTTGCAAAAATGACTTATTTTTCTTAAAACCCATTAATGAGTGAGACTATTTTGCATCTCTCTCTCTCTCTCTCTGACTTATTTCACTCAACATGATAGACTCCATGTACGTCCATGTATAGGAAAATTTCATATCATGCTGTTTTTTCACCTTTGCAAATGTTTCCTTTGCCTAAAGCTCTTTCTCCTTTCCCTCAATTCCCAAACTTGATCTGCATAGCTTCTCTCAACTTTCTACTCTTAACTTGAATATAATAAATTATTTTCCTCCCTGCTGACATTCTCCTGTCTCCCATACATCCCCAACTCTAGTACTCAACATACTTCAGTGAAATAACCTACAAACCTAACTATATTCCCTATGCATGGATAAGAGCATTTCTAGCTGAAACATCACCGTATGCTTAACACTAACAAGTATCTTACACAAAGCTGAAAATGCCTGTAAAATAAATAACTTTTTATAATGTCCAAGCATATAAGAGAATTGGAGGAGTAAGCAATAACTGTATAGGTAAGAATTGCCTAAAAGTTTGTGTGCACCTTTCTGTGTTTAGATATTATTCTTTATTCAAGGGAAATAGTAGAAGGGTAATAAACAAAAGGAGCAAACAGCAATAAGAGGATTTGAAATAATGGCAGTAGACTGAAGACATGAAAACTGATTACAAGAGATACTATTGAAGAAGTTATATATCTAAGGCCTGATGATTTATTACATGTTGAGATAAGGGAATAGGAGAGTAAGAATGACTCATAAAATTATAAAATGGAAAATCTATAGGGAATGTCTTTATTTTCCTCTTACATGAGAGAGATGAGTAATTCAAACAATAGAATGGCCTTGGGTATTCAAGACTAAAAATGTGTCTATTGTTCATAATTGTGTGTTGTTATATTGGAAGCTCAATAAGCTACAGAGATATTTGCACCCCACAGGTAAAGACAAAATTCCAAAGGATTACTTCATAATTAAAATAGAAAAGAAATAGTCAAGATGCTTTTTGAAAAATAACATAAAATGAATCATCTTTAAATTCTTTGAGAAATGAATAGCAAGAGGAAATTGAACCACTATGTCTTGATTTAGGGAAACAAATTGTCAGCCTATTTTTTCACTATTATTTGCTTTCAGATTTTTAATAACATAATTAAAGAGGAAAAATCCATCCAATGTCTTTCAGGAAATATTTATCCAAGTTGAAACTTTGCTGAGACAGAAATTAGAAAAAGATATTCATGCTAGGTGCTAAGCACTTAACTATCAGGCCTACACCAAGTAGAGAATCACAAGGCATGATACCCTTTCCATCCCTATCTTTTTATTTATTTATTTTTTAAAGATTACTTTTCCATCCCATGTCCTGGCTTGTTAGTTTTTTTTGTTGTTGTTATTCTGAGTGACACCAGCAAATGCCCTACCCACTATATCATTGATCTGGCTCCCATGTCCTGTATTTTTAAATTAAAATGGAGATTAAAAATAAAAACATTGTGGGACCAGAGAAATAGCACTGTGGTGGGACGTCTGCCTTGCTGACTCAGGATGGAACCAGGTTCAATTCCTGGCATCCCATATGTCCTGCCATATGAGCCTGCCAGGAGTGATTTCTGTGCCAAGAGCCAGGAGTAACCCCTGAGCGCCTCCAGGTGACTCCCAAAAAACAAAATAAACAAACAAACAAATAAATAAATAAAACATTGTTTTAAAATCAACATGGTATTGAAAACATTGACCCTCTTTTCCTCCACTGTCTCTCTGCCCCTCTTCTCCTCTATTTGAGTCATTTAAATTAGTACAAAACTATTATGATGAACATGATGTTAAAACTAAGACATTTTAATTTGAAACTCTATGACATATATGAGCCAAATAGAATTGCCATTAGTGCCCAAAAGGCAGAGATTTTGCAAATACTTTATCCTTTAAAAAAAAAAAAGACTAAAATGATTACTATCATTTTCACCAATTTGCAAGTAGATAAATTAGACATCTTTCCCAAAATTGTACAAAAACAATAAATGGGGTTACCCAGAGCCTCACTAGGAAGGAACCGGAAATGCAAAACCAAAAGAAAAACAGGAGTATTCTCTGCACACATTTTGGTGTAGTCCAAAATTCATCACCCCCCCCCCCCAAAAAAAAAGAACAGTTAACATTCAAACATATACGTCTTGCAAACACATTTTCTCTCTTTGAGCCAGACTCATCTCCGTTCGCAAGGACCGTATTTTCTGACGTAAAAGACGACTTTTGAAAGGAAGAAAAGTCAACTGAAAATTGGGGATCTTCTTATACGTCAAGTATATCCCGAAAAACATTTTGATATGTATCTAAACGAAAAACGTCTAGATATTGTCACGAAACGAATTTTCCAACTCGATCCTGCACCAATCACTTCAAGGCTGCTCAAATCTCTCTCTAACTCAGCCAATCCAAGCAGGCTTTTTATGCATGAAAATCATACAATGTTCTGTACCCAAATCTACACTGTAAAAAGCCTGCTCAGATTGGTCAGTGTCACAGAGGAAGTCTATTACAGTATAACCTTTGAAACTTTGCTTGTTGTGATTGGCTCTCTGTGGTACATACAGTTGCAGCACAGGAATGTTCTGTCTTATACAGCTAATATAGGCCTAAGCCTATGTTTTAACTGTAAAATTAGGGGGTCGCCTTATACGCCCGGTCGTCTTATACTCCAGATAATACGGTATTGTGGTGTTGGCACATGTGAACATGGCTAAAAGAAATGGGCCAAGCTAAGGGCCATAGATGTAGTTTGGTAGTAGTGTTTGCCATACTACTTGTGTGGACCTTGATTTTGATTTCTAACTCAAACCTCCTCCCCTTCCCACACACACACTCACATCTTTCATTTCCAGAGATAACTCTATATGTTTGAGCATGTTTCGCATTTAGGAGGCCTTGGGTTCCATACCTAGCACCATATTGGTCTCCTGAATGAACATGGCCAGTAGTAAACTCTGGGCAATAAGCTGAGAGTGTTTCCTCAGCAGCACTGGATGTGACTTAAAAACAAAACTAAGAGGCAAGCTGGTTAAAAAAAATGTTTGCATTAATTCTTAATTCAATTCTTAATTTAATGTATTTTAATATTCTTGTATTTACTTAATTGTATTTTTTAGATCACCTAAGAAAATACTCAATACTGAGTATTGTTCTTTTTTACTCACATGTGTGTACCATAGGCTTTTAAATTTTGATTATAGAGGGAAAGATTTGGGTTGCAATTTAATGTTTCTACTTCTATAGTATGTGATTTCCTATAATGTTTTTTATCTCTCAGTATCCCTGTCTCCAAGAAACACTAACACATATGTTAGAAAGACATTTTAAGAATCCCATCAAATGAAGTCTCCAAAAGTATTGTGCATTACCACATTAGCACTCAGTATTTTAAAAGTTAATGGAAACATCACCAACATCTTTTTTTTTCTGAATAAACAAGAAAAACTAAAAATTTTTGTAAAGAATCATTATGCATGAGATTAGGACTTATTGCTATGTAAACTTTGGATTTAATTAAAGTTGTTTTCAGTCTTTATTGTTCCCATTTAGTTTTTCTTTTTCCTTCCTCAGTTATTTTGATGGGTTCTCTAAACATACTTCAATACTCACTCTCTAATAATATACTCAGGATAATTGTTAGTTTTATGAAATGCAATTGCCTATACTTTAGGTTATAATTAAAGGCATTACTTAAACCCTCAAGTGGCCTTTGAAAATCTGAAAATGGAAGTTGAATTTATAAATGCTAAGGAAGAATAGGAAGCCCCAGAACCCTGTATCAGCAGACTCAATTTCATAAAAACTCATCTAAAAAAGAGTCCTCTTCTTGTCTTAGTTATATTAGAGTTACATTAATGTTAACACCAGCACTCCAGTTACTAAATGAAAACATGTTTTTACTAAGATCAGTTTAGTATTTTTATTGACAGAAATTCCTTTGTGATTCCGTTAAATATAGGAAATGTAGTTTTAAAAGTAATCTTGTTGAGCAAGGGATAATTTTAATCATGGAAAAAGTCTAACTGTGCCTCCATGGCATCTGATTGAATAAAAAATAGGTGTAATGAAAATTAGATATCTATGATTACTTAATTTGCATCCTTTCTCACAATATTATTGGCTGTGTTCAGTGAATGAGTTGATTGCCATTATAGAAAACTAAAGAAATCTATTGTTTGTTTTTTGTTTCAAGAAGTCAATAATTTGTCAACATTTCAATAACCTTGTCAGTAGAATTCTATTAAATTAGTCATTTCAAATTAGGCTAAAATAATCTCTTCCAAACACTTGGTCAAGGCTCTGTATTATTTTTCATCACTGTTTAAGCCTATATTTATATAACATGTAATCTAAATATCAGTCTTACACAGACTATACGTTTTAAGGCTCCAAATATACTATTTAGTTAATATTATTTTATTCTTACCATCCAAATGCTAGCTGAATTTATTTTTCTTATATATTTGTAAGGTTTTTTCCCAAGGCAAAAATTTTATTCTGTATTTCTTTATTTTATTTATTTTATTGAAACCATAGTTTGATTTTAGACATACAGTGAATCAGGGCCAATCCCACAACCAGTGTCCATTACCCTTCACCATTGTTCCCACGTGCATCCCATACCAACTCCCATACCTCAGCCTGCCAGTATAATAGGCCTATTTTAAGTTTCGATTGTTAAAGTTTGGGTCTCTTTATTCCATTATTGTTGACTTTGGCTTAGATATTTAGTTATGTCCTTTTTTAATACTACCAATGCACCTGAGACGGTTTGGCCTCTGGTCTCTATCCACTTAGTTTTTCCCTTCTTGTTATACTCTGGAGCCAAAGGTGTTTGGGAAAATTCCCATTTAGACCATTGTGTTTCTTCATGTAGTAATTCTAAATACCACATATAAGTTATGTCATTTTGTATTTATCCTTCTTCTGGCTTACTTAACTTAATATAACATCTTCTAAGTCCATTCATGTTGCTTCAAGTTGCATGGTTGCATCATTCCTTATAGCAATGTAGTATTCATTGTATACATTATTGTACTACATCTTCATGATCCACACATCTGTTGTTGGACATCTATGTTGATTCCAAGTTTGGCTATTGTACTGAGTGCTGCAATGAATAGCAGTGTGCATACATCATTTTGAATGAATGTTTTTCTTCCATGTGGATAGCTTTATGGAAGAGGTATGGGTCAAATGGCAGCTTAATTTTGAGTTTACTGAGAACCCTCTACACTGTTTTCCATAAGAGTTGGACTACACAGAATTCCCACCAGCAGTAGAAGAGAGTTCCTTTCTCACCACTTCCCTGCCAAATGAGATTGCTATTATTATTTTTGATATGTTCTGTGCTCATTGGTGGAAGATGATATGTCATTGTTGTCTTTAGATTTCCCAATTAAGTGATGATGAGCATTTTTTGTGTCTGTTGGCCGCCTGTTTGTCTTCGTCAGAGTAACTGTTCATTCATTTCCTCTCCCATTTTTGAAGGGTTTTTAGGTTTTGTGGAGTTAACATTTGTGAGTATATTACATATACTAGATATCAAACCTTTATTTGATGTATTGGGTGAAAGAAACATATCACAAATAGAAAAAAATTAAATTGTATCTGGTACCTTTATTTTTATTAATTATAAGTGATTTATCTATTATTTGATAGTGCTCCCATCTTTCATAATTCATAGTCCCAACTTTTCTCTTAGTTATCTCAGGTTATATCACTCCACAGAACACTTTGCCTCTTGTTCCTTTTTCTATTTTGTTTATGAACTCCTCTTGATGGCACATAGTGGCTGTTCCTAGCACACTACTTAGGGGTTGTTCCTGGCAGTAATCAGAGGACTTATGAAAAAGATGGAATCTAGGGTTCCTGCATCCAAATCATGTGCCCACCTCTTTGAACTTTCATCCTGGCCCTGCTTTACTTTTTAAAAGAATTATATTAATAGAGAAGAGTAGTCTGAGATAATTGAGTTCAACTCCCTATTTAACAGATAAAGAAAATAAGGTTTTTCTGAAAATGATAATACAAGATATTTAGGTAGCATAAGCCTATTCTAAATAAAAATGTACTAAACTGTGTGATAAAATAAAAAAAAATAGCAACTGCTTAGTACATAGCCTGCCTCAAAGAAAGGAAAAATTCCCGGTCAAAGGAAGAAAAGGAATCTATTCTAGTAAGAACAAAAATCTCCAAGTAATTTTCAGAGGCTCTATGTTAGTCAGATTTTTGTCTGCCTTCATTCTTTTCTTTAGTCACAATGGGATTAGATATTAATGTCTATTTTGGCCATACCTGAAAATTGCTGAGATCTCCTTTGAGAACGATGCTACAAATTCAGTTAAAGAAGTCCAAACGTGTCCCTTGGGATTCATACTTTCCCCAGCTGTCAGAGCCCATATCTAAGCATAGCTGAATGAGTACAGTCAACCCATTCTTACCTGACACTAAATTTTAATCAGAAACTTTTGGAACTATACCCATCAGTACACAGAGTTAACTCTTTTGGTGGGTGGGGGGGATTCTCACCCAGCAACACTCAGGGGTTACTCCTGGCTCTGTGTTCAGAATAGCTCTTGGCAGGCTCAGAAGACCATATGGGATGCTGGGAATCAAACCTGGGTCTGTCCCGGATTGGCCTCCTGCAAGGCAAAAGCCCTACCACTGTGCTATTGCTCCGGTCCCTCTATCAGAAACTTTTGATTGAGATAGTCTTATAATCCTATCAGATAACTTCTCAGAATAATTGTTTCCTGAGACTCCTCAATTCAACTTTCTCTTTCTTTTTTCTTTTTTTTTCTGTTTTTTATATTTTCTTTTTTTTATTTGAAACTTTTTTCTTTATTTAAACATCTTGATTACATATATGATTGTGATTAGGTTTCAATCATGTAAAGAACACCCCCTTCACCAGTGCAACATTCCCACCAACACCCTTTCACTAGTGCAACATTCCCACCACCAATGTCCCAAATCTCACTTCATCCCACCCTACCCCCACCTGTACTCTAGACAGGCTTTCCAGTTCCCTCATTCATTCACATGATTGTGGTAGTTCTCTGTGTAGCTATTTCTATAAATGCACTCACACTCTTTGCAGTGAGCTTCATGAAGTGAGCTGGAAGTTCCAGCCCTCCTCTCATTGACTCCACCCTTCATTAGCAGAGAAAGTCTACCTCTGCTGACGTGCACCAGCTGTTATGGCTGAGGTGGTTCTGGGCTGCCAATGGAGTTGAGCAAAGGACATTTAAAATGTCTTTTGAGTGCCTAAGCACATGGCAAGAATCAGGCTCCACCCTTTGTGAGCGAAGACAGCCTACCTCTGCTGATATGCATGAATTGTTATGACAGAGATGGTTCTGGACTGCCAAATGAGCCTGGCCTCAATTTTCTACCCACCACCACAGCCTGTCTCCATACAGACACAAATTTACTTTATATTACTTGTTACAACACAAAGGTAAATGGGATTATCAAAACTTAGATAAACAGATGGCCCCTCCTGCAGAAGTGCCTCTTGGACCCTCCCATCCTGGCTACACACTCTCCTGTCTAGCCACCTTACCTAGTTCCCCAGCACCATGACCATCACTACCTCGTTAACGGCTTGGATCCCAACAGTAAAACAGCTCCTGAGTCCTGTGGCCTCCAGGCAGTGGCTCCAATGTTTTTCTTTGTTTTGATGAACCCATGGAACAGCCAGCCAGGAGGAATAAGCTGGGGCCCATCAACTTTGGGACCCTGAAGGAGAACACTCCTTTTTTTTTTTTTTTTTTTTTTGGTTTTTGGGTCACATCCGACAGTGCTCAGGGGTTACTCTTGGCTCTATGCTCAGAAATCGCTCCTGGCAGGCACGGGGGACCATATGGGACGCCGGGATTTGAACCACGGACCTTCTGCATGAAAGGCAAACGCCTTACCTCCATGCTATCTCTCCGGCCCCGAACACCCCTTTCTGGACCAAGTCAGCAAGTGCTAAGTCCAGAGATGGCAGGGAAGAAGTTGAGTCCTTGGGGCCCCACACCTGGAGAGTGTCTGAAGCAAGCTCCGGAGATTTCCTGGAGCTGAAGGGACAAAACATGAAAACATGGATGCAGGTCAGCCTGGGGCAGAGTGAAGAGAAGCCGGTGTCTGCTGCCGATGTGCCCAGCCCAGTGGCACCAGCCCCAAAGTCATCCTGAAGAAACCTGGTGGCAAGTCCAGACTCATCATGGGTTAATTTGACTGTAACAGGCCCATCAGTGTTCATGTCTATCTATCGGCTCCATGCTTTTGAACAGTCAACCTCAATCTAACTACATCATTCCTATTTGTTTCATTAAAAAAAATCAATCAAGTGATAGGACAGCAGTAGGGTATTTACCTTGCACACGGCTGACCCAGGACAGACCTGGGTCAATCCCCAGTGTCCTGTATGGTCCTCAGAGCCAGGAGCGACTTCTGAGCTCAAAGACAGGAGTAACCCCTGAGCATCACCAAGTGTGACCCAAAAATAAAAAATTAATCACTTTATGTATTGCTTTATTGTTTGTTTGTTTTGTTTTGCTTTTCTTCTAAAAACAAATTTTTCTTTTTATTTGTCCTTTCAGACTTGGTTGGCATGAGTGTTAACCTAATCTTAAATCAAGGGCAATCTTTGTCACAATCCTGTATTTGTAAGTACTATTAATCTGTACCCCCACGTGGTGAAAGATATTTTGTCCTGACCTTTTATTTTTTTTAAAGCAATATCTTTATTTAGCACCATGATTACAAACATGTTTGTAGTTGTGTTTCTGTTATAAAAAAGAACATTCCCCTTTATCAGTGTAACCTTCCCACCACCAAAACCCCATCTCCCTTCTCCTCCACTTTCCTGCCTGTATTTGAGACAGGCATTCTATTTCTCTCATTCACTACCATTGTCATGATCATTGTTAGTGTAGTTATTTCTTTAACTGCAATCACCACTCTTTGTGGTAAACTTCATATAGTGGGCTTCTAGCCCTCATCTCTATTGTCTCTGGGTGTTATTGCAATAATGTCTTTTTTTTTCTTAAATCCCAAAGATGATGAGACAATTCTGTTTCTATCTTGCTCCCTCTGACTTATTTCACTCAGCATAATAGTTTTCATGTCCATCTATGTAAAGAAAATTTTCATGACTTAATGGTTGCATAGTATTCCATTATATATATAATATATATATATATTATATATATATATATACACACCACAGTTTCTTTAACCACCATCTGTTGTCTAGCATCTTGGCTGTTTCCAGATTCTGGCTATTGTAAATAATGCTGCAAAAAATATAGGTGTGCATAAGGCTGTTTTTGTATTGTGTTTTTTGTGTTCCTAGGGTATATCCCTAGGAGTGGTATAGCTGGATCATATGAGAGCTCAATTTCCAGTTTTTTGAGTATTTTTTTAAGAACTTTCTTCTCATCAATTTGACTTGAAACGCCCTAGTCCTTACTGAACAGATTAGAGCAAGAGATCCACAGACACCAGACTTAAGGCTGGTTTTCTTCTCCCTCACACCTCCCCTTCTCCCTGGTATTGCCCTCATCAGTGTCAGTGTCCTGGGCTTAAAGAATCTTCCTGTGATGGGTTCACAGAGGCCACTGTCTCTCACCTGCAAAGTAAAGAATCTGCCTTCTTGATTTGTGAACCTGAAGAACCAAGCCGGATCCTGACATGAGCAGAGTCACTGAATGCCAAAAAAACAATAATAATAATAATAATAATAATAATAATAATAATAATAATAATAATAATAATAATAATAAAAGACTTTGGTGTGGTCCCAAACCCATAGATTCCCAAGCAGGGGTGTAAGCCAGGACCTGCCCCCTAGCAGCCCCGGGGCAATGAGCACTCTCTTTAGATGAACATTGTGTCCATGAGGCAGGCCTGAACCCCAACCCACTGATGTGGTTTTTTTTTTTTTTTTTTTTTTTTTTCACAATCCTGGCTGATGCTTCAAATAAAGAAATACTTGTTTTGAAAAAGAAAAAGAAAAAAGCTTAGATTAAACAAGGGTCAGTTTGAAATGATTGTTACGTCTCTATGGTGTTACTAAAGTTAGTGTTTAAGAATTTACTAGACTGGTGCTAGCTGAGCTTTCTGTGTTCCTGTTTAGGCTCACAAAGCTTAGTAGATTTCTATATAACTTTCCTATTAGATTTCTTGTGCTGGTCTAAATTTTATTCAGAAGCTAAAAAATTAGTAAAAAGATCAGAAGGTAGATCTTTGTCAAAAAAGCATGGTTTTGTTAACCAAACTGAAAACAATTAAAGTAGATCTGTAATATAGATGTGATTTGTAGAACTTTTGATCTTCTATGAAGTTCTATATTTAGAAGAACCCTACCCCATGCTATTTTCAGGAACTCCATTGTTTAGAATCTGGAAAATTCAACTCTCTATATATACATTTCAGTGGTAAACTTGATTCCTTTTTCTCATGAACAACAACAAAAATAAAATGAAATGTTTAGTGACTAGAACCTAAGGTTTTATAGAAAACAAATGAAGATATATAGTGTCCATTCTCAGATGCACTTCCATCTCTAATGAACATAGTGAACAGTAAACCTAAAAAATTCATGCTTAGATATTTTACATGCAAAAATTAAATGTGCTTATAACCACAAACAGAAATAAATAATTATGAATTAGGGTCATTCAGGTCTTCTTTATATATTTTCATCATGAAAGCAGTTATTTTCTAACTTTAGTCAAATCTAATGCCTTTACACTAATTTTAAATACGTAAGAGTTTAAGGTGAATATGTTAGAGAGGATGAGCTTTGTTTTCTTTCAGCAATATTATTTTTTCAAGCTGCCGAAGTACTTGGCATATAATTAATGTTTGTTGATTGAATGAAAGGATGAATACATGAATGTAAGCGAAATTAAGACATATTTCTTACTGACAGACACTAATGACTAAAAAAGGCTTCCAACAAATGAGCAGAGTTGACAATTAAAGTGTAAATAGGACTGTAATGAATGTTCTAATTGATCTTCCCTGCTTTAAAATGTAGCCAGGATTTTTTAACCTTGAGATACAATGCTCAGCAAATTAGCAGACTGTCCTTGTGCAAAAATCTTTTCAATCTACTAGTCTGTCTATTCAAATATGGACTTTAAGATCCTCCCAAATTAATGTATTGTTTTGTTATTTTTAATGTGTTACCTGTTAAAAATAGATTCACATACAGAAATTTAGTTGAGTACTTATTTTGAACTTCTATGAGAATAGACTGTATATGTTAATTTTTAACTCTTTAACAGTGCTGAAAGAATGATGAAATCTTTGATTATTCCACTACCAAGAAAATAATACAAACTATGTCTTTATTAGGTTTTGACAAGAAACAAGAACTTGTTTTATTTTTTAATGACTTTAATTTTACAGAAAACTTCAGACAATGTGTGCTTAACATTCCTTCAGCCCACAGACAACTGATACTATCTAGACAAGGCTTGCTAAAGGTAGTAAAAATAAATAAACTCAAAGACTTAAAACCTGACCATTTCATAGACTATCACATTATAAAGGAAATAGAGGCTGAAAAGAGAGTGGAATTTTAAAATATATTTTGTAAAAAATTTGTTGAGAAGTACTGATTGCCATGCATCTCTGTGGCACCAAAATTTATGGATGTATTTACTCATCTCGAGTCCAATTTAAAAAAAAAAGTGGTTTCCATAAAAATCACTTTACAAGGAGTACCCAAATGATGATCTAGGACAATGAAATATAAAAAAGACAGCAACTAACTAGCAACACATCTGTTGTAGCAACAAGCAAGATTTCTGCAAAGAAAAAATATAACAAGTTCTTGGTATAATGCATGGGAGTTTACTGTGAATGCAAGAGATTAAAAACAACATTGGGAATATCTAAATATTTCCCAAAGTGACTACTTTAAAAAGTTACAGTAGACCCCAAAAAGTGTACCAGTTTATTCTTAAAAAAGGGGGAAATATATGAGCAAGTAAATGTAATGATAAATATCTCTAAATATTAGAGCAACTACAGGTTATCTATCCCAGTAATTTGGGATTTAAAAGTGGACACCTTTCAAATAATTCACAAATACTTGCTGGGAGAAAGTGTTATGTTCACTATCTACACTATGTTGAGATCACAAGATATCTACCCTTCACTATCTCTGTTCAATCTGTTCTTGGGATGGAAGTTGTTTCTAGATCTTGGTTATTGTAAATATGACTGCAGTGAAAATTAGTACACAAATGTATCTTTTAAAATATTATTTTTGAACCTTTGGGCAGATGCCCCAAATTAGAATTGCTGGATTAGATAGAAGCATAATTTTTCAAATTTTTTCCCTTATATTCATAACACTGAGTTTTTGTTTTATTTAATCTCTGCCAATATGACTGATATGAAATGTTATCTTTTCTGATTTATATTTTCCTAGGAATAAATGATGCAGAAGACTTTTCAAATACCTACTGACCATGTGACTACCTTCTTTAAGAGAATATCTATTCATCTCTTTTCCTTTTTTCTAGGATTTATTTGATTTCACTGTTTTGGGACTGGGCTGTCTTATTGATTTCTGCTAAGTTTTACAATGCTACACACACACACACACACACACACACACATATATGCATTGTAAATATATATAGTGTGTATATATACCCAATATGTATATTGGCTATTAACACTTTATCAGATATCAGATGAGTGGTGGTAAAAAGTTTTCTCCCATTTTGGGGTGATTTTTAAATTTATTTTATTAGATATCTTTTTTGTGATGTGAAGGCTTTTTCATTTTATGCCTATCTTGTTTATTTCCTTTAATTTGCTTGGTCACTGACGTTGAGTCATTGAAGATGCCTCTGTAATATGAAGGGGTATAATTTTATTTTTGTATTGGCTTTGATATCAGAGACTTTTGCCCACTTTGAATTAACTTTTGTGTAAGATGTGAGATAGGAATCTGAATTTATATTTTTTACATGTGAATAACCAGTTTTTCTAATACCATTGACTGAAGAAGATAATATTGCTGCATTTTATACTCTTAGCTCTTTTATCAAAGATTACCTGATAATATTCCTGAGGGTCTATCTCTGGGACTTTACCTCTAGAAGATTTAAGTAAAGTGAGTGAGACTCACTTGAAATAATACTAATATTACTAGTATTAATATTACATGAAAGTGGACATTTTATTAACAATAGAAAGCTTTTCAAATATATAAAAAAGTAGAAAATGTTCCTTAGTATATAAGAGCAATCAACATAGCCACTGTGCTCTTCCTGGAATTCATAAAATAGAAAAGAATTTGTTCCACTGAAGGTCATTGGAACAAGAATTGAGGAGAATTGAGGGCAAATTTAAAGTGGTCTTGTAATGTCAATCTACAATTATTATTTGTTTGCTGTATAAGGTTATTTTTCCATATCCAAATGTAATTAGTTCTATTTTTCTGTATTTTTAAAATATGTTCCTGAACACAGTATGATGAAAAGAGTGCATTTAATTATTTCTATTGAGATAGGTCAATGGGAAGAGCTAATGTGAGATTCCTGCTAGTCTTTTCAGCTCATTGTGCTGAAATAGCAAAGAACTTGCTCAACTCTAAGAAAGAAAATTATACAGTAAATTATTTTTGTTGTCTGGTTTCATTACCTATAGGAGGCTGATTTTGCTCCCTTCCTCTCTTTCCCCTTGATTTTTTGTTAAGCCCCATATTCAGGACCAATTTTCAATTCTACTTTTCTGGAGATACTTGGTATCTCTCTTTCAGGCTCACTCTCCCAACAAATTATACTCCCAAATATACACTGTCTGGAAAGTTCTCTTCATCATCTGTTTTTCCTCTGTTCATCTTATTGACTGGATTCTACTTCTTTGTATCAACACCTGCCCATAGCAAACTCAACCCACAACAAACCTGACACAAGGAAATGAACTACCTCCACATACCCATCCCATCTCTGATTTCAGCTCCATCCTTTGCTACAGAGGTCTCAATATGCTCTTTGGCTGAATTCAGAGAAACTTAGAACCCAAAAAATGTAGCTTGAAGTGAATCATTTCCAACTATTTTGTCATTAAAATTGCTGCAACCATTAAAGAAGAAAGGTGGGAGGTAAAAATTGAGGTCTTTTAAAGTAGACTTCTGTGATCCTATAAGACTTGGAAAATAGCCACAAAGGCTTCTTAATGTTCTTCAGTGGTTATCATTTCAAATTGGACTCAGACCAGGAAGATGCAAGGATAATCATGAAATAGGTGTATGGATGCTGATCCACTGTTAGCTCCAAATATGTCCATTTATTCATTTGTAGTAATAGCTTTAAAAAATCAGTGGAGTGGAAGAAAGTAAAAGGTGAAATACTTTTCCAACTCTCATAGTCAGAGGCTAGTTCAAGTTTCAAAGGCAACACTAACTTGCTTAAAGTTTCATAAAGAGAGAAGGAACCAATGAGAGTGAAAATTCCATCGTGCTTTAATCACTGTCCACATCAAGTTTCCTTAATGATTTCCAGCTGACCCCATTTCACTTGTTGCTTTGAGAGAACCTTCATACAAACTTGGACTGCTTTATTGTACAAAAAAAATTATACTTTCCACTCAACTGCATTCTAACCAAAACCAGATTTCTCTTGAGTTACATAAGGACTGTGATGAGCTGTAAGGAGGCGGAGTAAGTAATGAAGCCTCGACTTCTGCTTTTTTTTCCATCTATACAAAGCAGGACACAAAAAGCACAAAGGAAATGCAAAAAGTCAAGAGAGAAGCCTAGCCCTCTATGGAAATCCTCGCCCTTTATGGAAATCTTACTTCAACATGCCATATACTTGGGGGTTTATTTTTTGTGTTCTTCTCATTTCCCTTCACTTTCTAGTGACCAGGTTTCACTACATTGGCAACAAGACTTCAGAGATAGCATACTTGCTTGTGAAACTAAGGTGGAACTCACAGCAACTGATGCCTACAAGAAAACATTCTGTCCTTGAGCCTTCTATGGGCCTCTATTCAATTGTAATTTAAGTGAAAAGACTCGATGTAGAATTAAACTACCAGGAAATAATTACTTCTAAATTATGATATCGCTTACCTTTTGTATATGCCAACTTAAGCCAACATGTGTATACATATGGATGATGACTAGGGTACAAATACTTACAGCTACATTTGTGCTGACAAATAGTCTGTAACTACATTTTTCCTTTCATTACAAGGAGGAGGAAGCAGATAACAACGGAAACAAAATATTTTAAAAAAATATAAACACTTGGGGGTTTGGGGAAATAGCTCAAAAGACTGAAACCCATATTTTACACACAGGAAGTCTGTTACTATCAGTACTGCTTGTTACCCTGAGCAACTGCTATAAGTGATATACCTGAGCATAGACCCTGAATGCATACCGGTATGCCCACCTAAAATAACAATAGTAATGAAACCATAAAAATATCTATTTGAAATCACCAAGAACTACTAAGGTGATGCAGAAAATCATAGTAAAGTTGATCTCTGAGTCATTTCTCGAGTTTATCTCACACATTTTGACATTTTTGAAGACAGAATAAACGTTGAAAATACCTGAGCTATTCCTTCTATATATTGCTTTCTATCATGTATGGACTTTTAGAGAGTCTAGAATTTCTCTTAAAAATTCTTATTGGTGGGGTTGAAGAGATACCATGGAGGCAGGGCATTTGCTTTGCATGCAGAGGAAGGTGGTTCAAATCCAGGCATCCCTTATGGTCTCCCAAGCCTGCCAGGAGCAATTTGTAAGCATAGATCTAGGAGTAACCCCTGAATACTGCCGAGTATGACCCAAAAATCCAAAAAAAAATGAGAAAAAATAAAAATATTCTTATTGGAAGGTGCTATTTCAGCTCTTGGTACCATGTGGTGGAGTGACTGACTGGCTTATGGGTGAACAGCTTGCAGTGTGAGTTTCTGACCTGATAATCTTCTCAAAACTTCAGGAAGCAGCTTGGATTGTCGGCTGGCAAAAAGGAGTAAAAGTCTCAAATCAATCAGAAATTCTCACCCTGGACTGCGGCTGGGAAAGGTGGCATGCAGAGGTGACCTACACCCTCTGATAGGACTGCACTCCAGAGAAGGGACCCAGAACCAATTCTACAGGTGACAAAGGAGGGCAGAGACCCAAAGCAGAACACTCCAAGTCAAACCACCAAATGCAAAGAAATATGAGTAAACTAAGGAAGACACTAGCAGCCGGGGAGATGGAGAGTAATCCTAGCAAGTTTTCAAGTCCTCCAAAACTCACAAGCCTAATAGATGTGGACCTAAAATTGGCAATGAAAACCATGGCCATAGAAATTAAGGAATCACTAGCCATTGAGTTCAAGAAATTCGTAGATGAACAATTCAGCAACTCAAAAAAGAACTTTTACAGAAGCTGAGAAAATCCATACAAATGGAATTAAAGGAAATAAAAAACATCTTAGCAAACCATAATCGCAGAATTACACAGCTGGAGAATCACATAGAAGAACTTGAAGAAAAACTACAAACCAAAATGAAAAAGCCAATAAGGAAATAAGAGGTGAGGCAAGAAAATGTTAGGTATTTAATGAACAAAAACAAAAGATATAATCTACAGATGGTAAAAATACCAGAAGGGGAGGAAATAGAAAAAGGGGAAGAAAAAGTGGTGAGGGAAGTAATAGCAGAAAACTTTCCCACCCACTGGAAAGAGCCTCCGGTGCAAATCCAAGAGGTGAAAAGAGTCCCTAATAAAATTAGACCCTAATAAACCAACACCAAGACATATAGTAATCCAAATGACAAAAAATAACAAACAAACAAAAAAAAAGAGAAAGATGAACTCCTTAAAGCAATAAGGGAAAAAAACCTTAAGTACAAAGGAAGGAACATAAGAATCAAACCAGATCTCCCATTTGAAACAATTCAAGCAAGAAGACAGTGGAAAGACATATTCAAATGACTAAATGAAAGAAACTTCCAACCTAGAGCCCACTTCCTGGCAAAACTCTTATTTATATGGGAGGGAGTACTAAAAACATCCTCAGACTATAAGACTCTTATTGGAGCTGGAGTGGTGGCGCAAGCAGTAAGGTGTCTGTCTTGCCCGCGCTAGCCTATGACAGACTGCCGTTTGATCCCTTGGCATCCCATATGGTCCCTCAAACCAGGAGTGATTTGTGAGCGCATAGCCATGAGTAACCCCTGAGCATCATGGGTGTGGCCCAAAAACAAACAAACAAAAACTCTCTTATTAATCAGTATTAATTTGATTGGTTGGCAAGGATGCAAACTTTTTTCTTGAAGCCAGCATTAAAAATACCTGCACTATAGAATTATTTGGTGGGTTGCTGGAGCTGGAGGATTCAATTTTAATTCCCCCAACCACTTGATACTTTACATTGTCTCTACTGAGGAATTTATTTTAATAAAAAATTGAGCTGTTATTCTGAATCTCTATTATTCTCAAAATCTGGGGCCCATATGATACAAAGAACACTAGTGTAAGGAGAGAAATGAAGAGAAATCCATCTGTTTGTAATTACTAAGGCTTGCCTCGTTGTAAACATCAGTAATTGTACTTCTTTGAACAAATAAAATGTTCTTTTAACTTTCTTATGACTAAATGATTTTAGTTCAATATCATGACAAATAATTATTTATCTATAAAACAGCATAAACATAAAAGTAGTCAACAATATAGAATGTGAGGAAATTGTACTAAATTATTGCTTTGGGACAGGAGAGATAGAACAGTGGTAGGGCGTTTGCCTTACATGTGGCCAACCCAGGACTGAAGGTGGTTCAATTCTTGGCATCCCATATGGTCCCCCATGTCTGCCAGGAACAATCACTGAGCACAGAGCCAGGAGTAACCCCTGAGCACCCCAAATGGGACCCAAAAATCAAAAAAAATTACTGCTTTTATACATACCTACCCTTAATGGGTCTTTCTTCATTTATCTTTCTTTAGACTATATAATATATGAAATATCATGAATAAGTATTTATGTATCATATAATTTTTTCTTATCGTCTGTAAAATCAACCCACACACCATATCACTAACCTCAGGTAAACAAGTCTAAATCAGGATAGCACATGAAATAATCAAGACCAGGCTGAGGTTGAAACACATGAAGTTTGGCAGTCTTCTACCTAGCATCTCCACCAATCTGCCTGCCAGAGCTGCCATTTTTATTGAGCAAAGAGACAACCCCTGGGTGAAGCAGTAAGGACAGATATTTCAGGCTATCCTGAGCCAGTCCTATCCATATTTACAAGTAAGCCAATCTCTGTTTTGGGGTAAATCCTAGTTGTAAACAAACATATAAAGGAATCAGTGATGACCTTTGTATTAGGTAAAATAAGGTATAACCTAACACTTGACTATGTGTTTTACATATCTTACTAGATTAGAAATTTCTTAATAAAACTTATCTTTGCATCTCACTGGATAATATCTGGCATTTGGGAAACATTAAGGCTGGTTTGTTGAGTGAATGAATGTAGCAAACCCTGGAAGAGAGGAAGATATAAAGTAAATCTTTAGCACTTTAATAAATGGTTTTAAAAGCTGTTTTAGATAAAGTATTAGCAAGTTCTCAAGTCTAACACTTCTAAAGGTCGACTAGGGAGGGTCAACAGAACCTCATAAAAGTGTAAACACAGCTGTTGTTCTCTTCAGGATATGATTAGTTTTGATTTATTGCATACTTCCACCTGCAAGGCTTCTCAGGGCACACAGAATCATAATCGCCAAAGTCACCTAGTGACAAGTGAGTCCCTCAGCTCCATTGCTCACCTGAATCCACAGCCCTCATTTATCTAGTAGGCAGCTCAGAGCTGCTCTTTGCCTCAAGGCCTACAAACTTAGACTTTGTCAAATCAAATGGGTGATAATTTACAATATACGTATCATTTTATGGAATGGTGAGTTATTTGCCTTCCCCTTCATCTTTTTTCTTTCCCTCAGGAAAATAAAGCCCTGGAATTACAGGACACAGATAGATTTATGTTAGTGCTTTGCTTTTTAAGAAGGTATGTGCATTCACTTGGATCATGGGGAAGATCACAAGGAAGCTGATATTGGGAACTGAAAGGATCCAAGTAAGCATCTCCAAATAATCAGATCTAGGAACCTCACGTATCTATAATACACTCTTCTGTGAAGTTTGTATTTCCAACTAAATTAATGCATGAGCACTAAACACTTGGTGATATGCAGAGAACATTCTATAAGAAGAATAGAAAGATTCCCCAATGGTAATGTATACTAATCTTGTAGCTAGGCATCCTTTCCTAAGATCATTACTTCCTAAGATCATTACTTAACACAGAGATCCTGAATAAAGCATCACCTTGCAATTGCGACTCACCCAGAAATGGTTGTTGCTTTGTGTTCCTTCTTAGCAATCTCTACACAGCAAAGGAATCATTTGAAAGTTAATTTTCTTACTGGTATCAAATATACACTCCTTACATTAAATCCCAGAATAGGCAAAAGGCAGAAGTAGCTACTAGGATGGAAGTACATCAAAACTCCCCCCTTATCAATAACAATTCCTTAAGAATTTCTCTATATCTAGAAGCAAACCTCTGTTTGTTAAAAAAAAAAAAAAAAACAAAAAAAAAAAAACCTCTGAATGAGGATTTAAAATTCATGTTCAAATCCTGGCTCTATGTCTTTGTATGGTGTGTTGTGGCAAATTAATTAAAATATCTTAAAATTTTAGTGCTAAAATAAGAGATTAATGGCATTCACTCTAAGAATTCCCTATGTAGTCCAGGTTATCAAGTAGGAAATTATATTTAAAGATGCTTGGTGGGGCCAGAGAGATAGTATGATGGCAAAAGTACTTGACTTACATGTAACTGAAGCTGGGAACCTTTTCCAAATCTCTGAACACCATTAGGCATGGCCCTTGAGTATATAACCTGAGCAACAGTGGGAGTGACTCTACCTCCAAAAATGTACTTTGTAAAATCTCTCTCGAGTTTTCTGAAAATATAAGACACTAAGTGAACATGTTTGATAACACAAGTATCTTTCATAGGAATTTTCCTATCATCCTCTATTATGGAAATCTGTTTTGAATGATTTCTATATCAAGAGAGCAGATGGATAAATTATGATAATGATATAAGAACAGCTTTTCTATGTCTACAAACAACTTGTACCTAATACAAGTACCTACTAAAATTATAGTAGTAAGCAAATTATCCCAGATATTTCCTTTCTCTTGCTTCATTGAACATCAGGGAAATATTTTTATTAAATATAATTTTTGTTTTAATCATAGCGGCTTACATATCATTCAGGGAAGTATTTTTTAAGTTCTAGTCTGTTCCTCTTAACAGATTTCTGATGTGTATATGAAGGATAAGTCTCTAGATGCTCACTCTTTCCAGAAAGTATTTACTTAGAGAAAATTAGAATTTAATTTATACAGGATGATCAATACAGACCTTTATGCATGCAATACATCTAATATGCCACAGCCAGATTAATTTCCCCAGTCAGTGATTAATTACCTGCTCTGTCCCAGGCCTAGAGAAGGTGCATGGAATACAACAGAAAATATAATAGGCAGGGTCTCTGCCCTTCTAAATGTCAAATCCATACTTTCCTTTCAGAGCTCATCTTTCTCAACCTCTCTGACATTTGATTTTGTTCCAACTCAACTTCTTGAAACTGTCTTCTCTCTCAGTTTTGGAGACATATTCTTGCTTAACGTACCAGATTTCAAATGCCCCAATCTGATTTTCAACACCTTCTCTCCAGCATCACCTTCCAGCAAGGGTAGAGCAAATCTTCACTCATTTTCCTGCATTCTTCAAGCTTTGTTTCTTCCCACTTCCTAATTCTTCCTACTACAATGCAGACAGATTAAAATGAGCTGTTGTCACTAGCCTGTAGCCATGGGGAAAAGTCAACTAAAGGACAATGCAATTACCTAGCTCCACTGCAGTTGCAAACCAGGAGAAAACTAAAACAGCTAACCCTTAACTCTTCAGGTCCTTCCAGCATCCCCAACCTTGCAATATAAACTACCACCTTCTGCTAATAATTTTCATAGCACTCTTTTATTTTTCCTTCTAAAACTTGACCACTTTCATTCTATATTTCTCTGTGTTAGCATCTACTTTCCATATTTCTTTTTCACTAGAATGTAAAGGGTTTATTAAGTATTTTATAGGCATTCTATATGCTATGTAACACAAATATTACATGCTTAGTCAATACAAGTTGAAGTTTGATGATGTCTGTAGATTGGGTATTCAAATTACTCTATGGCATCTCTAACTAAACGTTCTGCAAGGCCTTCAAAACCAAAGATCCAGAGTGTATATATACATATATATGTATATGTATTAATATATTTGGGGCCACACCAAATGGTGTCCAGGACTTACTCCTAGCTTAGTGCTCAGGGATCATTTCTGGCAGGGATCAGAGTACTATATAAAATATATGGGTGCTAACTGTAGTACCTTTCTCACTGTACTATTTTCTATTGCCCTAACATTATTTTTGTATAAATTTCTATTTTCAATAAATGTCATAACCAGATGCAAAAGCCCTAAACTGTCATATTATCTTGCTGTTATTCCTTCACTCCTAATTAAACCGGGTACAATGTTCCTGATTCTATCAACTTAGTGCTTCTTTACTCTCCTTTTCACCCTCTAGCTACTGTTTACTCTCATTCTTTAAGCCCGCCTTATCCTTCACTTTATTGCAGTAGACTGTTCATTCAACTTTCTGTAAACTTGAAGCCCAAAATAACTAATTATGTTAACTTAATACCTCATATTATACCTATCCTACATATAAAAATTAAGACTCCAAGAGCTTAAGTAATTTGCCTCAAATTAATCAACTAATATGGTATCTAGGATAGAATTTACAGATATTTGCACCTAAATTAGAAAACCAGGAAGAGACCTTTGAGACTTCACTGTAACTCAAATCTAAATCCAGACATCCAAAATGAAATGACTGTGTATATAATGACTCACTCCAAAATCCGTGATTTTCTTGAGAACAAAAAAAAAAAATTCTTTTGTCTCTCCCCATCAGTCATTATCTCTCACTTACTCCTCCCCAACACACGGCATAGTAACTTTCTTATATTAGAATATCAAAAGCTTTTTTACATAAAAGGAGAAAATTAAGAAATAAAAATCATTCGTCCAAGAAAGATAAATGAGCAGGATCCAAGATTATAAGACAAGTAGGAGAAAAAAATAGGGAAAAAAAGCCTAATTCAATTTGTTTGCATTTTTTTCTGCAGTTATACTTTTACAGAAAAAATATTGACTAAAATTTTATTTTATTTTTTTTTACTTATTTCAACATAGAGAAAGTTCTAATTTTTCCTATTCCCTCTGGAACATTTAGGAAGACTTAGGAGATAGGTGATGATGTAAAGTAAAAAGTCAATTCCCATATACCCTTATTGAAAATAAAAATTTAGCAGTTAAGTGACACCACGTAAATCACCTCTCTTCTAAAGTCTCTGCCCTCTTCCCTTCAAAAACTATTATAGCCTAAAAAGTCAGATTGATTCGTCACAATTTCGTCTTTTTTTTTTTTTTTTTTACCATTTTGAGCGTTACGGGTAATTTGGAACTGTATTTAGGGCTGTAATTTCTCTTCTATAGCAGCTAAAAGCCTTAAACCTTTCAGCCTAGTAATTAACCTACTATGCCATTTCAAGATTATTTCAAATAATTTTCTGTGAATTTAACAATGTCTACCAAAGCTTTTGTAGGTTGACTATGCACCACTACATCACTCAGTATCCTCTTTCTCATAGCAATGACTAACATAAAGTATGCATTCTCTGTAATTGGAAAAAGATTCTGTCTCCTTTACCTCAGCTCTTCTTTGTTAGTAATGCACATGGGAAAACAGACAGTTAAGAATAGCTCCATGTTGAAAATTTAGGAGAAAAATCAGAACAAAGTCACACGAGCAAGGGTTGGCTTGGGCTCTCTAAAGCTCTCAGTAAAAGGCTACTAGACATATAAAAATTCATCCCTTTTTCCTGAATGAGAAGTGTTTTAATAAAACAAGATGATGGACTTTATAAAGTACATTTTAAGTACACTGCTTATTGGCTCATTTTCATTTCCAGAAAAGGAATTGGGGAGACCATACTTAGCTGTTATGGATACCACTCCCAGCTGTGCTTAAGGAACTATGGATTTCTGCATGCAATGTATATTCTTCAATACTTTGAGCTGTATATTCCAGGGACATCCTCCAAATCCCTTGTAACTAAGATAAACTGTATTACAACTAACAATATACATAATTCAATACTTGTTGGTTATTCAATTCAGAGAAAAATTAACATTTGATTTTTAATATATTGATTCTAAATATCATTTGAGAGAATAGAGATAATTTTTATTAGAGTATAATCCAAATAATCTTGAAAGATGTCAGAAATCAGTACTACTTCTATACCCTACAAAGGACCCTCTTTCAAAAAGAATAATAAAATGCTTTTGCACTTCTTTTTTTGTTTGTTTATTTTAGATTCATGCATGGCCATGCTCAAGGCTTACTTCTGGAAGGCCCTTTGCTCTGGAATCACTTGTCAGATTTGCAGGACAATATGAGGTTACTGGGATTGAACCCATGTCACTTGGGTGCAGAACAGGTGCCTCACCTTCTATACATCTTTCTTTGCCTATGTACTGATTTTTTTCAAAACAAAGCCATTTTGCATTAGAAGATACCATGTGACTGTGAAAATTATCTTTTTATCTTCTAATGAGGTATTTATGTGAACTGAAATTATAAGGCAATAAAAGACAGTTACTTAATGATTCCACTCATATGTCAAAAGTAACTAAAGCAAATGATCAATCACAAACAATAAAGCTAACAAACGTAGTGAAAACAAGTGATAGTGCTTACCAGAAGGAATGGGAAAGTATATGGGAAGAAGGGATAAAGAATTTTTTATTTGGGGCCGGGCGGTGGCGCTTGAGGTAAGGTGCCTGCCTTACCTGCGCTAGCCTAGGAGACGGACCGCGGTTCGATCCCCCGGCGTCCCATATGGTCCCCCAAGCCAGGAGCGACTTCTGAGCGCATAGCCAGGAGTAACCCCTGAGCGTCACCGGGTGTGGCCCAAAAACCAAAAAAAAAAAGAATTTTTTATTTGTTGTTGTTTTTTTAAGTTTTTTTCCAATATCTTTTTTTCTTTATTTAAACATCTTGATTACAAATATGATTGTGATTAGGTTTCAGTCATGTAAAGAACACCCCCCTTTCACCAGTGCAACATTACCACCACCAATGTCCCAAATCTCCTTCCATCCGACCCCACCCCCACCTGTACTCTAGACAGGCTTTCCAGTTCCCTCATTCATTAACATGATTATGGTAGTTCTCGGTGTAGTTATTTCTATAACTGCACTCACCAATCTTTGTGGTGAGTTTCATAAAGTGAGCTGGAAGTTCCAGCCCTCCTCTCATTATCTCTAAGGATTGTTGCAAAAATGACTTTTATTTTTCTTAAAACCCATAGATGAGTGAGACTATTCTGCATCTATCTCTCTCCTTCTGACCAATTTCACTCAGCATAATAGATTCCATGTACAGCCATATAGAGGAAAATTTCACGACTTCATCTCTCCTGGTGGCTGCATGATATTCCATTGTGTATATATACCACAGTTTCTTTAGCCATTCGTCTGTTGAAGGGCATCTTGGATGTTTCCAGAGCCTGGCTGTAATAAACATAGGTGTAAGGAAGGGGTTTTTGTATTGTATTCTTGTGTTCTTAGGGTATATCCCTAAGAGTGGAATAGCTGGATCAAATGGGAGCTCAATTTCCAGTTTTTGGAGGAATCTCCATATCCCTTTCCATAGAGGTTGGACTAGACGGCATTCCCACCAGCAGTGGATAAGAGTTCCTTTCTCTACACATCCCCACAAGCACTGGTTGTTCTCATTCTTTGTGATGTGTGTCAATCTCTGTGGTGTGAGATGGAATCTCATCATTGTTTTTATTTGCATCTCCCTGATGATCAGTGATGAGGAGCATTTTTTCATGTGCCTTTTGGACATTTGTATTTCTTTTTTATCAAAGTGTCTGTTCATTTCTTCTCCACATTTTTTTGATGGGATTAGATGTCTTTTTCTTGTAAAGTTCTGTCAGTGCCTTATATATTTTGGAGATTAGCCCCTTATCTGATGGGTATTGGGTGAACAGTTTCTCTCACACGGTGGATGGCTCTTGTATCCTGGGCACTATTTCTTCTAAGATGCATAAGCTTCTCAGCTTAATGTATTCCTATCTGTTTATCTCTGTTTCCACTTGTTTGGAGAGTGCAGTTTCTTCCTGGAAGATGACTTTAGTCTCAATGTCATGGAGTGTTTTACCTACGTGTTGTTCAATATACCTTATGGTATCAGGTCTGATATCTAGGTTTTTAATCCATTTGGATTTTACCTTCTTACATGATGTTAATTGGGGGGTCTAATGTTCGCTTTTTTGCAAGTGGCTATCCAGTTCTGCCAGCACTACTTGTTGAAAGAGGTTTTCCCTGCTCCACTTAGGATTCTTGTACCTTTCTCAAAGATTAGGTGATTGTATGTCTGGCAAACATTGTCTGAGAACTCAAGCCTATTCCACTGATCTGAGGGTCTGTCTTTATTTCAATACCATGCTGTTTTGATAACTATTGCTTTGTAGTACAGTTTAAAGTTGGGGAAAGTAATGCCTCCTATTTTCCTTTTCTCTAGAAGTGCTTTAGCTATTTGAGGGTGTTTATTGTTCCAGATGAACTTCATAAGTGTTTGATCCACATCTTTGAAGAATGTCATGGGTATCTTTAGAGGGATCACATTAAATCATACAATGCTTTTGGGAGTATTGCCATTTTAATGATGTTAATCCTGCCAATCCATGAGCAGGTTATGTGTTTCCATTTTCATGTGTCCTTTCTTATTTCTTGGAGTAGGGCTTTGTAGTTGTCTTTGTATAGGTTCTTCACGTCTTTGGTCAAGTTTACTCCAAGATATTTGAGTTTGTGTGGCACTAATGGGAAGAATGGAATTGCCTTCTTAAAGTTCGTCTCTTCCCTATCATTATTGGTGTATAAAAAGGCCATTGATTTCTGGGTGTTAACTGTAGCCTGCTACCTTGCTATATGAGTCTATTGTTTCTAGAAGCTTTTTGGTAGAATCTTTAGGGTTTTGTTAGTAGAGTATCATGTCATTGCAAACAGTAAGAACTTGACTTCTTCCTTTCCTTTATGGGTTCCCTTGATATCTTTTTCTTGCCTGATCGCTATAGCAAGCACTTCCAGTACTATGTTGAAGAGGAGTGGTGAGAGCGGACAGCCTTGTCTTGTACCAGAATTTAGAGGAAAAGCTTTTAGTTTTTCTCCACTGATGATAATATTTGTCATTGGCTTGTGGTAGATGGCTTTAACTAGATTGAGAAAGGTGCTTTCATTTCCATCTTGCTGAGTTTTTTTTTTTATCAAGAATGGATGTTGGACCTTATCAAATGCTTTCTCTGCGTCTATTTATATGACTATGTGATTTTTATTTTTCTTGTTGTTGATATTGTGTATGATGTTGATAGATTTACAGATGTTAAACCATCCTTGCATTCCTGGGATGAAACCTAATTGGTTGTAGTGTATGATCTTGTTGATGATGGATTGGATCCTATTTGTCAGGATTTTGTTGAAGATCTTTGCTTCTGTATTCATCAGGATATTGGTCTGTAATTTTCTTTTTCGGCAGCATCTCCGTCTGGTTTTGGTATCAAGGTGATGTTGGCTTCATAAAAGCTGTTTGGGAGTGTTCCCATTTTTTTAATTTCATGGAAGTGCCTGGCTAGGATTGGTAGTAGCTCCTCTTGAAAGGTTTAAAAGAATTCATTAGTAAATCCATCTGGGCCTGGAATTTTCTTTTTGGGCAGATGTTTGATTACAGTTTCAATTTCCTCCATAGTGATGGGGGTGTTTAGATATGCTACATCCTCCTTACTTAACTGTGGAAGGTTATAAATGTCCAAGAATTTATCCATTTCTTCTAGGTTTTCATGTTTTGTAGCATAAAGTTTCTCAAAGTAGTCTCTGATTACCCTTTGGATCTCTGCAATCTCTGTCCTGATCTCCCCCTTTTCATGTCTAATACGGGTTATCATTTTTCTCTCTCTTTCTTTGTGAGTTTTGCCAATGGTCTATCAATCTTGTTTATTTTTTTAAAGAACCAACTTCTGCTTTCATTGATCTTTCGGATTGTTTTTTGGGTTTCCACTTCGTTGATTTCTGCTCTCAGCTTTGTTATTTCCTTCTGTCTCCCTATCTTGGGGTCCTTTTGTTGAGCACTTTCTAATTCTATGAGCTGCGTCATTAAGCTGTTCAGGTAGGCCTCTTCTTCCTTCCTGATGTGTGCTTGCAAAGCTATACATTTTCCTCTCAGGACCGCTTTTGCTGTGTCCCATAGATTCTGGCAGTTGTGTCTTCATTATCATTTGTTTCCAGGAAAGTTTTGATTTCCTCTTTGATTTCATCTCGGACCCACTGGTTGTTCAGTAGCAGGCTGTTTAATTTTTAATTGTTAAAGTTTTTCTTCTGTGTGCCTCTGTAGTTCACATCTAATTCCAGAGCCTTGTGGTCAGCAAAAGTAGCCTGCAAGATTTCTAGCCTCTTCATTTTATGAAGGTATGTTTTATGTGTCAGCATGTAATCTATCCTGGAGAATGACCCATGTACATTGGAGAAGAATGTGTATCCAGTTTTTTGGGGGTATAGTGTCCTATATATATCTACTAGTCCTCTTTCTTCCATTACTCTTTTCAGGGATAGTATGTTTTTGTTGGGTTTCAGTCTGGTTGACCTTTCAAGTGTTGACTGGTCCGTGTTAAGTCTCCCAGAATTATTGTGCTATTATTGATGTCTTCTTTCATATTTGTCAGTAATTGTATTAGATAATTTTCTGGTCTCTCATTGGGTGCATATATACTTAATAGTCTGATATCTTCCTGTTGCACATATCCCTTGATTAGTACATAGTGTTCACCTTTGTCCCTTACAACTTTTCTGAGTATAAAGTTGGTGTCATCAGATATTAATATGGCCACCCCAGCTTTTTTAAGGGTATTGTTTGATTGAATGATTTCCCTCCAGCCTTTGATTTTGAGTCTATATTTGTTTTGACTATTCAGATGTGTTTTTTTGTAGGCAGCAGAAGATTGGATTCATCTTTTTGACCCATTTTGCCACTCTGTGTCTTTAGTTGGTGAATTTAGTCCATTGACATTGATGGAGATGATTGTCATAGAATATAATGTCATCTTTGTAGATAAGTTTGCTGTGTTTGTTGGTCTCTCTTGTCTTAAAGTAGACCTTTCAGTTTTTCCTTTAAGGCTGGGTTTTCATCTGTGAAGTTTCTGAGCTGATGATTATCCATGATGCTATGTATCTTTCCTTCAACCCTGAATGTGGGTTGGGCTAGGTGCAGTAGTCTCGGTGAGGCACCCATTTCATTCAGTCTTGTCACAATATCCCACCACTGTCTTCTGGCAACTTGAAAGTTTCTTGTAACATGTCTGCTGTAAGTCTTAGGGATGCTCCTTTAAATGTAATTTTCTTTTTTGATCTTGCTGCTTTCAGTATTCTATCTCTCTATCTGTGGGATTTGTCATCATAACGAGGATGTGTCTTGGGGTGTTTTTCTTTGGGTCTCTTTTAGCTGGTACTCTTCGGGCATGCAGGACTTGATTGCATGTAGTCTTTAACTCTGGGAGTATCTCTTTGATGATGTCTTTGACAGTTGATTCTTCCTGGAGATCTCCCCAATGATTCTTATGTTGTTTCTGTTGTGTTTATCAAATACTTCTATTTTCATCTGTTCACATTCCTTGAGTACTTTTTGCATTGCCTGTTTGTTTGTCTTAAGGTTCTTTTCCAATTTCTGCTGTGTTGAGTTTTTCTGCATCTCGTCTTCCAACAGGCCAATTCTGTCCTCAGCGGCTGTTATCCTGCTGGCAAGGCCATCCATTGGTTTTCAGTTGAGCTACTGTGTTTTTCAGATCTGTTATTTTTGGAGTCTGGAGTTTTCTGATTTCTGTCTTTGAATTCTGTGCAGATCGATCTATGCTTTCTTTGAGTTCTACAAACATCTTCCTTATTTATTCTAAACTCCTTATCCGAGAGGTTAATCAGATGGTTGAAATTTTTTAGGTCATTCGCGCTATTGTCTTCATTCTCTGTGCATGGTGTTTGCCTGCGAGGTTTCCACATTTTCATGCTTGCAGTGTGATTTTTTTTTCTGCGTGTTGTGGTGGTGTTCATTGCTTAGAAAGAGTGCGCGGCTGCGAAGCAAAGTGGAGTGGCCGTGTCTTCTGGAGGCTCTGGGAGAGCTATTTTTCTGGGCCCTTTTGGCCCACTCCCAAGAGGTTCAGGAGAGAGGACAGTGGAAAAACACGCACAGGCAACACTTACAGTTTCTCACAGTCGGGAACCACTGGACGGGCATAGATATTCCCAGCCTGACGTCAGAAACAGGGGACTTTCCTTTCTGCAGAATACTGTGGATAGACAGTTTTGATGGTAGGACACAGTTCCTTGGCATTCCGGCCCTTGGATGAGCCTCTGGGAGAGCTATTTTTCTGGGCCCTTTTCGGCCCACTCCCAAGAGGTTCAGTAGACAGGACAGTGGAAAAACATGCATAGGCAACACTTACAGTTTCTCTTTTTTGTTGTTGGTTAGATGATTCTAGAACTTTGGTGGTAGATGGGGTGATTTTTATGCAAAAAGCTATATCGCTGAAATTTTATATTACATCAAAAACATAAAAAAATGTAAACAAAACACAAAAATAAAAATAAAATTTAAATAAAAGTGAGGGATCTGAAGCAGGTAAGGAAGGCACTTGCTTAGCACTTAGCTGTGTTTCAATTTCCAGCACCCCACATGGTCTCCCAAGCCTGCCAGAAGTGATCGCTGTGCAGAGAGCCTGAAGTAATCCCTGAGAACTGTCTGACATGCCTCAATAAGCAAATGAATAAACAAATTTTGAAATAAAGTAAAAGACATTTTTCTCTTTAGTATAACATATTTCTTATAAAAACATGTTTTATATTCTTAAGAAAAAAGAGAAATAATTTAAAAATTAACTCATTTTTTAGGATTGAATAGAAAGTCACTAATATGATTTTTTTAGTTTTGATATAAACTTTTATATATTATTACTGTAATAAGAACACCCACAAAACTAGTATTTATGGGGGGGAGGGGAAGGAAGGGAGCAAAAAAAGAAAACCCTAGTATTTATGAAGTTATACCGAGTCTTTGGCAGCATGATATGGCCTTCTTTTGGATGACCTCATTAATTTCATAATGATGATAATATGAATCTACACTTTTCCACTCTGCAGATGAAGAAAAATGAATCTTAAACATATTAAATAGCTCTTCTATGTGGGATACAGAAAGGACATGTTCAATATCTGCAATAACAAAACAAAACAAAATGAGGTCAGGGAAAAACTTAACTCTAGCACTGAATTGTTAACTAAATACTTCCTGGGGTTTTTATAGTAAATGTTTATAGACCCATTTACTGGTTAGGAGCATATTAAATATAAGTAACAAATGCATTTTAAATATTTCATGAAAATAAATTAATAAAGAACTTTTGATGATAGAAATGGAATTGTGGATCCTTTGAAAAGGGATGTATACTCAAGAACTGGAAGAACATCTGAGGGTCTTCTTTAGTGCCTGTGATGCCCTACATGTTTTCATGGATGTCGGTCATAGACACATGCATATTTTATAAGTAATTCATTGAATTTAACCCTTATTATTTATGTAGTCTTCCTTATTTGTTATATGTCATTCAAATTAAATATATATAAATATAAATATATATAGGCATTTTGTAAGTAAACCACTATCTACTTCAGGAAAAAAATTTTTTATTTACCAGCTATGATATAGGGTTCTTTAGAAGTATGACAAAAGATTATGCTTATGAACTTTGAAGATGGTAAATCTTAGTGTCATCCCAGTAAGTATTTCTGAGTTTCAACATTCTTGCTTATAAAATTAAAGTGACTGAGCCCAGTGATACTTATTAAATTATCTGTATGTTGTTATGTTGTGTTACTTAATCTTCCAATGAAAGTTTCTCTCTCTTATATGTTAGTCAAAAATAATTAGACTCTACAATAAAATTTAATGTATTTATTGGTGGAAATAATGGTGAAGGAGGATGATGAAAACATCACACTAAAATACAAGTATGAACTTTATGCTTGAAAACAGCAATGTTTCCAGGGCAAAGAAACAGACTAAAATATAAATATGTAAGTAAAATATACTGAATGGGAGACAATAATTATACTCATCAAATGAAGGACTAAAATACAAGATATATAAAATATCCATAAAGGTGACAATCAAAATCATAATAATGACATTTAAAAGAGTGGGGGGGGTAAATAATCTCTAAAGAAGACACACAAATTGCCTGTATTTATATTAAAAGAGTTTATCATTTAATATTAAGGAAATGCATATCAAAACACAATGGAAGTTTATCTCATACTAGTGAGAATAGTATATATCAAAAATGCTTAAAACAATCAATGTTAGTGAGGATATGGTAAGCAAGGAACACTCATTAACTTCTTGTTGAAATGGTATTTGGTTTAGTCTCTGTAGAAAACAGCATGGAGAATCCTCAAAAATATGAAAGAAAAGACCTCCTATATCACCCCATGCTTCACTTCTTGTCTACATCCTAAACACAAAGACATTAATTCAATTGGATTTGGTTACAAGAATAATAAGAGTTAATGTTCATGATGTAAATAGGCCAATGTTTTATATGGTGGTGACTGGGGATAGGGTGTGGGTACAGAGGTAAAATAGGAATACAAATTTAAAGGGCAAGTGGAAAGATTAATTTTGAAGAGGATGCAAACAAATCTTTTATTAAACAGAGTAAAGCAGGGCTGGAGCAATGGCGCAATAGTAGGGAGTTTGCCCTGCATGCCTGTGACTTAGGACAGACCACTGTTCGATCCACTGGTGTCCCATATGGTCCCCCAAGCCAGGAGAGATTTCTGAGAGCATAACCAAGAGTAACCCCTGAGCATCACTGGTGTGGCCCCAAAACCAAAATAAATAAATAAATAAATAAATAAATATTAAAAAATAAACAGAGTAAAGCTGAATAAATGACATGCAGATATAAACCAAGATGTTTGCATAGAAAGATGCAAGATCCCAATCATATCAAATAGATTCCATTTTCTCTGTTCAAATTTGTTCTATAAGTAACAAATAAGAGAATTTGGAGTATTATGGAAAATAACTTGAGAATGCCTTTTCAAAAACTTGGAATGGAAAGTGACTAAAAATATGGTGCAAGTTAAAAGAACCAGTTATATAGTAGATTATACATTCCATAGTAGATTCAATGATTTGTGTGATCATCTTCAATCATGTTTAATTGTGAGCTGCAAACAGAAGAAGAACATATTGTTGGATTAATCTGTTACTGATTATGCCAAAGGAGTGCAAGGGAAGACAAAGATGAATGCATTTTATGATACTGGCCATAGTGCTAGTGAAACAGTTATTCATGGAGTCATGATTAAGAAGGAAAAGAAAAGAAAAGAAACTATGGATTGAAACAATTCAAGGAATTATGAAACAGTACGTGAAATTTTTTGTGCTCTTAACATATAAATCTTCCAAAATTAAACAGTTTGTTTCCCTGAAAATTATCATGCTATGAATCTTATATGTGAAATATCAATGGCATTTATTCTAGAAAATACAACCAAAAATTTCCCTTGCCTTCATAAAATTTGTATGCTAATAAATTTAACTAACAATATTAATTGTACCAAAAGAAACATCATGAGAGCTTCATATATAATTTAAATTTTTCTACTCATCATAATAAAATAACTAAAAAAGACATTTGGAACTTTTAAGGAGTATGCTTATACCACAAACCTATTTCTCAGTTCTGAAATATAATTTTAATTTGATATCTCATTATCATATATACTAATTTTGTCAGTCTAAACAACTAAACATGAGTATAAAATTCGTTTTTAAATTGGAATATTTTAAACTTCAAGTAATTAAAAGCAAATAAGAAAAAAATTCAGTTTCTCACACAACTACATATGGTTAGTGTCTAATGTATTGGAAAGCACACTTCTAGCTTTCTAAAGTTATAGAAAACACTTTTTAAAATCCTTTCTGATCCAGTATAATATCAAAACTCTATGATTAATCACAATATAAGATACATTTTAAAAAAATGCCTGTGACTGAGCAGAATTTATGGAACCATAATGAAAGACTCTATTCTATGCTTTGGCCTAGGATCTGAGCAAAAACCAAGACCACTAATTACAGAAGACTGACTACAACAACAATGATGGAACAAACTTCTAGAACCATAAAGAAAGACTCTATCCTGTACTCCGTCCTATTACCTGTGCAAATACCAAGATCTCTAGCTAAAGAGGCCTGATTTTATCATCCACAACTAGCGGAAAGTTTCCTTGCACCATAAAAAGACCTTGGGGTGTAAAAATGAGTGTGTACAGAGCCTGTAGTTGTTCCCATGGCATTATGCTTCAAGGGCAGAGAAACCCTGAATCTCTAAGACCAAGGAAATTTCCTTTCTAATTTCCCCAATACCTACTGTGTCTATACAAAAAAAAAAAAAGAAAGAAAGAAAAGAAACACAAAACCTTGCCACACCAGCCCTCCTTCCTTTGTTTTATTTCTTCCTTTTTTATTCTTTTTTCTTTTGACTTTTCTTTTTTATTTCCCTTTTTTATTCTTATGGTTATTATTTGGTAATTTTTTGTTGCTGGGTGCTTTTTTTAGAAGTTACTGGGTTATTTTTTGTGTATTTTTGTTTGTTGATATTTTTGTTATGTTTGTCTCCTTTTCCCCCCTTTCTTCTTATAAATTGATATCTATAACTTCTAGACAGACTCCTCCTAGTTTTTCTTTTCTGCTTCCAACAGAACCACACAACTTGAATCATCTTTTTCTGCCTCAGGAATTGAGGAGGGGAAAATGGATGGTACCAGCACCAAACAGTCATATGAACATTGAGTGGAAATAAAAAATGATCAGACTTAAACACCAAATCCAGAGTCAATGACAACAGAATCAATATCCTATCTACAACAAGCTATACACAGAGGGGAAAAGTTACACTAGCAGTCCGGGGGCAAATAAGAGAGATATGGGATGCATGTTGAGAACAGGGGTGGAGGGGGGACAACCCTGGTGGTGGGAATGGCCCTATTTCATTGTCACTATGTACCTTAAATACCACTCTGAAAGATTCCTAATTCACTTTGGTCAAAATAAAAATTATTTTAAAAAAAGAAAAGAAAAGAAGAGAAAAAATGAATACACTTGTGAGAATAGAAAGAAGCAGTATATGTATAGTGAGAAAAATAACTTTCTAAAAATTAAAAAATATATACTTATTTATAAAAAATATTTACATGAAAAATGAGGTCCTTAGAAAATTAGCTTCATAACCTTCTGGAATATAATTTAAGAAGAAAATATATGTAAATATTTACTCAGAATATATACAGAAAGAAAGGGTTTCTTTTATGAAATTTTCTCTTTGAACATGCAAAGATAGTGCTCTCTTTGCATTTTACATGTAAGAAGTTTAATCGTCAAGATGAAAAATGTTCCACTAAAATAGCATCAGAAATTCCACCCCTCTAAACTCTGCAAAGACAAGTTCTCCCTAAGAAATTTATAAAGTCAAGGGTGGTAAAGTTGGGTATATCTGATGAGCATAACTATTTTCTCTAAATTCTCTCGGGGTGTTTTCTGTTTCCCAAAATGAAAGCATCCTGGAAATTATTTACTTCATAGTGGAGACCCAGAAGAAGAATAATGGCAGGCTGAAAGCTCACGAAAGAGAAGGCTGAAGCTATCCTTTCCCTCAGGGAAAAATAATCTGTGCTGGATGCAATGCAGTCATTTTTCCTTGCCATTTTTTTTTTATCTGCCAAAACTTTTCTCTCTTAGAGCATACATCAGGCAGCCCTTTCTTGGTGAGGAAAGCAAATTCTATGAATTCTAACCCTGAAATATCGTCCATCTTTGAGGAAAGAAATAAAATAGAAACGGAGGGGAAGATAATCCATGTGTTGATATTTATATTTTCAAGAACATGTTAAACTATCATTTAAAATTACCTAATCACCAGTCTTGGATACCATTGAGAAAATGTTAGTTTATTCATGAAGAAGAATAACCTGGAACCCTTTTGAACCAAGGGTATTGTTTTATTCATTCTCTTCAGTTCTCAAATAAGCTCAGCCTATAATGCATTCAATTTCAGTGGTAATCACTGAACTAATATTTTAAGTAACAATATAAAGCTATTTAAAAAATTAAAAAACAACATAAAGCTATATATGTGTATATAGTCAGAATATAAATATACTAATTTATGGGGAAGATACACATTGTAATGATCTCACAGTAGTTGGGTAATAATTAAACACTGGAAAGTAGATTACCCACTGGTAGCTTATTGAGGCATGGATGCATAAACAATATCCTTATTAGAAAGGAAACATTGATTCTTTGGTGAGGAATAATTTCCCTCTACCAGTTAGTATTTACTAAGAACTAGCAAGTTATGAATCCACAAGGGCACTAGGCACATAAGAACATCTCTTCCTTTTTTTATATTTCTTCTTCTTTCTCTTAAACTAGTATAGCTATGCTACTAAGAGATAACAGAATTTAAGAGAAAATTAGTTATAGCTAGAAATAGTTTTACTATCTTTCATTCTAAAAATAATGCATCTCTGTCTTTGTATGCAAAATAAATCTGTCTGAAATTTCTGCATATTTTGCAAGGAAGTAAAATTACTCTTTACATGATCAAGGTTTACTGGACTCATATATATTTGTTTGTTTTTGGGTCACACCTAGTGATGCTCAGGGGTTACTCCTGGCTATGCACTCAGAAATTGCTCCTGGCTTGGGGGACCATATAGGACACCAGGGATTGAGCCCAGGTCTGTCCGGGGTCAGCCGCGTGGCCCCTGAATTATATTTTTAAGGATGCTTAAATAGTTAACAGGTTTAGACAAAAATATAGTATCTCCCTCTGGAACATAAGGAGATACACTGAACACTTATCATCTAGGAAAATAAAGGGAATATCTCCCTAAGCACAGACACAAACAAACATTTTTCTTACCATTGTAAAATATTTTTATATCAAAATTCAGGTACCTCATTTGCTACCACTTCACCCGGCCTTATTGTTTTGCTTTGTGTCTCCCAATGGGGCTCAGGGAACTGGCAAAAAATTCTTATACCATGACAGTTGCTATTACTGTGAGTAATAAACATTGCTTTATCTCTTACCTAAGAGTCTTATGTCTTTTACTGGAATCTGTAAAACTTATGGTAGTCTTACATTTAAGTTTGCAAGTGGGACAAAAATCTATAGTCTCCATTATTCTTAACAAAAATCACTTTAAAAAGTTGCAGGCATTTACCACAAAATTCTTATTCTTGACAAAGAGAGCCTCCAGTGAACAAGAATGTGTGGGTTCTCTAAAGTACAGATTCTTAGCTATAAATCATTGGTGTTCAGTTTTAACTCAATATTTAAAACCTACTTCTGTTACAACTGAAGACATTTACGCTAATGGTGATGTCCATCGGTAATTTACTGGGCTTATTTTATCCTGGAGTATAAGATAGATAAGTGTACTTCTTCCTGAGAAGATATAGAGGTGAAGCTTAATATAAAAGGAAATTAGTATTAAGGAAACGTGAATATCTTGCTTCATAAATCTAAAAAAGTATTCAAATAGAGAGTCGGTATGTCAGGAAGGCCCTGAAATAACTTTAATAGAATATTTAGGTTTTTGTTTTCTTTTTTAATTTTTTCTTTATTTTTATTATAATAATTTTATGTAAGCACCATGCTTTCAAACATGTTTGTAGTTGGGTTCCAGCCATATCAACCATATCTGTTAAATACAGGTAATTCACTTCTCTATAAAATGTTCTATCTCAATATGGGGGGGGGATAAAATAAACAACAAAAAAAAATCTTTGTGCCACACCTGTGACTCTCAGGGGTTACTCCGGGCTATGCGCTCATGACCATACAGGATGCCAAGGGATTGAACGAGATCGAACTGCTGTCTATCCTAGGTTAGTGCTTGCAAGGCAACGTCTTACCGCTAGCTCCAGCTCTCCGGCCCCTCTTTGTTTATTAACTACCACAATTATAATACTTTAAGTGTACAATAAGGTGTCCTTTAAACTTGAAGAGGGTCTTCAAATGAACAGAATTCTACTCCTCAAAGCCAGAGGGCTAGTACAGTGGATAGGTGTTTTCTTTGCTTGTAACTGACTTCAGTTCAAACCCTTTATCACATAGAGTCCCCCAAACACCGCCAGGAGTAAATTCTAAACACAGAGCCAAATTAGGCTCTGAGTACTCTGGGTGTCATCCGCCCTTAAAAATGAGCTATGTCCATTCTAAAATTCAAAGTATGCTGCAAAGACTAAAGGATATAAACTGTAGATCTGGGCTATCCAGACTTATGTATTGGTTGTTGCTGCCTTGTTCACTATTATCCAGAAAACCCATTGTACTCTTGTGATATTGATTCTCGCATGGATACATAGGTAACTCCAAGGTTATCCGAATTGAGAAAAAAAAATAAAAAGAAGTCAATTAGTACACCTTCATTTGGTGAAAAGAAAAACATCTCACAGAAAGGTTTTGAGAGATAGCGCAAAGGATTGAAGAGCATGCTTAGCATTAAAATACCAGGTTTAAACCCTAGTACTTCAAGGTTTTTCTAAGGATGGCCAGGAGTGACTCCCAATTATTGGCACGTGTGTTCTCCAACAAACATTTACAAGAGAGGGATTCCACATACCACAGATACTAGATAACAGGATACACAGGATTCAAAGACAGATTGGCTTGAGGGAACCAATCTCGTTCCTCCAGGGAAGAATGTTCCAGTTTTCAGTCAGAATACATTGCTTCCTCCTGGCACCGTGTCTTCTTTATACCTAAAAAAAGAAAAATGAACAGCCTCCATGCACACAAGTCCTGGAGGTTATACTATAGAAAGTAACATCCTCTGATAATGTCTGATGAAAATGGCACGATTATAATTGTGGTATTATCAGTGGAGGTTAATGCAAATAATTACTCTGAGGAATAACTTCTCTTCACTTTTTAAATATTTATAAAAAAAATTTGTAAATATATACATATATATGTATATCTTTCTATTTATCTATCTATATATGTACACATGTGCTGCTAGGATGGTTGAGTACATGTTGCCACATCTCTCTAGATGTACATTTTCGGACTTTAACGCTGGGATATGTATTGGGGTCTCTTCCTCCACCATTGGAGAAGCAAGTGCTCCCTCTTCTCTCTTTCTCTCTCCCCTTCCCTTTCTCTTCTTTCAAAATAAAACCTCTTTTATTTCAAATAATAAATTAAAGTTTTAAGAATACAAAAAAAAGGAATTAAAATATGTATATATTTTATTTTAGGTTATTGGGCTAATTGACCATCTTCTACACTTACAAATATACTTTATCAAGGAGAACCACCCTACTCTCTTTCTAACAGATACCTTAAATAATGAAGCCATTTTCTGGAAGCTCAATTGGAGGATGGCTGTATGTTTTAACAAAGACTTTATACTTCAGGAAAATGTAAGAAGGGGCATCCAGAAATAGTGATAATAGATTTTCTGACTTTTTATTCTGATGAGAAAGCTTATTTTGAAGAATTTTCATTCCTAATGAAGATACACAACATATGACAGAACTGATTAACTGCTAAAAGCTCAATTCTTCCCCAATAAAACAATCTATTCAGGATTTGATTCCCTACTAAAGCTTTAGACTTTGGTCCTACTGGCTAGAGAAGGAAGAAAAGTAATGTCTCTTGCAGCAACCTCACTAAGGCCTCTTGCTTTGCTTTGACCAAAAAGTAGATTTTAAGTGAATTGCTTGGTTTGGCCATTTTTACTGTTTTTTCTGGAAACCACTCATATTTTTGCTGGGTTACACTCCTAAACCACTGAAAATAGTCAGACTGAGAAGGAATTTGAGTCCAAGTACCTTTTTTCTGACTTTAATTTTATCTGCTTCCTCTGAGCTTTGAATACTTAAAAAAAAAAACAGTATGCAAATTTAGTAACAACTTTTTACAATAGTGTCCTATAGGAATGCTTTGTTATGAGTCACTCCTTTTGCTCACATTTCCCTGCTAAAGAACAAACACCATAAAATTCAGCTGGTGGCTCTCATGGAAAAGTTTACAACATTTGCCATCAGTTAAATCTTTGGTCCCATTAAACTTAGCAAAAGAGGCTGAAGACTATTTGGAACAAAAATAGACATCTATAGCCCAAAACTGAGAGTTAAATTTGAAAAAAATGTGTACTTCCTCTCTGTTTACAGCCTGGTGAGTGCGGGTAACTATATCTTTAAGATTTTTATTCACTATATTGTGTCTACATCTGCATTGAATATTATCTTCCACTTGGCAGGTCACCTAGACTTGCCCACATCTGCTTTTGCTTTCCTTTTTCTTACCCTATTCATTTCTGGCTTGCACTCAAAAAGAACTACAAGTGCCACAAAGGCATATGGTTGAAGAGAATAGTTTACCTTATAACAATCCCTATTTCTCTTTTGAATACTTCCCCTATTTTTTTTACTTAATTAGGATTAATTACACAATATAGAGGGTTTTTTTTATAAGAATTTTAAATTTTTTTCATTTTTAAAGAGGCATTTTAGAATGTCCCAAATGCTTAGAAATATTGGGAGGAAACTGGAGATTCTCAGTAGTTTTCAGGAGACCTACAGGTATCTTACAGCTGTATTTAGTCAAATACTATGGATTATATTTTCACTATAAAACTATATACCATTCTGGAAATAGATCAGAAATCAGGTAAAATAAATCATAACCCTAATCTATAACTATTGACTATATGACTTTAACCTTAAGTTTTCTCATCTGTATTTACATGATTAAAAATTTTTCAATTTGAGTCAGTAGCTCAACAGAAGAGCATTTATCTTGCATGAGTAAGTAACTGCCAAAAAATAATCTACATTGTTAATCTGTTATGAAGTGTACCTACAATTAATGCTATGTGTCTGGTTAAAGACTACCATTTATTATTAATAAAAAGTTGGTCTTAATATTTTGCACAGTAAAATGCAACATTCTGATCACTCTCAGAAATTGACAGAATGTTCTGGTTATCAGTTTTATAAGATCTAATTATTATGTAGTGGTTTTTCATTAGGCTCAATAGAATGTCAGTGCTAATAATAAAGGATGCATAGGATTACTGAGGCATAGAAGTTCTATTAGCTTAATCAGAGAGGATGGTCCAAAGAATAACACATGCATGGTTTGGGAGAGATAAATAAACCGCAGTAAAAGCAATAACATGCTAAATATGTGAAAGAAAAAATTGCATCATTGATAAACATTAAAACAAGTCTTAGTATCAGAAATAAGGTGAAAATCAAAAAATTAAGGAATAGATGTAAATAAAATAAAAACTCTTCACCTTCCTCCAACATTCCCTATATTATAATCAGCTTCAACTCTATTTTTTATTTTTAAAAATTAATTTATTTAAACACCACTGGTTGTTAATAATAGAATTGGACTTTTATCACAGTTAGAGAATTGTTCATGATTGAGTTTTAGTCATTCAATGTACAACACCCTTCACCAATGCAAACATGCCCTCCACCTGTGCACATTTCTCCACCATCAATGTCCCCATTCTCTCCTGTTCTACCTCACCCATGCACTCTTCACTGCCTGCCTCTTTGGAAGACATTCCCCCATACTTGTTTATCCCATTTAAAAAAAAACAATGTGGTTTTCAATATTGTTATTGAAAGGTTATCATGCACATCACTTTATCTTTTTTCCAGTTTCATCTCGACTTAACGGAACAAAAGCTCTGGTGAGGTAAATCCCCCACGTAGAGTTAACCATTTGAAATGACTAAATTGATTTGTCTCTAAATTTCAACTTTGACTTTGTAAATTAGTAGTAAATAAAGAGTCTGATCTACATTTATTCCATATTCATATGACCATAAACTCACAATTAAACTTTAATTAATCAAGATTCTTGCTACTTTTTATAAAGAGATTGTTGTTTAGAATGAAATATATAAACAATATTATAGGTGTTTTATTCACTTAATAGCCAAGCAAAGTTGAGGAAGAAGTATATTATTCTGATAAAATTTACATAACCGGTTAAATTTAAAGTTGGCTTCCTCTATGTAGGTGGAGGTGTTTGCTGGATTGGTAAGGGTATTTTTGATTCTTATCTTACAGTGTTAATTTTCTATACTTCTTAACAATTTCTATCTACTCAGAGAGAGGCACATTCAATTTTCTACTACCTCTAAAAGCATATTTTGTTTTTCTTCTTCTTCTTCTTCTTCTTCTTCTTCTTCTTCTTCTTCTTCTTCTTCTTCTTCTTCTTCTTCTTCTTCTTCTTCTTCTTCTTCTTCTTCTTCTTCTTCTTCTTCTTCTCTTCTTCTCTCTCTCTCTCTCTCTCTCTCTCTCTCTCTCTCTCTCTCTCGCTCTCTCTCTCTCCCTACACACACACATACACATGATGAGATTGGTTCTTATAAAAACAAGGATTCTAGGGCCGGTGTTCTGAGCGCTTAGCCAGGAGTAATCCCTGAGCATCAAAGGGATGTGGCCCCCCAAACAAAAAACAAACAAACAAACAAAAAAACAAGGATTCTGGTAAACATTGAAGTTTTTTTCTTTAACTCGTTTTATTGTTTCCTATTTGGAATCATTTACTTTCCTCTGGGTCATTTCAATAAAATTAGACTTTACTTTACCCTGCTAATCTAAATAAAGGGGGAAAGGAGTCTGAATAAATGAAGTTTGGGTAATATAATTTTTAATGAAATCTAGGTTTATTGCTTTAAAGAATCTATGTTAATTAAAACAAGACTGAGAACTACTTCATTGAGATTCAAATTTAATAAATAACGAAGAGAGATTTGCAATTAGACTATCATCCAGGCACCAGAAGAAGTATTGGCAATGACTTCTCATATTGTAAGTATGCTATTTTATTCATTTATTCTTTCCTTCTTTCAACATAAATTTGTTGAGCACATGTTATTTGCCAAACACTATGCTAGAAGTTAAGGACAGGATGGTTAATAAGAGAAAATAAATTCGTCGCCTCTTGATTCTTGTGCACTTGGAAAACTTTTCCTCTAATTAATCTTTCCCATTATGATCTCATTTATATTTTCCATGTATTCAAATGACCATAAACTCACAATTAAACTGTAATTAATCAAGATTCATGCTACTTTTCTTTCAAGGTCAAAAATTGATCATCAACTCTTTCTCTTTAACAGTTGTGTATCTAAAAAGGATCTTCACTAAAGGTAGCTGACCTTCTATTCTCTCTCACAATTTGAAAGGAATGAATGACTTTTGACAGAAGTGACTATTTAGCTCAGTCTTTTCTTTACTTCCACTATTATAAAAGTTGTAAAAAATGTTAAGAGAATATGATAATCAAACAAATGTAATATTGTTAAAATGAGGTAGACATGCATTTTAATGAAAAGAAGTTGAATCTTCCAATACTTCTCTCCAAAAATAAATAAATAACCCAAAACACCACTGTCTAAGGTTTGCAAGATAACTTTGGAAAGTTAAGTGCATGCTAATTATATAGTGCACTGTGTTCAGAAATACACTGAGCTAACGGGAGACAGTCCTCTAAAAGCACTGAGAAAATCTTGTGGCCCCTGCCCTGCTATGACCCTGGGTTCTCTGTCTCACTTCATAGGGATTAAAAAAATTTAGAAGCAAAGGTGGTGAAGCCTAATATAAACTGTAACTATAGGCAGGGAACATTTTGGTCCAACGGATAGGGCCAAACTAGAAGTTCTCTAATATATTCATATCTAAATTTGAGTTACCACAAGAGTTGTTCCTTAGGTGCAAAAATAGTTTTAATAATAGGGCCAGAGTGATAGCATAGCTGATAGGGTGTTGTCTTTGCACAAAGCTAACCCTGGTTCAATCCCAGCATCCCATAAGGTCCTCCAAGCTTGCCAGGTGTGATTTCTGAGCACAGAGCCAAGAGTAACTCCTGAGCACTGATGGTGTGACCCAAAAGCCTAAATAAATAAATAAATAAATAAATATATAGATAGATAGATAGATAAATAGATAAATAAATAAAAGCAAGCTTTAGGGGCTGAACCGGTGGCACAAGCGGTAAGGTACAAGGAGTAAGCCTCGCATGCACTAGCCTAAGATGAACCACGGTTCGATACCCTGGTGTCCCATGTGGTACCCCAAACCGGAGCGATTTCTGAGAGCATAGCCAGAAGTAACCACCCAGCGTCACTGGGTGTGGCCCGAAAACCAAAAAAAAAAAATAGCTTTAATGTTTTGAAAGGAGCTTATTCATTTACCAGTCTTCTTACACTACTTTCGGGGAGGGGGGAATTATTTAACTAGAATATTTCAAGCAGAGGTTGATCTGTGTTCTTCAGCACCATCACCAAATTTATATGTTAAATTACAACCCCCATATCTCAGAATTTGGCAAGTAAAGAGGGGGATTTTAAGAGGTAGACCATTTATAATCACTAAAGGTTATTGACATCTAGGAAGACAAGTGTCTTTTGTAAAGAAGAGTTGAGAAGAGCAATATGTACTAACGTGAGACCATATCCAGAGAGAAGATAGCCACCATTCAGTAAGGTAAGAGGAGGGAACAGGGCTATCTCTCTCAACCCTAAAAACGAATCAATCCTGCTAATATTTCCAGTCTTCAGAACTGTAAAATAAGTTTCTCATGTATAAACATTATATCTTGTAAAATTTTGCAGCAGCCCTAGCAAACTGTTGTACCCTGAGATAGTTCAAAAAAAAAAAATCAGCCTGTTTTTTGAGAGGTCTGACTATTCCAAATCACAGAAAGCAATATACTTGGATACTTCCTGCAGTTTTCTAAGCACATCAGTTTGCCTAGCCAGTGGTGGGCAATCTTTTTTTTCAACTGAGCCAAACTCGCCAAAACAACGATTGAATTTTATTTTGAGAGCTACACAGGGCACGCACTGACAGAGGCTAGGAGCAGAGTCCTGATTCCTGGAGCGGCCGCACAGCACACGGAAGAGCCAAATTAAAAGTGTAAAGAGACAGGACAGTAGAAAAACGCACACATGATGCATATTACTTACATGCCATTTTCCTGAAAATTTCTATAATTTTTCTCTATTTGTTCTGGTATATGTTATAAGGGTGCCTTTCACTTATATCTCCTTTTTCATCCAGTTTGATTACCATTAATAAAGGAAACAAGATACTTTTCCAAAACAAAGAAAAGTGTAAAGAGCCACATTGAGGGCATTTCCTTCTTCTATATTCCTCTCCCCAAATCTACTACAGGTGCATTTTAACTAAGTATAAATATTCTGATATGAAGTGTAGAATTTGGCAAATAATTTTCCAACCTCCTTTCTACCTGACCTCCTCAACCCAAACAGTCTCTTTTACTACACTAGTTGACTGAACCTGGTAATCGGGTTTCCTTTAACACAACATCTGTAGAAGTGTCTGTGGTAGGTAATAAGGAGCCACTGAGAAATTTTGACAGAAGAAGTGACAAGATTAAAATGGTACTTTAGGAAGATAATTAGTGACCATGCAAAGAAGGGCTTAGAAGGAGTGAGAAGTAGAGGTTGAGTGGCAATGATTATTGTAATCATTCAAGCAGGTGATGTGACCAAGCAGTCAACAGGATTAGACTAAATTTGAGTGTCCTCCCAAAATGCCTAAAGGGACCTGTTCAAACAGAGATTCTTGAACCTTAGTCCTTAAGATTCTGTTTCAGTAAGTAGGTTTGGGTAAAGAATCTCTATTTCTAACAGGTTTTTCAAGTGCTTTTTTAATTTTTATGGATCAGAGACCACAGTTTGAGAAACACTGGGTAGACCATTCATCCCCTGTATACTCTCCATATCAACACTCTAAAAATTTGGGCCACATACTTGTACTCTGTGTACACCTTTGTTTTTTAGTTTGAACTAATTGGGGGGGAATGAGTAGAGTGGGTTTGTTTATTAATTTAGTTTGGTCATGAATCATCTAAGTTCTCAAATACATGAGAGTGCCAACTCAACAATAGGTAAACATGCAAAATTCTCTTATTGGAACCATATTAACATGACTTAGAAGCATCAGAACTGAAGACTGAGAGGAAAAACCATAAATTGGTGTCTTCAGAGCTTTATTTTAGATTTAAGTGAGGAAACAGGATGTGGTTTAGGTACAGAGTAAGTGTGAGATTGGTTTGGCAACACCTGCCCATCATCCCACTGGCACAGAAGCTTGTGAGAATCCAAAGGGGCTCCTATTAATAATCATTGATTTACTATTTGCAAAGTCATTTTGTTTAATTTTTTTCAAGAACATTTGATAAATTTATGAATTGTGATTCATCATTTTGTATATGGAGACTGGAAATCTTGATAAAATATTACCCCTCATTTACAGATACAAGAAATGAAGCTCAAGGAGGATTTTATCCCTATCACATTGCTAGTTTTTGACAAGGCTTTCATAACTTTTCTACAATAATTCATGCTCCTGATTCAGTAACTTCCCTTAACAAAATTAAATTGATTATAAAATTCATACAATTATTTTAAAACAAGTCACCTCAGGATTGAGTTCATCCGCTCTAAGAGTCCCCTCCAGTGGCAAATTAGGGATTCTGTTTGAATGTTCATTCTATAGATTGATCAAGTTCCTATTTCTTTTCTCTGTTTAAAAGTTTATTTCAAACAAAAATGCCTTCAAGCTACAGATTCAGCAAATAATCCCTTCGTTAAATGAGGACAAAATAAGCTCCTTGACTCTGATTTCCTTCAAGCTTATGAAAAGAAAAATTTCAAGAACTGTACTTTCTATTAACTGGAGAAGACGGATGTGTAAAGGGGAAAGAATTTTTTCCAACAATAGCATGAGTGCCACATAGTTGCTGCTGGAGCCCAGCCCAGCTGCGGCCCCACAGCCCTCCCTTCAAAGGAGAAGCCAGCGTGGCTGAACTGACGCCCTGAAGCTCCATCTGAAAAAACAGTAAAGAGGCTTTCGGATGACTTGGAAGCAAAATGTCTACTTCTCTCTCTTCCCCTCTCTTCCCTTCTCTCCTATCCTTTCCTCTCTCCTCCCCTCCCTTTACCTTCCTTCCCCTCTCCTCCCCTCCCTTCCCTTCCCCTCTCCTCCCCTCCCCTCCTCTTGTTCTCTTCTCTTCTTTTCTCTTCCTCAGATTCCTCCTCTTCTTTCCTCCTTTTCTTTTTTTAACCAATACTTCCCCTTTCTAAAATCCCTGTCTTTTAAGTCATATTTATGCTTTCCACATCAACAACTTAGTGTTCTAGGTTTACCCAGATTATCCTTGTATTAAAAAAAAAAACACATTTGCTTTTATTTTCTTGAGAACTTCATTTTACTCAAAAAATGAAGGCTACATACACATTGACCAAAATTTTATCTGAGAGAGGAGGATTCATTCTCAGATCAACATTTGGACTTTCCTTCCTGATTGCTATTTAAAGTTCTTATTCTGACCTGGAGAAAATGTAATATATAGTTCCTTAATGTGTTTAGTCAAGGGTCTCATGAATCATGTGGATCTCTCCACAACCTAAGTGGTTGTTATGCTTACCCAAGGGTGTGCCATTTTGCGAACACTTCATCTTTGTGTCCCTGTTTATTTGTAGCCAGCAAGCTCAGTTCTGTAAGACACTGATTAGAGGGACAATGGAAGTTGTTATCTGCTGTTAAGTTGCATAGAGCAAAAACACTGCACAGTTGTGTTACATAATTGAAGATGTCTAGCGTTCTGACTTGATTGTGATTTTGCTTTGAAGCTTTCAAGTCTTGCTCAGGTTTCTAGTAAAACTAAGACGAGTCCTTGTCCGGAACTATATTCCCTTTTTAAGGAACAGATCTCTCACTTGAATATCGGGGTTGTCGTACTTAAAGCATCCGTTTTAGCTACAACTTCATCCTTACTCTTTCCCGAAGCTGAACCAAAAGCTGCTTCCTTTCCTTATCACTGGATTTCAACTTTGCAAGTTCACTGAGTGAAAAAGGGCAGTGGGGGATGGTGGGTGGCAGCTAGTTCTACGTCCAACTTGGAGCTATGTGTGAGGGAGATGCTGTGCTTTCTTACCAGCTGTTATACATCAAAAAGAGACAGGCTACTGTAACCCTTTCCTGGTAGACTAGTTCCAAATAAGAGACACTTGTTCTTAATAAAGTTTTTTTTTGTGTGTGTGTGTGTGAAAGTAAACACACAACCCAGCATGCAGAATGAATTCATATTTAAATATGATTTTTAAAAGGTGTGTGTTTTGGGATTATCACTGTGAAAACAATGGCATTAACAGAATTGGTAACATTGATATATGCAAATCACATAGCTATTTGATTCTTAAAAAAAGAAAAGCCTTTTTCTCAGGTGTAGGTAAAAAAAAAAAAAGATCTTACCTGAAAGAAAACACCAAAACATTAAAAAAAAAAGTCTAGGAATGGACCTTCTTTGAATCAAATCCCAGACTTGTATCCAGTTATGCTTCCCTTAAGGGTTAAGTAAAAAGTACCTCCCAGGAAATGACAAACGATTCCATAGCCAACGTTTAGCTCATTTCCCAACCCCCAAGAACCAGACTTCCAGACTTCAAATAGCTGGAAAAAGCATTTGGTTTGAAATAATTCTTGAGGTTTAGCTTGCAGCATAAACCACATTCTTTTTACCCTCCTCCTCCAACTCCGTGTTTTTTCTGAAAATAAAAAGGAAAATGGCGTGGAATTCTGATTACAGACTTTTGTAAAAACTGTCCACGTTGCTTGCTGAATTTAAATATATATATATATGTATATATATATATATGTATATATATATATATATAACTTACGTAGTGACAAAAGTGATTTTAAGTAGAGATACTTTATTACCTTCTGTTTCTTTCTTTGAATCTTCAATATTTATTGTAACTTTTCCATTGCAATTTTGCATTTTAACAACTTAATTTCATTTGAGTACCATTCCTAGGAACACATCAAACTGTTTTGTGAAACTCAAGCTTTATACAAAAACCATTAAGTCGTTATCCTTGGGCTTTCTTTGACCTGCAAATGTCTAGAGTCCATCCCTAAGACTGCTCATTCTGGAAGTCTGATTTGAGACCTAAGAAAGTATAATTGGTCCTCCAGTGATTTTAATTCATAGCTTGGCTTAAAAGACTGCTTCATAGTAGACACACTCACAAACAGCCAGGCACACACACTTTGCTCCCACTTAATGACTACCATCAGAGGAGGGTTGTCATATTTGAGTTTTACTTGCAATTCTTCTGCAGAAGATATTCTATTGTTCCTTTATTATTAAACTTCTTAAAATACAGCAAACAAGCCCTCACTTCTACATTCTAGCCCTGCTGAGTATAATCTACCTTTCCTTATAAAGATGTCTGAATCAGTGAGTTCTTAATCTTTAAATTCAGCTCCCATAGGACTCTGTTTCAGAGCATGTTCTCAGCCAAAGTATCTGACCCACCTACCTTTCTGAAGCTTCTTCCTCCTTTGGACTGGAGCTTTGTATTCTGTCTCCTTGATTTTTTTCTAGATATTCTTAATGTTTCTGCTACAAAAACCCCACCACATCTGTCACTGTCTCTTTTGTTTCCATCTACATATTCTCTGGCAAGCTTTATATATCTCTTCACCAATGTGCTCTTAAATTTATGTCTCATCTTTATCTCTCTCTGAATCTCAGTTCCTCTTATTTTATTGTTTGTAAGATTTTTTCATCTGGTTCTTCTACAGCCAAAGTAATATGTTCAAGGCACTTAAATTTGTTTTTGTTGGGCTTTTTTTTTCTTTTGGGCCACACCCAGTGACTCTCAGGGACTATTCCTGGCTATGCGTTCAGAAATTGCTCCTGGCTTGGGGGACCATATGGAACACTGGGGGGTTAAACCGCGGTCCATCCTAGATTAGCAAGTACAAGGCAAACACCCTATTGCTAGCGCCACTACTCCGGCCCCTTGTTTTCAATTCCGATTCTTAACAATTGTGTGTGTGTGTGTATGTGTGTGTGTGTGTGTGTGTGTGTGTGTGATCTGTAAATAGTCACTAGTCTTGTTAGTTGCTCAGTATTCTCAGTTATTGGTATTGAAAGTTAGATCATCCCTGACTTATTTCTACAATTATTCCACAATATGTTAATAGGTATCTAGCCTTGTTGATTCTTCTGCTTTCTCAAATGCTTCCCTTCTATTCCTGTTGTTAAAGTGTGTGATTATATTTCATATATACTGATGATATTTTTGAGGACCAGATTTTTTAATTTAGATTGCTCAAGATGAAACTTGAATATTTCTTTTATTGAAAAACATTTTATTGAAACCATTGTGATTTACAAAGTCCTTCAGACACACAATGATTTTCAGATATACAATGAATCAGGGCCAATCCTACCACCAGTGTCTATCTCCCTCCACCATATATAACAGAGTGCATTCCATATCACTACCCTTTGCCCCCAGCCTGCCTGTATGACAGAACCATTTACAGTTTAGATGGTGAGAGTTTGGGTCTCTTGAGTCCATTGTTGTAGACTTTGGCTCATATATTTATTTGTCCTTTTGAAACACTACCAATGCACTTGAGATTGTTTGGCCCCTGGTACTCATTTTATATTTGTGTCTTTCCTCTTCCACTCCGTTTTTTTCCTTCTCCTTGCTATACTTTGGGGCCAAGGGTATTCAAGACAACTCCCATTTAAATCATTGTATTTCTTCATTGAATTTTTCTAAATAACACATATAAGTGATATCATTCTATATTTATCTTTACTTTTTCTAGCTTATTTCATTTAACATAATATCTTCCAGCTCAATCCATGAGCAGCAAATTATATGATTTTGTTATTCTTTACAGCTATGTACTATGTACTAGTACTAGTATAGCTATGTAGTACTACAACTATGTAGTAACTCCATTGTGTATAGCTATCAATGCTTCATGATCCACTTATCTGTTGCTGGACATCTAAGTTGATTCTAAGTCTTAGTTATTGTACTGAGTGCTGCAATGAATAGTGGTGTGTATACATCCTTTTGGATAAAGAATATTCCTTAAGATATTCAAGATAGTGCTAGAGCGGTGGTGCAAGCTGTAAAGCATCTGCCTTGCTTGCACCACCCTAGAACAGTGATTCTATCCCCCTGTGTCCCATATGGTCCCCCAAGACAGGAGCGATTTCTGAGCACATAGCCAGGAGTAATCCCTGAGCATCACCAGGTGTGGCCCAAAAACCAAAATAAATAAATAAATAAATAAATAAATAAAAGATAATCAAGGTATAAGTAAGTCACCAACAGGTAGGATAGAGTTTAAATACTATGAGGAAAGGATGTGAAAGAATAAACATTGCTGAGGCCGGAGTGATAGCACAGCTGTAGAGCATTTGCCTTACAAGCTCTGACCTAGGATGGACTTGGTTTGATCCCTGGTGTCCCATATGGTTCTCCACAGCCAGGGGTGCTTTTTGAGCACATAGCCAGAAATACCCCTGAGCATCACCATGTGTGCCCCCCTCCAAAAAAAAGTATGAGCATTGCTGTGTCATTTAGCGAGAGTTGTTTAAATACAATTACTCTCAAAAAGCTATTCCTGGGCCGGAGTGATAACAAAGTGGTAGGAAATTTGCCTTGCATGAGGCTGACCCAGAACTGACCTGGGTTCTATCCCTGGCATCCCATATGGTCCCCTGAGCCAGGGGAAATTTCTGAGTGCAGAGCCAGGAGTACTGCACTGCCAGGTGTGGCCCAAAATACCAAAAAAAAAAAAAAAAAGTTATTTCTGGATTTGGAGTGATAGTACAGAGGTAGGGCATTTGCCTTCCATGAACCCCACCCAGGACAGACCTGGGTTCGATTCCCAGTATCCCATATGGTTTTCTGAGACTACCAGGACAATTTCTGAATGCAGAGCCAGGATTAACTGCTAAGCACTGCCAGGTGTTGCAACCCTCCCCCCCAAAGAATAGTTATTCCCTAGTAAACAGTGTTTAGTAAACATGTTTGATCAATCCCATTTTGATGAGAAAGAACTAGGGTTCTTTCTGGAATGACAGAGTAAAGGGTAACTGACATTGTCTAACTTCCAGGGTTAAAACAAAAGTCTCATAGCTTCTGCTTTAAAATACTTTGGGAAACAATAAGAAAGCTGACCACTTTTTAAGACAAGTCACATGTAGCCATTTCTGTCAATGACTTCAGATGGGCCCAAATCCTTAGTCATCTTTGTTAATGCCACTAAAACTATATATGAATAAAGGTATCTTGATTTATTTGGGCCACCAGTTGAAATTTGAATCATCCCAGCCAATACAAATTAGAACACAATACTCACACAGTCTTATTTGAATTCCTGACCTACAAGTAAATAAATTGTTCATTTAAAGAACTAAGTTTTGGACAGTTTATTAAGCAACCAAAGAATGAAGGAACATTTTGTTAAGTGGCAGAAAATAAAAGGCACTATATATTATGGTTCCCAATTATGAAGTGCTAGAACATCAACAAGAAAGCTCTTTTTGCTTATTTAGAATAGGAAGGTAATGAATGCTTTTGATTAGTATAATAACCACAACATTGTAAAACAAAAGATATCTTGGCAGCAATACACATGATAAAAGAATAAATGGCAAGCAATTGGCAATTTAGAAGACGTAGAGTTAAGACCTTGTTAATATTGAGAAATTTCTTAAATTGAAATTGCTACTGCTTCAAAGGATAGTTGGTTTGCTAATGGATTACATCCATGACAGAATTTTGAAAACCTTTATAAGAATAAATTCCTTTGGAAAATCTTTCCATCTGACCTGACGACTTTATATTTTTTTAAGCGCTCTGACCAATTCCACATGGATCAGTTTTTTTGATGGCAACTTATGAATTAATCATCATTGTCTGACTATGTGTGAGTGAGAGAGTGTGTGGTCAACTCTATATCTGTTTAATGTCTATTTGTATTGTACATAATGTCTGTCTATATTGTATTTAGTCCTCCTAACCCAATTTGTTATTTCTCCTGATTTAACACTTTTTACCCTCAGTTCTTAACTCCTCAGAAACCAAAACATTGCCCCCACCCCAACTAGCTGCAAGTCAGCTTCCAAAGAGAAAGGATAACTTTTCAGCCCTCCTCCTACCTTGGCCCAGAAAGAAGTTGCCACCTCTGATGCTGCTGATTTGCTCTAGGCCCCTTTTCTCCCACCTATGTTGTTCACTACTGGATTTGGCTCTTAAGATACCTTGGCTGGAGTACATTTCTTAATCTGTGACTGCTTTGATCTGTTATTCAGACTCCACAGAACTACTACTTTGCAGGCTGAAACTGTGCTCTAGATTATACTCCTCCTCCCAGATTATTTCAAAAGACTTAAAGGGATATGTATATTTTCTTTGTATATTTCTTTAGGTGTATTTACTTAATAAGTATAAATCTTATTGTTTATTTCCTTAGGTAAATGTAGTTTGCCCACCCCTTTTTGGGTGTGTTTAGTAGAGAATTTTTGTAGACAAGTTTCTTTGGGGTTTTGAATTTATGTTAGAACCAGGTTATACAGATTGTTTAGCTTGTTATATTTACCTCCATGAATACCAGTAATATCCCGTGGCATTGTTTATTTTTGTATAGACACACTAAAATAAGGAAATCTTATATAGAGAAAAAAACTTCTTATCTAATAGGGATAGAAACTCCTACATTTTTTACTGCAGGGAGGCCTCTCACCCTGAACATTTATCATAATGATTTGATTTAGGTCTCAATCAGCATCAGCTAATCACCCCCTAGCATTGGATCCCACCTTTAGAACTGGCACAGTTTTCTGAACCAGCACCAGTAATCAAACTGTGGAAGGCCCTAATGCTGTCCTGGCACAGACTTGCTCCAGGGTTGTTTCATATGACATCCTGACAACTTGGAAACAGCAACAACTTACTTACTTTCAGGATGAGTCTTCATGTCTTGCCAGCTAACTGTGAGATGAAACAGAAATATGTTTCATGATACCTTGACTTCAACAGAGGATCTGTGCAAAAACCCAAATCTGTAATCACTAAAGCCTGATTTTGACAACTGTGATTGAGAACTTTTCCTGGGACCATGAAGAAAGACTTTGGAGTTAGAAAACTTAGTATGCACTGGTGAAGGGAGTGTGCTTTTTATGACTGAAACCCAACTATAAACATGTTTGTAATCATGGTGCCTAATTAAAAATATTTTAACAAAAGAAAACAGTATGTTTGGAGCCTGTAAATGGTCTTATAACAGGATGCTTCCTAGGTGGAGACACCCTGTTTTTAAAGCCAAGGTTTTTTCTTTTTATTTTTCCCAAGTTTTTCTGGACCTATTCAAAAAACTGCCACCCTGTCTTTAACTTTAGTTAGGGGCTCTCTTCCTTTTCATAGAACTTTGGGACACGAATTACTTCTTTTTACCTCATATTTCTTCGTTTTTCTATAAAATTAAGGAGGAAAAAAGGATGGGGTCATGGGCTAAGTGGTCTCAGGGGTATTGATGGGGATAAAAAGGACAAAACTAAATATTCAAGCAAAGTCTGCAATAGAACCTACAGACCTAAACCTTAACAATCTAAACTTAAATGGGCTTGTTATACTGGCAGGTCAGAGGGAAAAGTGTGGTGGTATAGTATGCACAGTGAAGTATGCATTAGTATGCATTAGTGAAGGGAGGTTGATACTGTTGGGGGATTGGCCCTGATTCTTTGTATGTCTGAAATCCAACTATGAAGGACTTTGTAAATCACAATGGTTTCATAAAATAAAATTAAAAAAATAAATTCTTGATAGTTAAATGAATACCTAGAGGCATGAAATACTATTAAAAAGCTTCAATAGCAATCTTGATATTTTGTGTATCATTCCTATTTTAGGATAAGTAATTTGGTTCCTCTCCAGTCTTATTTTCAGACAATTTTTGTTACATAATTTTCACTTTAGTTGTATGTACTAGATGTTGGTTTTTTTATGCAAGTATTTTTTAATCTCTGTCACTCTTGTCATATTATTCTCTACCTCCATGTTTTTATTTAGCATGCTTTTATCACTTTCAAGAGGACTTAAGGAGAGTCCAGAACGGTGGCTCAGCAGTAGGGCATTAGCCTTACATAAGGCTGACCTAGGAAGGACCACGGTTCAATTCCCTGGCATCCCATATGGTCCCCCAAGCCAGGAGTGATCTCTGAGTGCATAGCCAGGAGTAGCCCCTGAGCATCACTGGGTGCCCCCCTCCCCAAAATAAAGAAGACTTAAGGATTTGCTTCTCTTGAAAAATGTTTCTTAATTTTTTTATTTTGAAATACATTACTCTTATGAAGATCTTCACTATACATGTACTCTCATTGTGCTCCTCAGCATACTTATATTTACTGGTTTACAAGTATTATTTATCTACATCGTATTACATTTTTGTTGGCTGTGATTGCCAGGCACACAGGAAAAAATTTAATATTATTTTCATTTCTTTTTTTTAAATCAACCTGCATAATAGAGGTAGCAATATAAGAAAAACTGAAATATGTGGCATTATAAAAAAGAAATTAATACTTTCTATTGATTGAATTTTTATAACCAAGATTAGGGAATATTCAGAGCTGTTCCTAATATTTCAGAAACTAGGAGATTATTAGATAAAAGAATTTAGGACAAATGATAAATTCTAGACATAATGGGAATAATTTGGAAAGCTTATGTATAAATATATTGAATTGAGAAAAGGATCCGCAAAGAGTAAATCTATACTAATATTCCTTACATTTTATTCCTTTATTTCCATGTTAAAATATCTTGTTAGGGGACAGTGTCTAGAAAGAAGCCAAGCTGAGATATGTCTTTAGGCACTAAGAGAACAAAAGGAGGCTAGAAGAAAATTGATAGGTCAGCATTAATCACATTACCAATAATAATATCGTGAAAATAAGTAATACTTGTCTTCTGTCAGCATAGGTGGTAGCTCTACATTATCTCAACCATACTTTATACAGAGGTTCTAATTTATAAGTTGACTTTCCTTTCCTCATCTCTTTTAATAAGTATCATCTACTTAATATTCTATAAGAAATCTAGCTATCATTTTCAATTGTTTCTTTAATCCTTATGTCTTTCCATTAATTCTCTAAATCTATCCTCTAAATACAATACCTACCAGCAGCATATTATATGATAAGATTACTTTTTTTTTTTTTGAATTTTGGGTCACACCCGGCAGCACTCAGGGGTCACTCCTGGTTCCAGGCTCAGAAATCACTCCTGGCAGGCTCAGGGGATCATATAGGATGCCGGGATTCGAACCACCGACCTTCTGCATACAAGGCAAACAAATGCCTTACCTCCATGCTATCTCTCTGTCCCCAACAATTACTTTTTAATGCCTGCTTTAGACTCCCTCTGACCATTCCTCAGGCATCATAGAAGTGCTTCATTATATCCCTCAACAATTCTTTCTATTCCTAACAAAATATAACTTAGTCTCCCGTGAGATATTGTATATTTCTTGACTTAAATCTTTTACTATAAGTTGGCCATATTCGGCCTTTAAAAATTAATTATATGCAAATATTTTAGACAAATATTATTATCAAAAAGAAATTCATTGTTTTTAAAGCTCAAGTTTGTTCTGCAAGGATTTTTTACAACAATAAAACGAAAACCTAGAGTCATACTTGTTTATCCTTTTTCCTTATTGTAACATTTCGATTCAATGAATTCTATGCTATTATCTTAGAATTCACCATCCATCTCTCATATACAAGATTTTCTGTTTATTTTTATTTAGTTTATTTCATAATTTTCTGTTTATTTTATAAAGAAATATGTGAATAATTTGATTGCATCACACTGTCTTACTTTTGAATATTCCTGTTTATTTCCTTTGGTGACAACTCAAAAAAAACCCACTCATCAAGACTCATTATTTTCTCTCAAATAGCCACTTTAATATTCTCAGGCAAATTTAGAGGTCTCATTTCTAGTTTTCCCATAATAAAAGATTTTATCACATTTAGTGATACATCGCCACTAAATTATGAGCCAATTGAAGCGATTTTTTTTAAGCATCCTTCTCTTTTTGGAGTCTATATTTCAATATATGTTACTAACTTAATAGATAAATCATTGACTTAAAAAAGATGTAGGTTAATAATTCTCCTAATATTGGGGGATACATTAACCAAACTATTCAAGATAATCCATTTATTCATTGCTATATTTGAACTATAGTATAAAATGCACAAAACAAATTTTCACTTTTTATAGTTGTAGGAAATAAGAATATATATACTCATAATATATAGTCATTTTACATTAAGAAAATAGTAAATTATTCAACATAGCACTGGAAGTAGTCGCTATAGTGATTAGACAAGAAAAAGATATCAAGGGAATCCATATAGAAAAGGAAAAAGTCAAGTTCTCGCTGTTTGCAGATGACATGATACTCTACATAAAAAACCCTAAAGTCTCTACGAAAAAGATTCTAGAAAAAATAGACTCATATAGCAAGGTGGCAGGCTACAAAATTAACACACAAAAATCAATGGCCTTTCTATACACCAATAGTAATAAGGACGAAATGGACATTAAGAAAACAACCCCATTCATAATAGTGCCACACAAACTCAAATATCTTGGAATCAACTTGACTAAAAATGTGAAGGACCTATACAAAGAAAACTATAAAACTCTGCTCCAAGAAATAAGAGAGGACACGTGGAAATGGAAGCACATACCCTGCTCATGAATTGGCAGGATTAACATCATTAAATTGGCAATACTCCCCAAAGCATTGTACAGATTTAATGCAATCCCTCTAAAGATACCCATGACATTCTTCAAAGAAGTGGATCAGGCACTTTTGAAATTCATTTGGAACAATAAACAGCCTAGAATAGCTAAAGCAATTATTGGGGAAAAGAATATGGGAGGAAGTACTTTCCCCAACTTTAAACTTTACTATAAAGCAATAGTTATCAAAACTGCATGGCATTGGAATAAAGACAGACCCTAAGATCAGTGGAATAGGCTGGAATACTCAGAGAATGTTCCCCAGACATACAATCACCTAATTTTTGATAAAGAAGCAAGAAATACTAAATGGAGCAAAGAAAGCCTCTTCAACAAGTGGTGTTGGCACAACTGGATAGCCACTTGCAAAAAATTGAACTTAGATCCCCAGCTACCATCATGTACAAAGGTTAAATCCAAATGGATGAAAGACCTCTATAGAAGACCTGAAACCATAAGATATATAGAACAACACCAGGTAAAACACCAGGACATTGAGACTAAAAGCATCTTCAAAGAGGAAACTGCACTCTCCAAGCAAGTGAAAGCAGAAATTAACAAATGGGTATATATTAAACTGAGAAGCTTTTGCACCTCAAAAGAAATAGCTCCCAGGATACAAGAGCCACCCACTGGAGTGGGAGAAACTATTCACCCAAAACCCATCAGATAAGGGGCTAATCTCCAAAATATACAAGGCACTGATAGAAATTTACAAGAAAAAAAAAACATCTAATCCCATCAAAAAATGGGGAGAAGAAATGGACAGACACTTTGATAAAGAAATACAAATGGCCAAAAGACACATGAAAAATTGCTCCACGTCACTAATCATCAGGGAGATGCAAATCAAAACAACTATGAGGTACCACCTCACACCCCAGAGATTGGCACACATCACAAAGAATGAGAACAAGCAGTGTTGGTGGGGATGTGGAGAGAAAGGAACTCTTATCCACTGCTGGTGGGAATGCCATCTAGTTCAACCTTTATGGAAAGCAATATGGAGATTTTCCAAAAACTGAAAATCGAGCTCCCATACGACCCAGCTATACCACTCCTGGGAATATACCCTAGGAACACAAAAATACAATACAAAAATCCCTTCCTTACACCTATGTTCATTGCAACACTATTTACCATAGCAAGACTCTCTGGAAACAGCCAAGATACCCATCAACAGATGAATGGCTAAAGAAATCGTGGTACATATACACAATGCAATATTATGCAGCTGTCAGGAGAGATGAGGTCATGAAATTTTCCTATACATGGATGTACATGGAATCTATTATGCTGAGTGAAGTAAGTCAGAGAGAGAGAGAGAGAGAGAGAGAGAGAGAGAGAGAGAGAGACAGAATGGTCTCACTCATCTATGGGTTTTAAGAAAAATGAAAGACATTCTTGCAATAATAACTTTCAGACAAAAAAGAGAAAAGAGCTGGAAGTTCCAGCTCACCTCAGGAAGCTCACCACAAAAAGTGATGAGTTTAGTTAGAGAAATAACTACATTTTTAACTGTCCTAATAATGAGAATGTATGAGGGAAATGGAAAGCCTGTCTAGAGTGCAGGCAGGGGTTGGGTGGGGAGGAGGGAGATTTGGGACATTGGTGATGGGAATGTTGCACTGGTGATGGGTGGTGTTCTTTACATGACTGAAACCCAAACACAACCATGTATGTAATAAATTTGTTTAAATAAAAAATTAAAAAAAAAGAAAATAGTAAATTAGTAAATTTATTAAATTGTAAAACTATCCTTATTATTATTATTCACTATCCTTATTATTCACTTATCCTTATTATTCACTATCCTTATTATTCACTATCCTACAACTTTTAGCTCATACTTTATTTAAAAATTAAAAAATGGAGATACAGCCATTAAAGTCTCAATTATAAATGAAAAATTAATCTTTAATTTAGTTCCCTATATAGTAAATGGTATGTATACATTTATAATGTGTCATGATCATTCACTATTTTTCTTAGTTACTTATTTTAATTAGTAATTTTTTAAATTATCACTATAAATTCTGGTTTTTTTTTCTACAAATATTTTGGAGATGGTCTAAAGAAGGAAAATAGTAAACTTCTAAAATTTGTGAACTATGCTTTTTCAGTTCTTTGCCATTGACTGGTCATAAGCCACTGTTGGAACCACTTTATTTCTCAAAAATAAATCCATTACCCTTTCACATGAAGTATAGCAATCAGGAACTGTAAAAATAGAGCAGATGCTCTCTTTAAACCCTTTTCTGCTTTCAGCTTCTGCCACTGGCCTTTATAACTGCTGAGGCTTTATGGAACAGTTCTTTTAGCTTAAAGAACATTTTGTATTATATAAGACAATCTATGACTCACATTGGTTCTCAATATGTTTACCAGAAATTCTCACAAAATTATGATGGACTTCACTTAAAAATAAACAATTCAGATGAAATCTCCACTATACAATATGAATCTAACCCATGTGTGAAAAACAGCAGCATTTAATCTAAGCATAGTAATGTGAAACCATTAATAATTCCAGAAGTTATAGAAAATCCTATACTCAACAGTCATTTCCTACAGTCTCATTCCCTAATTTTGTTTACTACTTTATGAATTTATCATTTGTGATTATTTTAAATAAGTGCAATCATACTGGATTGATCTTTTGTGTCTAATTTTTTTAATTATCAAGAGATGCATTTGAATTTTGTCTATGTTGAAACAATTAGCAATTGTATATATTTGAAGCAAATATGTATTTGATTTCATCTTAAGGCTGAATAAAATTCCATTGTTAGGATTTACCAGTTTGTTGAACTAGTCACTGATTGATGGTCGTTTGGCAAACCCTGATCAATCTTATTAACACAGTAGAGAATAAGATAAGTTAGATCCAGTCCTCAGGAACTTAACCCAGTAGAGAGCAATGGAATATTGGCATTTGAGGTGAACTTACCTGGTAGAGTAGTGGCAATATTGACGTTTAAGGTGAATAAGTATGTATTATAGAATATTTCCTATGTGTTCTAGAATGTTTAGTAGCATTCTTGTTTTTTATTAACCTGATGCTAAAAGCACACTATCTCCTTTCAACTTTGCCAATCAAAATTTTCTCCTAATTTTGCCAAATATGGGGGGAAAGGTTAAATGAAGAAATTGTCTTGGAGTGAGAATCCCTATTCCAGGGTGAGATTATTATAACATTGGATTTTTAAATACAAATTATGATAAAGACCACCTACTGGGACATATGCTCTATCATTTCCTTTTCTCTCTGACTGGTGAGTATTGAGATTGAGATTTTTTTCAACATTTTCATCTCTTCTCTGCCTATATTCAACTTTCCCAAGAAAGAAGTTTACATTTCACTCTTTTTATTTTTTACAAGCATTTACTTCTGATCTTCTGATCTTCTTTATGGACTTACATAAGTCTTATTACATTTGTTCACTGAGGAGATGCAAAAATCTATTTTAATGAGCTAGTGTATAATTTTCTCAAGTTAGATAAACTAATCCCTCCCCACCAGTAAGTTACTCATACTTCAAATTTAGTAAACAGGGAATTTCAATATATGCATATATATGCATATATTAAAATTTTAATTTCAGTATATAAGAATTATGAATCATTCCTATTGGGGATAATTTGAAAAAGAAAAAATTAGGTGTTGGAAATTAAAAGGTAAAGTAAAGCAGATGGCATGACAGTAACAGAGGTTTTCGCCTTGAGACTTTTGGAAATAAGGGAATTTGAGGAGACATAAACCAGGACCTTAAAATGCCACTCCCACAGCTGCCAGGAAAGGGGGAAGTAATATTTCTAAAAGAGGGGCCTGATGGCATGTGCTTTGGGGAGTTATCTCTGGCACTGAAGATATGGAGTCAACAATTCCAAATCATGAAATCAAAAAGGCATTGAACATTTGGATGGAGAACCAGATCCAGGGGAATCTTTCTCATATCATATTGTCTTCAGTAATAAAAACAAATATATAAATATATAGGCATTTTATTGAATGGGAATGTAATAAAACAGAAATTTCTATGGAGGAAGATATAGCAAATGGAAAGCAATGGTACCAAAACTATGAATTTACCAGTATTTTAAGACATGAAAATATGTCATTGGTGTTCTATTTATTTAACATATTATCTTTATAATTTTTCTACTTTAAATATAATACATTTGTATTATTTTTACATTGTAATAATATTAATACATTGTATTATTTTAAGGGTTTTTACTTATTCATCCTATAATTTTTTCTCTAAATTAAAATCTTAATTCTCTCATACTGAAATATTATTTAGATAACACAGTTGAAGATTTATAGTATGTGTATATACACACTATAAATATATTTACTTAATATATATTTATTAATATATTTATTTAAATATTTAATATATTGTATATTTATATTTAAATAAATATTTGTACTTATTTATATAATGTATATTTATATATATTTTGTTATTGCCATCTTCTAAGACTGAACTTTCTATTTTTTTATTATAATATAATTTTATTTTGATCATAGTGGCTTACATATTGTTGACAATAATATTTTAGGTACATATTTACATAAAATCAGGAGGGATTCCCATCCATCACCGAATTGTTCTCCCTACCCGTCCATTTTTGTCTTCCCTCCCATTTCTTCTTCCCTCACCCCCAGGGCGGCTAAAATATGTGGTCCCCTCTGTATCTAACCTATTACTTAGTAGTCTTGCACCTGTTTGGTCTTGAGGCCTCCCTTATTTCCCCCTCTAACTGGAGGCAAGACCAGCTATTTCAAGTTACGTGGTTTTGCCTGAAAAAGAAAAAAGTAATAAATTGGGGTAAGAGTCTAATACCCCGAAAATGGGCGGAATCCTTCTAGTGGCTCTCATCATCGATTTGGGAGGTGAAGGAGAAAGAGAAGGTGAAACACTCCACCAGTACCAAAAGAAGTGTCAAATATCCATTGAGGACTCCAGCTATATCAATAAGCACCACAAAAAAAAAACAAAAAACAAAACAAAACAAAAAAAAAAACCAACAAAAACAAGCACACAAATAAAAAACACACCATGGTCTTGAAATAAGAAACATGGCATAGCACATAACGAAAGAAAAGAGAGGAAGAGAAAAAAATAAGTATAACTGGGGACAACAATTTCAATAATCACACCCAAAGAGAGAAATCGACCAAAATAGATAGGTAAATAAAAAAAATAATAATAATAAATGAAGGTAAAAAAAAATATATATATATAAATAACCAAGGTTTTGTGCTTTTTGTATTTTTGTTTTTTCCCTCCTGCCCTGGCACAGTAAATATTGGGGTCATTTGAAAAGGAATTCACTTGGCCTAAAAAATATGGGGTTTCTCCGTCCTTGGAGTATACTGTCATGGGATCAACTCTAGATTTTGCTCAGGATCATTTACTCTCCCGGTGGCGTTTTTGTGGTTGGTATACTTCTGCTCTGTCCAGGGTGATACACTCAGAGCTCTGTGTTTAGAGGTCTCAGTATCTGCACAGATCCTGAGATGGGATTTATGATGAAGTCAGTCTTTGTGATTCTAGAGGTTCTGTTACCTCAGTGTCATTTTAATCCATCTTCTGTGGTTGGTGATCTTGGGCTTTGCACTGAGCATAGGATGGCACCTAGGTTAGCGTCTTTCTATGTGCTTCCAGAAGCCCCATTCCGTTACAATTGTCTCTGCAGGACCTTTGGGACTGGGGATCATGCTTATTGTGCAGGTCATAGTTCAAACCCTAAACTAGGGCTTTTTTATTGGTCCCAAGATGTGTACAGTCTGGTCGTGGTTCTATCAGCCAGTCATCTGTAAATCGCGATCTTGGCTTTTGGACCTACCAAAGGGTGCCAAGTCTTCTGGTTTTGTCTTGTCGTTAGCTGGTAAGGTAGGCTAATCTGCTCTAAGGTCAAGTTGTTCACATTTTCCTCGTTGTCAGGATATCATGTTAGAGCTGGCCCTTGTTGTTGACCCCGCAGTATTAAGGCTGTCCCGGATGAGATTTGTTTCCTGCAGCTGTTGTGAAGAGCTGTGCCGTTTCTATGTATGGGATCCAGGGTTCAAGGCTGGATGAATGGTATCTAATCACCTGAGGTCTAAGTTGATTCCACATGACATATTTTCCAGGTAGGAGATATCCCTGTATTATTAACAACTGTGAGTTCCTATCTCTATTAGATAAGAGCTCTTTTCTATATGTAAGATTTCCCCTTTATTTAGTGTGCCTTTGCAGGGAGAAATGGTGCTACATTATATTGTCAGTGTATTTGGGGGTGGACAGAGGGGATAACAGAAACAGGTCACATACCCAAAAACGATAAAAAATAAAAAAAATAAAAAATGAAATAAAATAAAATAAAATAAAATAAAAATTAAAAAAATTAAATAAAAAAAAAGAAAGGGAATGAAAATGTATATGCTCACAAATGTATGTGTAGGACAGGCATTTGAAAAAATAAATTAAAAAAATAAATAAATAAAAGAAAAAGAAATAAAATGAGTTAGCGAAGCTTTTAAAGGACCAAAGTGGTGCAAAAAACTACCTTACATTTGGGGGAAAGCCGGTAAAGATGTGGTGTATTACAGGTCTTATGCCTATGTTGGAAGTACAGTTTTTCCCATTGCCTTTTGGGTTTTTCTTGTGGTGTGTGGGTTCCCAGGCATCTTTCTTTCACACCCCCTGGCCTTCTTCAGTTTGGTAAAAATTTGTGGTAGGGAGGTCTTGGAAGAGTTCTTGTATTGGGGATACTTTTGGACCTAGGCCCGGTTTCAAGAAACAGTCCACGTTAGGGGGAGTTGGTAGGGAGGGCCTCGCAGCATGAGTCCGCAGGGGAGTTGGCTGTCTTTTCTTGCAGGAGACTAGGTGTGGGTTTGACTGGGTGTCCCCTTGCCTGGGTGCTGGGTACTGGTTCATTGGGTAGGAGGTCGATCTTGATGCCTAATAGATTAAGGACTGAGGGTGAAGAGTTTTAATATGGTGAGAGATCTGAATGGGATTGAGGGGTGAAGGGATAGTTAGATTTCTGGAGGGGAGAAAGGGGAAGGTATATGAGAGGGGTATGAAGGGAGAGAAAAGAAAAAATACCTTATAAAGAAAGGGAGAAGAGAAAGGGAAAAAAGTAAAGAGAAGAATAGAAAAGAGAAAAATGAAGAAAAAAAAAGAAAGTAGTGAGAAGAGAGGAGAGAATAGCAAGGGAATGCTGGATTGGTTGATTGTGTTCGATGAATAGAGCCTGTAGAATAAGTCTGTACGTCGCAGTTACTGCTTCGGTGGTCTGACTGGTCACGTGCTTCAATTCCTAAAAGAAGGTATAACCTAGAGATAAAGTGTATGTTAAAGATTTTTCTCGCGGCCATCTCGTAGTGCAAGCAAGGTATGGTATCTCGTGTAGTATCCCGATTTGCCATCTTAGTTTGTCCTCCCTTTGTATACAAGGGTGCCTGTGGACAGAAAAGCTGAGAGGTTATTTAAAATATAGTAAGATAAAGGCATTAAAACATAGTATTATGGTATGTTTCCATTGCAGTCAGTGATTTCCCGTGGTGTTCTATACTTGTGTTCCTGTATACGATCTCTAAGGGATTATTGTGGGCCTTTGTTGTAGAAGTCTGATTACATACCTGTTCTCTCTATGCTGCTGTCTCTATTGTTGCTGTTTTCTTTGTGGTATACTGTGTAGTCAAGAGTTTGCGTTGTTCCTTTTTCATGTATTTTGGACACTGCTCCCAAGTATATGTTGACTATTACAGTGCTCGGAGTTTCTACCCTGTTAAACCCTGTTATTTGATTGTTAGGTATTAGTTCTTAATTGCAACTGGCACATACTTGTGATTACATCATTGTTAGTTGAGCATATAATCCAAAACTGATGTATTTAAAGAAAATAAGAAATATCATCCTCTTTCCTTAACTGGAAAATTTGAGATAAAATGGAGACAGAAAAAAGTCAAAGTAAGATTGAACTCAGTTTCAGGTAGTAGTTGTAATTCAGAAGCAGGAAAGAAATGAAATTAACTACCCTGTGCCAGATCAAGTCAGGTTACCCTCAATGAAGTCCTGCAAAAATGAATGTCAGTACTGCAACAACAAGTGCTCAAAAATGGAGCCTGGAGAAACATGCATATGCAGGCAGGCATGTCTACAATAAAAACGAACAAAAGATTCATACAGATTAAGATGGTAAAGTTTCATGGCAGAAATTCACTCTCCAACATGTCAGGAAAGAACAGTAACGGTAACATTACCAAGATCATATCTCAGTTTCTAAACACTGACTTGGTAGTAAGTGAATTGTTAAGTCCATTTACTCAACTTACAAATCACTGATTTGTTGACTAAGTGGACCATGAATGGATGAATGGGCAAATAAAGTTGATTATAATTAAAACAATCAAATTATTAAAAGACAACACATCAGCAAAAGGACATGATATAATAAACAGAATTAGCACAAAATCTAGACAAGGGTACAAAAATAGGATTAAAAACAGTACTACATAGTTAAATTCATTAAATTTCAATTAGACATGATAGAATTGGAGCTTTATAAAATTTATAAAAAATATAAATAACAATTTACTTTTCCCACAGACTGGATAGGACAGGATCTGTTCGTTTGTATAAGTGGCCACAGTAAAACCAGCTGAGACTCATAGACAGAACCAATGATATCTATGAATATTTTAGTTCAGCATCTTATAGTTCTGAATACAAGTCATACTGTTTTATTCTCTTTGAAGCTTCAGAAGGAAAAGCCATTATTCTAAGGTTCAAGTGACATATTTATTTAAGTATCAAAATGTCACAGGGGAACTCCAAAGAATCAATGTGCATGTGTATAAAGAAAATGTTTCAAAAACAATCTCAACACGAAGGAATTTTCTAGAATGAATAATGAAAATAATCCATGAATCTTTCTTGCCTCACCTGAACTGCTTAATTACCCAAGAGATTACTGCCACATTCACATAGTGGCAGATTTCAAGGTACTAGTTATACAGAGAGCAGTTAATTGCTCTATAGAAGAAGTGAGATGATGTCCCATAATTTATTAGCCTAAGTAATAACCCTTAGGAGAATCATACTCAACTTCATTTAATAAAGTTCAATAAGTTAAACTTTTAATAGTGCTTGGAACAGGACTAAATTTTATTTGAGCAAATATCTAACTGATTTCCTTTAAATGGTTGGGAGGATGTAGGTAGGAATCTCCGTATTTTACAAGCAAAATCAGAGAACTAGGTCCTAAATCATTTTTAGCAAACACCTTAATTATCAGTTCATACTTTCTCAGTAATTGTTTGACAACCAATTCAGATAGAATTAGAACTAGAATGAGACAATGTAGTATTGGAGCTTTCCATATTGTGAGTCCTCAACAAATATTTAAAAGGAAACGGTGTGGGGGGACTGGAAGTACAGGTAAAGTATCCTTCTCAGGTTGAGCTGCCTTCCTTTATTAGCCATTCTTCTGCTATGCTTTAATCTGTGGCTTTTAGGGAACTATAAATTCTGGATTAAAACAGTCATAAAAGTAATTGGTTCAATGAGTCTCAGCTGGTTTTACTGTGGCCACTTACACACAAACAGATCTTGTCCTGTCTGGCCTTTGGGAAAAATATCCTGTCCTTTATAGAACACAATCTTAAAAAGTTCCAATTCTATCATGTCTAATTGCAATTTAGTGAATTTAACTATATAGTACTGTTTTTAAAAGTTGAACTTTTATTGAATAAAGTTGAGTGAGTTTTTCCTAATGTTTTTTTCCCATTTTAATTGTTATGTTACTCAAAAATGTAAATAATTTTGAGATATCAGAAAAGGAATCACTTTAATGTATAAAATACTGTCAGTGAAGACCAGATAATTGAATGCTCATCTACTCAGTCTCTTTAAGAATGGGAAACAGGAAATGGAGCAGATATTCGACAGAAAAAAAACAGAAAGAGAGCAAAAGTATATATGGGAGTAGTTAAGAATTTGGAGAATAGAGAAACTGGTAAACATCTCCTTAACTCAACTCTACTACTTTTCCCATCTTGTCTTGTTCAGATACAGTCTCCATGAAGCCATAATACAATGACATATATCAATTCACTTTTTTTTAAAACGTTGGTTAATTATTTTATGTTGGATGGGCATTATCTAGCAGTTCTTTTTCTTAATTAATTTTTATTGTGGTCAAAGTGAATCACAAATATTTCATAGTAATATTCAAGGTTCATAGTGACAATAAATCAAGGGCATTCCCACCAACAGTGATGTCTTCCCTCCACCCCTGCTGTTCCCAGTATGCATCCTGTATCTCCCTCATTTATGCCCCAGAATACTAGTGTAACTGGTCCCCACTTGTAGAGCTTGCTGTGGATTAGGTATAAATTCTGTTGCCATTGAATTTGGGTTTGATGTTCAGGTCTGATCATTTTTCATTTCCACTAAATATTTGTGCAGGTGTCTGGACCTGGTACCAGTCTTCCCCCCGCCCCCAGTTTATGAGGCTGAACAAGATGATCCAATCACTTTTAACCATGATAGTCACAGTTCTCGATACTAGGAGTTTTCAAGTTGTATCATGATCAAAGAAAGTTACCAGGAAAGTTGTTCAAAAACAGATGGTAGCTAGCCTTAATTTCTGACGTAGTAGGTCTGAGATGAAAAGTGCATTTTGTATTTCCTTTGACAGAATGGGTAGATGATGCTCCAAAGTAGTGTTCAAAGACCTCAAGTGCATATGCATTGATACCTGACTAGCAGTGCACTGCTTAACCTATTGATGGCTGCAAACCTCCAGGACCAAGATGGCACTGCTTGTGGGGGAGGGGTTTAGTCATGCAACACCTGGATTGAACTTGAACTTCTGCTTATTTATGACATGTTGCAGATCACTAAGTATCAGAAGCCCCCCAAAAATGCATTTCTAATCAAGTCTTTAAAGTGATGATGCTAATGTTTAAGGTCACACCTAGATAACAATTGATCTAAGGAAACCCTTTATCCCTGTTCAACTTGAATTTTCTCCTTTGTAAAATAATAACTAACCTTCAAGTTGTAGTAGGGATTAAATAATTGCAAAAAAATTCTAGATAAACTTTAGACGTGTGAAAAAAGGCATTTGAAAAAAATTTAAAGAGGAAGATAATAGGATTACAAGATCCCATGGTTGTCATATATTTGCTTATTTATACAATATATTAATTCATGCACTAGAACTTATTGAATAAATATTTGTACATGCTAGGTATTTGTCAGACACTAGAAATAAAGTAGGATAAGTTTAGATTCCACACATATAATCCAAAATTAGAATTATTATTTTGTTGATATATAAATTTAACTTCCATAGTATTAGAAAATTTATCTTAGATAATATGTCTTCACCTTTCCTAGGATACTCGATAAGATCTCTAAGCTTCAACTTTATTTAACTTATGAAATTAAAAATAATAAAAATAATATTTCCCACCAAGATTTAAATAATGATTGCTAGATATTTAAGATAATTATGTAAAATATCTTGGTACTAAATATTATTACTAGTACTAATAACTACTTATTAACACTGGTCAGATAAATAAACCGGAAAGTTATCTATACAGGAAGAATGATCATTTCAAAGTCAAAGTCCAATTTTAAGCATTAAAGTATTTTTACGGAATACCATGAACTTAATCCATTTGTTATTTTTAAAGGTATAATATAAATAGATCACATACATTCTAAATATATTGTCATATATAATTGATCTCTTCAGTTTCCTCCACTTGTAATGTATGACCCAAAGAGTATATATCATTCAATTTAATGAGTTAATCAATTAGTTGCCAATACCTATAATCATTCTTGCAATTGAAATAAAATTGCTTTCATTTTTCTACTCACTTGAAAATATTGAAAAAATAAAAGCCAACCAAAGCTCTAGTAACTAAGAGTAACTTTTTGAAATGTATCAGCATTCTGTGTTCCTCAAATTAAGGATAGATTTGGAAATAATGGAAGAAATGTAATCAGCATCTTCTCAAATGAAAAAAGAATGAATTTAACTGAAAGCTGAAAGTTATATCCCTTTGAATTATGCAGCTTGAAATTGTCAATAATAAGACACCACAAAGCAGCATTATGTACATAATCTATACCCAGGAATATTCAATCATACATGAGTAAAGGAGAATTATCACTTTCATATTTCTAAACTTGAAAAATGGGCATTGAATCCAAGATTAAATCTGAGATTAAATAGGTATTCGGAGGCAATGAGATAAACCAACTCTTTTTCTTTCTTTTTTTTTTTTTTTTTTGATTTTGGTTTTTTTGGTTTTTGGTTTTGGGACCACACCAGTAACACTCAGGGGTTACTCCTGGCTTGGGGGACGACCATATGGGACGCCGGGGGATCGAACCGCGGTCAGTCCAAGGCTAGAGCAGGCAAGGCAGGCACCTTACCTCTGGCGCCACCGCCCGGCCCCTAAACCAACTCTTTCAGTCTGGAGAGAGAGCACAGCGGTAGGGTGTTTGCCTTGCAAATGGATAACCAAGGACCAATGGTCCCTCATGCCTGCCAGGAGCGAGAGCCAGGAGTAACCCCTGAGGTATGGCCCCACCTCCACCCCCCCAAAAAAAAACACAACTCTTTATACACATTTTAAAGTAAGCTCCTCAAGGAAAAAAATTTGATCATTCTCTACCAAGTTAAAGAAAAATATCTGCAAACTTCTAAGAGCACCATGCAGCAACTGAAATGTTTTGACTTAGCCTTTATTAGAGTTCATTTCTACACCTGTACACAACAGTGGAGAAATGTTACCTACTACTATGAGTTATTTCTCTATTCACAAATCGAGATAGCTTTGACTTTGGGCAAATATCTAATGTTTTAGATACCAAGCTATCTAGACAGTCCATAATGATTCAAACTGGGCATGTATAAACTTTATCTCTTTATCCTCCCTATTCTTCCTTGTCTTCCCCTCCTCAAATGTTCACAATTCAGTGGATGATCTAAACACTCAGCTATTAAGACTGAAAATCTCGTGATTTTTTTTGACCTTTCTCTTTTTCTTACTTCCCACAACCAAATAAAGATATTTCAAAGTATTTCTTAATCCCATCAACTTCTCTTCAATGTCACCTGATTTCTCTCATCCAAACCACCATTTCTCCTTCAGAATTTCTACTGTAGCTTTATAACTGCTTTCACTGTCTCCACTACTCCCTTTATATACAATTATATACACTACAATCAAAGTCATTTTAAAAGTTCTTACTCATTATATACTTCCTCATTTAAAGTCAATCCAAATATTCCCCATACCATAGTAAAGAAAACACACAAAACACAATGTAGTTTAAACGGTCTTTGTCAATCTGGTTCTTCTTAATCCATCATCATCTCTGATTCCTTTAATCTGCCTCCCTTTCCTCCACATCCCCATTATCCTGAATTATCTTTGCCTGGACTACTCATCTCTTCTAAATCATGCCTATGTTGAATTATCCCCAACCTACTGAATTATCAGTGCCTTGCCTACTCTCCATATCTTCCAAATCATGCACATATTAAAAGGTTCATCTTTCTACATTCTCTAGGATCATCCCCTTAACTCAAGCCACTAAAGTCTATATTTGGTGTTTATCTTAGATCCACCCATACATTCACATCCAGTGATTCCAATATCCATCACCGTACTCCACCATGCTCTTTTTTATCCTACAATAGACCACAGATTTCCTGTGGACAATAACCTTGTTGTTCTGTTCTGCAGTTATACCTACTGTGCTTGAGACAGCACTAAATACTACTTGAGCAAATATCTAATTGATCTCCTTTAAATAATTGGGAGAATGTAGGTAGGAATCTCCGTACTTTACAAGCAAAATCAGAGAAAAGTTGGCCCTAAATCATTTTCAGCAAACACCTTAATTATCAGTTAATACTTTCTCAGTAATTGTTTGACAACCAATTCAGATAGAATTAGAACTAGAATGAAAGTGTAGTAGTGGAGCCTTTCATAATGTGGATGTTCAATAAATGTTTAAAAGGAAATGTCAGTCAGATGCCTATTTCAATACAAAAATGTGGGGGGACTGGAAGTACAGGTAAAGTGTCTTTCTCAGGTTCAGCTGCCTTCCTTTTTAGCTATTCTTCTGCTATGCTTTAATCTGTGGCTTTTAGGGGACTGAAAAGATGGCTTATTTTTCCCATAAAGAATGATTTTGGAATAGAAAGTCAAGTGCTAAACTCTATAGCAGCAAAATGATGAAGTTTTGTCATCTCTTCTCCCTCCACTCCTTCAGTCTCAACCTTTGTATCACTCATACTTCTTTCTCTTCCTATATTATCTGGGATCTACACTCCCCTTTTTTCAGCCACCTTACCTGCACCCCTACACACACACACACACACACACACACACACACACACACATTACCAGAACATTTAAACTAAGATTTGAGTCAGAGCTCTCAATCCCACAAAAAGCTGAAGGAACAAAATATTAAATAAATCTAAGTTAAGCATTAAAGAAATATTTGTGCAACAAAAACATTTAATCTATTCTCATCAATGAGTTGATGAGTACAAGAAATAGGTGATCAAAATAATGTATAAAAGTGCTGAAACAGGAATCTACCTCCCAATTGAAGAAAAAAGAAACTTTCCTTCAGATTTCTCCATTTTCTTTTTTTCCTCTAGATTTAGGGCCTCCCACTGAACACTGCTGACTGCCTCAAACTTGCCACATCAGCAGCAAGTATGTCCAGGCAACATTTGGTATTTGCATCAGTTTCCAGGAATATTATTCAAGTTATCAGTTCATTCTACAGAGATGTTTTTCCTTTACTTTGTAAGTATATGCTTTGAGTTATATTTCTCTAATTCCTAAAACTAGGTGAGGCTTTTTAAATGCAAAAAAGAAAATTATAAACATACTTCACCCCCAAAAAGTTGTACAATTTAAGCCATCAAATTTGTGGAATTCCTTCTTGTAAGGGCCAGACACCCTTTCAAATTCTTTCACTCCAGATTTCTTAAGAAAGAAAGAAAAAAAAAAAAGCCTCCTTCCCAGTTAAATGTTCTCCTTTGAATACTTTTGTTCTCTTATTTCTTTTCATCTTTATTTTTGCTTACTTTTAAGTTTAGAGATAATAACCAGTTGAAGAATATTTAATTCCTTTTGTTTACAGCAATTGCTGATTGAGTTAACATTAAGAACAGAAGTGGGGTAGTCATGGGTGATAAGGAAGTTATCAAGGACTGCAGCTCACTAAACTTTTTCGTGGAGAAGACAGTGTTGACTTACACCCCCAGCTCCTGACCTCTGGAAGTGGGCTGGCACTCTAGCTAGTTTTGTCCAGAGAGCACCAGCAAGCAGAGGCTCAGCCCAGCCTAATGGTTTTGCCTCTGAACCAATCCTAGTACTTAACTGCTCTGGAGGGTTTCACTAATCTCCGGAACTGGGGTTTCACATTCTCAGTGACTCAGGGGTCCCAGCCATTCTTTCCTGGATGGGAAAGGGATTGGGGTGCAAGAACCTGTTAGGGCTGTTATCAGAGAAAAAGGTCCTTCAAGCCCCACCAGAAGTACCCTAGATGAACTGGGCATTCACCCGAGGGTTTGGAGAGGAGCTCAGTTTGGAGCTATGTTAACACTGGCTGATAGAAGTGTTGGGTCAGTAAATGGGGGTGGGGGGCTAAATAAAGAGGGAGTGGATGTTTCTTGGAAAATTGTCTGACTCTAGACAGGTCTGTGATTAGGAGATGGAGAGCCCTGAAGCCAGAAGAAAAGAGGGAACCATATCCACTGCAGCCCTCAGCATAGAGAGACTGCAGAAGACAAAGGTCCAAATCGGCCAACAGTTACTTTACAGGCACACTGAATCCCCAGATCTTTGTTTTTAAGTTAGCTTTCTCAGAGGGATGCAAGATATCTAAGGACTTTCCCGGATGGTGTCGTCTAGACCTGTGTTACAAAACCAAGCCAAAGGTCCCTACCACTGAGTGCCACGCAGTCCCTGTCCTTGCTTCCCACCATCCCACTCCTTTCCCCACCAACAGCAATCTGGGAACTCAAACTGAACCCTCTGCGGACGGAAACCCCCTCTCATCCTCTCCCAGAGAAGGGAGAGAGAGCATGAGCTGCACTGCAGAAAAAGTGGGCTCACGTCCCGCAGAAGCTAAAGACTAGCTGGGCGGGGGCGGGAGGAGTGTTGGAGGGGTGGGAAGGGAGGCCTAGGGCTGCGCCACGCTGTCGGATCCCCAGACCCCAGTCCCCAGCCCCCTTCGCCCCCCACCGGGTGCCCTCCAGCCAGCAGGGCGCCCGCGAGGCACAGGTGAGCCTGGGCTGGACAGTTCCTGCTTTGATCTCCGGGCTCCTGTGCCCTCCAGCTGACCCATTGCCCCCAGCGCTGCAAACTCTCTCCACGTCGGAGTCTGCAGAGCTCACTCTCCGACGTGTCCAAAACTGTTTCCAAACTTGGAAAGGGCGGGGAAGAAGAGGGGGGCTGGGGAGGGAAGAGGTATTCAGACAGCTAGTCACAGTTTCCCCTCTGAACGCCTCAAAAGTGTCCACGTCCTCAAAAAGAATGGAACCAATTTAAGGATCCAGCTTCGTGGCCACGTCCCTCCCGCCCCCCACCTCCTTTGCTCCCTCCTCTGCGCCCCCGCAGTCTCCTCCCAGCAGTGGCTGCCCGGGCCCCCAGCCTCAGCCCTCCCATTGGTGGAGGAGCTTTTGGAGGCACCCTCAGACCAGAGAAACTTGGGCCATATAAATAGGGCAGATCCTGGCTTTATTATTTTAGCACCAGGAGCAGGAGGTTTCGGCTAAATTGGAGGTGCTGGCCACGACTGCATGCCTGTGCCCGCCAGGTGATCCCTCCGCCGGTAACCCAGGGGCTCTGCGACCCAAGGAGTCTGCATGTCTAAGTGGTAGACATGCTCAGCTTTGTGGATACGCGGACTTTGTTGCTGCTTGCAGTAACTTCGTGCCTAGCAACATGCCAATGTAAGTGTCTTCAGCTTCTTTGGGGGCAACTAATCTCTTTTAGAGAGATTTGCTGTGGGGATACCCTGGTCTGATAAAAGGAAAGCTTAAAGTTTAGTGCCAGCTTGGAGGGAAAGCTCTTTGGCATGTAGGAGAACTCAGGTGATTGATGATAAGATATCTGATAGTTTAGAAAGGAAAAATATGGAAACGTAGACTCACCAAAACTTTTTTCTAACTCAAAAAGTGAGGCTGACTGCTTCATCTAGATGCTGGGGTTAGAGACCTTCCTAGGAACACGAAAGAGACGTTAAAAGCTGTTGTCATGCAGAAAATCAAGGTCTCCAAATGAGAGGCCCCCAAACTGTTCTGCAGCCTAGCTCGTAAAACGTGAGGCCTACTTTAGAAAGCCCTTAAAAGTTACCAAGGCAAAATATCTCAAGGATTCCAATCTTCTGGGCGTTGTTAGACTCTCTATGATGGTAACTCTGAGGCGCCCTCTGGAGGAATGATAATGGACGTATAGAGGACCAGTGCAGGGCTAATGGATTCCCCATCAAAGATTCCACAGATTTATACCAAAACCTCTTCTGTTTTTCGCATTAAAACCATTCCCAAAGGCTAATCTTGCTAAGGAAAATGGATCTTATGTTGACTGGAATCATTCTGGAAAGAGAAATTAACTTAAAATTCAGTATCTATTTATGAAAATGAATACATTATTCATACTAAACTTTGATCTTTATTTTGAGCCTTAGAGTTATCTCTTCACCATATTTCCAGTGACAATCAGACATTCTGAATGCAGGAAAGTGAGAAGCACTGATGTAAGACTCAAGGGACCTCCCTGTCCCCATTTTGGCCAGTAATTTACCATGTGACCTTACCCAAATCAAACTGTTCTTTCCAAAAATGTGAGATATAGGTTAGATATACTGGATCACTTTCAGTTGTAGACTTTTTTTCAATACCAGACTATACCCTCGTGAAATAACAAAATTGGGCCTTTTTTTTTTTACTTTTGTCATGAAAAATGGCTGCTAAATTGCCAGACAAAGATACCAATTAAATGAAATCCAAGGGATGTTTGGCCACACCCAACAGTAAGATATTTGCTCCACCCACCCACTTACCATGTGTCTACCATTACGTCATTACGGATGCATTCTGTATGAGTGTTTCCGTCCCTTCCTTCTCTTATAGTATGCACACTGTACATAGTAAGGAAAAGTTGTTTTCAACCACCTCACATGATTATGCTAGTTTCTTATGAAATATGAAGATTGGGGTAAAGAGTTGGATCTTAGAGAAAACATGAAAACAGACATAAGGAAGTTTGAAAATATAAAATGCAGCTCACTTTCTAGTCAACAGCTGACTACAAGTACAGATTTTTAAAATGGCCCAATCTGTTCCATTAAGAGGCACATTTCCAAAATAATAACTTCTGTTAATCAAACTGAGGCATAGCTATTCTTCCTACTAACAGGCACAGTGGAGTAAACATATAATTTTTCCTAGTTTAAAGATAATTCTTAAAAATTACTTTTAAATGTCAGTGCTAGATGTGCTCCTCTCACCTGAATTGTGCCCATTACAATAGTTGTTCTCATTTCAATGGATACACTTCTTGACCATAATTAAAGCAATTTTGGGAGGTGACTCATCTTGCTGCCTACTTGGCCATACTTACATCCTGTGTTAAGCTATAATTTTTATACCATAGGAGAGGATTTTAGCCTTTGAGAATTTTCAACGATTTTTCAAGATCTGTGAGTCACAATTTTTCTAGTTATAAAGAGTAATTTCTTCTTAGGGATAAAAGTGATATGTATTGGTAAAATGACCTTACTGAATTTAAGTGAACCAATTTAAAGTAAAATTTCAAATGTCCAAATGAATCTATTTCATAGTTACTAATTTGCAAATTATGTTCTTTAGAAATTACATTCTTTAGAAAAAGGACATTAAAATAATACTAACTCAGTGAAGTGCAAGGTTCCTTTAATGCTTTATTAAAACAATATTTTAGGTGATATAATTTTCTAAATTTTCCCTTTTAGATTTCTAAATATCTGAAATTACTTATATCATAAATTATTTAGCTATTGGTTTGCTCACATTCAACATTCTACCTGTGAATTAGCCAGTTGAAGTACTAATCATTAGCTATATCCTTCAGACATATTAATATTTTGCAAAGTTTATAAAATAGTAAAAATTATCAATTTAATTAAAACATATTTACAGATTAATATCGCAAAGCAGTCATTCTGTTGGTGAGTGCCATATTTTTGGCCTGTATGATTTCCAAGTCATTATAATATTATTAATAAAAATGAGAATTAGGTAAGCCAAAAATTTTAAAGAAATATGTCTATTTTAATCAGTTATTGATTGATAAAATTTTACTAAAAATTATTTCCTATTCTTTTTTTCCTCTGCAGCATTACAAGAGGTGAGTAAAATTAATTTTAGAATTTTTTAAGAAAATACTTATTTCCTTGACCACAGTAAAGTTTTCTCTGGGAAAGGAAGGAAAGGTTACATTTGTACTGACCAATTTGAATCGCCAAGAAAATTAAGAGCCATGGCAGTCCACGCCTTTCTGTTTGTCAAAGAAAGTACCCATCCAGTCTTCAAAATGGGAGGAGCAAATTAATTAAGACCACCCTCTTAAGAACAACCAGCAGAAATAAATCAAATAATCCAGTGAAATCTGGTTTAAGTATTAGCTACTCCACTACTGCAAATGCATCTCCACAGAGCTGAAATAATCTTGTCTCTCCCTTGGAGTGATTTGCAAGAATATTGTGAAAAACTCTTAGCCTGTGAATTGAATTTAAGACATAATTGTAGATACGTATATATTTTGATATTATAAATATTTAGTTTACTACTGGTAAAATTTTATTGTATTTTAAATACTAAATAATGATAAATATAATATACTATGAATTTATATTTTTATGATATACCAAAACAGAAGCATTTAAATATATATAAATATATTATACTACAGATGCACATTTTTCCCCATAGTAATCTTTCACTTCTTTTTTCTAGGCAATTACAAGAAAGGTAAGAGTTCTCACAAATAACAAATGGTAATAGATAATTTATAATTTACCCTTATTTATAATTGACTATGTAGTTGAAATACTTTGTCAAGATATTGTTCACATGAATATGCATTTGCTAATCATAAAATAAAATATCTTTGATGATTAAGATTACAAAGCGTTAATATCTCTAGGATCATCTCCAATTACAATTATATTACATAAAGGGATGATTTGCATACATAAAATGGAATGAATGTTATGTTAATTTATTTAGTAGTAGATGAAAGTTTATTCTAAAAGACTTTGATAATATAAACATGCTATTAACTAAGTAAAAATTGTCATTTTTATCTGCAGAAATATTATTATTAAATTACTATTGTTTACTAACTTAATAAATATTACTCATAATATTGACCTAATGTTTGGAAATAGTATCCTCCAATCTACTAATTAAAAATTATATGTAATTAAAATATGCTTTGATCAATTGTATTATGACATTTTAGAGCTACTCTAATAACATTGTGACTAGATCAGTCTTACCAACTAATTATTTTCAAGAATGCTTTGCTCATTTAAGGAAAATTATCTAGATATTTATAAAGATTTCATTTGTATTTTTTTGTAGGGTCCAACTGGAGATAGGGGACCTCGTGGAGAAAGGGTACGTCATGATAGCCCATATTTGAATAAAAACATATTAGAAGCTACAGAATACTGACAATTCATAAGCATATTATGTAAGCAGATAATTGTACCATCTTTTAAGTAGATAATGTCTTATTGAAGAAGCAGATGAGTATTATTATATATAATCAATATTCTTTTTAGGTCAAGATTATTCTTTATAAAAGCAAAACTATTATAGGCAGGCATATTCTTTTCATGGCCTGTCTTTGTTTTTATTTGACCCAAAACATACATAATGGAAATCACTACCTTATAACATAGTTTCTTTTTTTTTTTAAACATTTTGTTTGCTTTTCATGTAAGATTCATTATGTAGCCTAGGAATAATGGTGAAGATGCACTCAACAACACATTTCTGTCTTAATATATAGATGTGCAAGTTTGGCTTTTATCTCTTTCTTAGTATACTTAAAGCCAGTTCTTATTTGGCATTTGCAAGTGAATAGTTTGTCTTTTTGGCTTATATATAAAAATCTTTATCTTATAACCTAATGACCAGGAAGTGTAGACTTAAAGTGTATTTCACTCAATTAGACCTAATAATATGTTCATAAATTATTTTGACAGCATAAATAATTATAGATAGGAAATTTTCAGGATTTTCTGCCCCATAAAAATCACTGGCATAAATCAATTGCTGCATTATAAATTAAACATCATATTATTTCTTATTCATATATAGCATAACAAAATAATTGAATAAACTCATCAGAGTCAGAAAGTCATAATTAATATACATAGTACATTGTGCACAGCTCATCATATTAATTATATGAATCATAAATATTAGTCATAATTTTTGTTTGAATAGTAGCACTCCATTAGGAATTAAAAGTCAATAATCAATATATTCCTTTAGAAAAACCACTCTATCCTGTGTCTTGTACCTACACTAGTAACTGTATCTCCCTCTCAGTAGACCTGTCAGATTGAATCAAGTGATAAATAATGACACATTAGAGTTCCACACCAATTGCATATATTCAAAGATCTGAACAACTAACTGATCTTACTAACTAATCTTTATTGTTCAAAGTCTCCTTTTATGCATCTACATTTCTACTGTCTAACTCTGACCTGATTCACTTTTTACCTAACAGGGCCCACCAGGCCCACCAGGCAAAGATGGTGCTGATGGTCTTCCAGGCCTTGCTGGTCCACCTGGTCCACCTGGTCCACCTGGTCTACCTGGACCCCCTCTTCTTGGAGAGGTAAGGTGTCTTAAATGTTGCAATATTTAACTAACTTTGATATTTTCCTTGGAAGAAGATTCACTGTCTTGTGTATTTTAGTAGCTAAGAGAGACTGCCATTTGGAAATTAATATTTCATTTCTTTAGTTTTCTTATTTAAGACCCTGCTTTGTCTAGCCCCTTTGTGAATTCTTGTCGATTGAAGAAGTGGTCTTTCTGCTCATTGAAGGCAGCAGTAGCCCTCATAACCATTATTTAATTTGGGGGTTTAATATCTTTTATCAGTAGGGCACAAATAAGAGGTGTTGCATTATTAAAGAGTTTGATTAGATTGGATTAGAAATGAAATGCCTGATCCTAAGCAATTTTACAAACATCTGACTCTTTTTTATTCTCTCTGGTTTGAAGTCTGCTGAAGCAACATACAAAGCAGTTTTAGATTTAATTTGCTTGAAACTAATTTGAGAAAAGTACATTTCTCTTTTTTCATTAATATCTTCTTTTAGCTTTATGTCTTTAACAATGATATGAGTGCCAAATGGCCTTACTGCAGGAAAGAAAACATATTTGCTTAATTGGTTAGCACTATGATTCAGCAGCCTGATTCTAATATCCAACTGTACACCAGTAAAATAAGACCTTTCTCCCCTCAAAGATCTTATTATGATTGCTTATCTACTTGGTGCATTAAAAAGCACCTTCTTTAATAGAACAGCCACTATAAGAGAGATCTTTAAATGTAAAGTTATTACTGTGAACTATTTTTTAAAAGTTTAATATTCCAAGGGGCATTTTAATTTAATTTTTCTCTAAACTTGAAAACTCTTTATATCCTTCTTCAAACTCCAGCAAGAAAAAGGTTTCTTAAGTCATTGTGTGTAGCTCTAGAGGAGAGTGGCAACAGGTGGAAATATAAAATTGTTCTCATGGCCTGTCTCATTTATGAATAGCACTCAGTGACTTTTTAAAGTTTAGATCCAGCTTCTTTCCTTGGTATAGCGGTGTGGGTGGAGAAGGAAGAAAAACTGTTAGTTGAAGAGGAAAGAGTTGAAAAAAAAGTAATATAGAGTAGTTATGGAAGTTGACAAAATAAAATAAAGAGCTCCTACATAGAGCACTGATCTCTTGCATGCCTGAGGCCCTAGGTTCTAATCCCTGTATAAGAAGAGAAAAAAATACAAGACAGAAAGAAAGGGAGAGAATAATTTTTGAAATAATAAGGTAAATATACTTCAAACTAGGTTTGGACAGAATTTAAACTTACGTTTTTCCTAACTTTGGAAAATTCTATTTAGTAAAGACTTTTAAACTAATAATTAAATTTAAAATATTATTCTCTTTTAAGCAGCAAAAAATATTTACAACTAGAATGAAAAAGGCTGATAATTACTGTATAATAATAGAAAATATGTTTTTCTTCCCCTAGAACTTTGCTGCTCAGTTTGATGGAAAAGGAGTTGGACTAGGCCCTGGACCAATGGTATATTTATTTCTTTTTATCTAGTAAAAATATATATATACTGCATACAAAATGTATTTAAAATCACACATTTAAACTAGACATTAACATTTATCTGGCTACAATCAACATATCAGAACCAAATCTTTTTGTATTCAAATGTATCAAGGTCTAAGCCTAAATTCAGAATTTGATTAGCTTGACAAACCTATCTCCCTATAATGAATCAGATATTTTCCGTCAAGATATAATTTTCAACGTAGTAGACATGCTTAGATAAAACAGTTTATTTCAAAAAGATAACCGTTCTAAATAATACATTTTACATCCTTTTAAATTGCTTAGGATTTTAAGCAAATCTCAGAGATACAGAACTATCAATCTCTTTGAACTCTTTGGAAAGAATCAACAAATTTTGGCTCAGTCTGTTCATTTTATAACTAGATTATTTAAGCCCTTTCCTGAGGTCATGCAGGTGGTTAATAACAGAACTAGGACTAATTGCCAGGCAAGATGTCTGATATTTGACATAAAGACTCTTGTATCTCGTCCTTGAATAAAACAATCATTCATTCAACAAATATCAGTTGCTTCAAAGTATCCCAAAATATATTATGTACTGGGAATATAACAAGTTTGACAGTTTCTGACCATTCATCAGAGAATTACCTAAAGAGGAGTTGTTTCTTCTTACCCTATTTCTATAAAAAAAATCATTTAATGTGTTAATTAAAAACCAATATAGAAGAGAAATAAAATTTACCAGTTGTGTTCTCAGCCCAAATGTTCAGCAACTTATAATTTGGTAGCATTTAAAGAATTTCCCTATATGATCATGATGATGATGGCCTTTCTTTAATAAATAAATCTCTAACAAGCATTGTGAGGTATGTTAAAATCAAAAATAAAAATTGAGCACATATAATGTGTGTAAATAGAAAATTGTTGGAAGTAAAAGTAAAGCTTAGTTAAACACTACAGAGTTTAGTGCATACATTTCCCCACATACAATTAAGAAGTTTTAATTACTTGTTTCTGAACAAAGGTATTTTTCTACCCAAAGTTAGCATGCTCTTTAAAATATAAAACTTACCTGGAAAATTTATTCAGTGCCCTATCTTCAAAAGAACATGTTCCACTAGAGCTAATGGTCCGCAATAAACTAATAAACTTATAAGGGCAGGATAGCATTTTCTATAAATTAAAACTCTCACTTGAGAAGTAATGTACCTTTAATTGATTATTTTCAATTTCCTTTTTTTCCTCTGGTAATTTAAATCATTTATTTCAAAAATTAAAAAGTAGAGATCTTCTTTTGGCTTTGTTTATATCGGATATTTGAAAATTAGCCATTTCAAGCTAATGCTAGACATTAGTCAGTTTTAAAACTGTTCCTATATCTCGAGAAAAAAAAATCAAAGGGAAGGAGGAAGTAAAATACTAATAAAAAGGCTTATATAAGCCTGGAAAATTAATATGGATTTTATACTAATTTGATTTTGGAACATCTCTTTAAGGTACATAAAATAGAATTTTACTTTCAGATATCAGTAAAATATAGTTTAAACTTACACATCCATACACATTCCCAAATAAAAACGATAGGCAAAAATAAAGTATTAAAATAATTTCCTATGTTGGAACATCAATACTATATACCTCATGATACATCTTACAGCCTCTCCAAAATAAAGTATCTTTCATGTAAATAAAATTGTTGAAACTCATGGAAAAATTAATACTTATAATTAGAATTTTGAGTGTCAAATACAATTGTCTTAATGTATAAATCAAAATTATTTTTATTTTAAAATGAGTTTATTTTAATGCTGAAGGAATTTCCAAACCAAAAAATAGTTCTCATAATTAATGTGATATGTTTTTTTTCAGCCACACCCAGTGACACTCAGGGGTTACTCCTGGCTATGGGCTTAGAAATTGCTCCTGGCTTGGGGGGACCATATGGGATACAGGGGAATTGAACCGTGGTCCATCCTAGGCTAGCATGTGCAAGGCAGATACCTTACACCCTGTGCCAATGTGATATGTTTTTAAATACATTTATATTATTTTACTCTAAGAATTAATACAGTGGACAGACATGACTGCAAAATCCCCAATTTAGTTCATGGAAATATCTGAGACTTGTCTGTGCAATATGAAATTTCAACACTAGAAAAATAGGTCACTTTTTACACTGAATTTGTACAGGCATTGATCTGCGCTGCAAAGAGGAACTAAAAATACATATTTAACTCACAAACTAGGAAGACACTATTTTCCATGAAGATCAATGGGGAGAACATTGTTTTCAGGGCCATATCATTAATGAAATGCCATATACAAGACTCTTCCAGTAGGTTGCTTTAGATATACTTCATTTTTTCAGTCCCTCGTTACACTCACTTTTGTTTGACATTTTCAGCAGTCATCAGTAGCTTTTAATTGAACCAGAGTTACAATAACCATCCCTCTAATCATGAAAAACTTTTGATTATTTTCAAATATACCACCCTTGTGGCAACAAAAATAGCAGTTTCTTAGCAAAAACTGACATGGAATAGCATATAATCAAGGTAATCCAATTAGCAATGTTTCATCTGCTACCTGGAAGCCCATTGTGTTTTTCAAGCTATGCAGACTGGATTCACTTTCAAGAGCAATCTCAATAGGCACAGCTAAACACAACTATGAGCAATAGTTTGACAACCTCATTTTTTTGGTTTTATTTTTGTTTTTGTTTCGGATTTTATTTTGTTTATTTCTTTGGGGGGGGCACACCCGATGGTGCTCGTGGGTTACTCCTGGTTCTGTGCTCAGAAATTGCTCCTGGCTGGCTCGGGAGACCACATGGAATGCAGGGGATCAAACCTGGGTCAGCCACATGCAAGGCAAAAGCCCTATCTGCTGTGCTATCACTCCAGTTCGGGCTACCTCATTTATTTCTCCTTAAGATTGATTGCTTTGTATTAAAAATAAATATGAATAAAAGGCAGGAAATAGTGGAAGACATGTGAGTCCTTAAATGCTTTAAGGAAAAGAAAAAAAACTAAAATTTTATTAATCTGTCCTTTACAAAATGTCTGTAAGCACTCACTACTAAGCTAACCTATGTTACATGCCAACGCTAAGCCAAAACAAAGGCAATTTATTAGTGCTAACTATATCTTTCGTCTTAACAGGGTTTAATGGGACCCAGAGGCCCTCCTGGTGTAGCTGGACCCCCTGTAAGTACTAAACTTGTATTTCTTTTTCTATTGTGTAAAAAAGGCAGATAATTAAATAAAGACGTTGGAGAATAATATACTGTTTTCTCTCAGGGAGCTGCTGGTTTCCATGGCCCTCCAGGTGAACCTGGAGAACCTGGTCAAAGTGTAAGTACATTTTTTTCTCTTGTGATAAATACATTATTTTCAAATATTTATAAATACGCCTTTTGCAAAATGTTGCGTTTCCCATTTTCTTAGGGGCCTGCTGGTCCTCGTGGTCCCACTGGTCCTCCTGGCAAAGCTGGTGAAGATGTAAGTATTTACTTTTAAATTTTTTAACTGCCATCTATTAGTATTCTTGCTTCCATCTAGATTAATATTAAATATTCTACCAAGAGCTAAATAAACCTGATATAATTGTCCTCGCATGGGAAGCATTTTAATGATATATTCATGAATTTAGTTGCATATAAAGAAATACAATTGTTCATTAGTATCTGGATTTACATTTTTATGTAATGCCTTTTCCCTATTGTGAAAACCAAAACATCCCCATTGTCATTTGAGTGTTTATCAAGAAAAGTTTATTCTATAATGCCTTTCTGTTTTAGGGTCGCCCTGGAAAGCCCGGAAGGCCTGGTGAGAGAGGAGTTGTTGGACCACAGGTGAGATTTGTTTAAACAGCAGTATATCATAAAATATTAGAGAGCTTAAAGAAAAGAAAGTTACTAAAACTAAAATCAATTTAATTGGCAGCTTCAGTATATGCATACTAATAGCAAAAATTGGCAAATGAAAGATCCAAATTAGAATGCATAGCCTTTATTAATGCAAATAATGTGGTATTACTAACAGCAAGCATACTATAAACAAATAAAACATTTCAGCAAACACTTTGGTATTAGTTACTTATATTAGGTCAAGTTCATTTGCTATGCAATGTTAAAAAAGATATTAGTCTTTGCTTCCAAGCCTGAACTTGATGAGAAGAAATAGACTATGGAGAGAAGAAAATATTGCCCCTTTTATTTAAAATAAAGGCATTATTAGTTATCTTTATTATGTATATTAAAATGTGTTATTTTATTTGAAGCATCATGATTTACAATATTGTAATGATATAGTTCATGCAAGCATGCAGCATTCTAACACCACACCCACCGCTCCCCTCCTCCCAGGATTGGCTCGGGGTCCCCTCCCATTCACCTCCCACACCACCTTGTTCCCAGGTTAGCTCCTTTTGTAGCCGGGTTCTCAGGCCCCATTGTTTTTGACCATTTGTTCATTATTTCTTTATAAGGGTGCTCGTGGTTTCCCTGGAACTCCTGGACTTCCTGGCTTCAAGGGTATTCGTGTGAGTACATTCTATATCCAAATGAAAGAACAGGTTGATTAAATTCAGGGAAACTGTCAAAGCAATTTAGACGTCTGGGTGGCATATACTTATTTACATCCAAATTCCTAGACTTTTTTAGAGAGGTAAGAGAACTAAAGATTATAGATTATTTTTTTAAAGAGTAAAGTTTTTCCTATTTTTTTTCTATCTTTGAAGAAACAAGGATTCATATAAAGGAAATTATTTATAAATTATATATTGTCTGGATATTTGGAGCCATCTGAAAATTACCAAGTTATTAAAGATGGCAATAATGAAGGGAGGTTTTATAATTTATTTGGGCAATAAAGGAAGTTTGTCTGGAGCTAAAACTTTGGGATTCCATGGTATTGAAGCAGTCACAAGTTTCACCAGAAGATATTAACTACAAAGGCTCAGAACATTTATTTGGCCAACCTAATTTTAATACATTATATCAATACATTAGTGTATTGATATATTGGCATTATATTGACATTAATTTACTTACTTGACATATTAAATCATGTTTCATAATGTTTTATTAATAAATATAAGACATTCATAAAATAATCATACAATAGTAATAATAAAGATTTGCCTTTCAGGGACACAATGGTCTGGATGGATTAAAGGGACAACCTGGTACCCCAGGTGTGAAGGTAAATACAATGAAATACTATTTCCAAAAATATTAATTATAAATCCCACCACTATCAAAGTTGACCATACAATAAAGAATATTTCTTCTATAATTTCCAATCTTTCCATAGGAGAGAATATGGATTTCTGCAATAGAGGGCCAATTGTTAATGATATGTATTTGGTTTATTATTAATTAAATAATTAAATAAAGGCCATGTCAATAGTTCTCAATTTACTTTTTGCCTATAATTTTAGTTGATTTTAGCAGCTAAAGTAGAAGTAAATAAATAAATAATCCAATTTTAGAACTTAGTATATTATTTTAGGTTGTAAATTCTCCTTTGCTATGCACTAATTAGGTAGGTACATTCATGTCACAATACACTTTTCAACCTCTTTCCTGTGATTTATCTATGCACCCGCAAAAAAATTTTAATTAGGTAATTAAAGTCTCAGAAGTGTGTTATCTCTTGGCTAGGCTCTTTTTTGACAGCGTTTTCAACTATAAAATGTTCGGACTCCTATTAAGGAGATAATGTGATATTAAAGTGAATACCAACGTAATTACAAATTAATGAGTATCGAATACTAGGGGGACTAGAAATGAACATGAATATGGAGGATCTGTTCTAACTTTCCAGCTGCCACACAAATGGATAAGGTCAAACTCATTCTCCCAAGAGCCTAATATAATAGTTCAGACTACTAATCACAGCATTATAAAATATTGGAGCCTGGAAGGAGCTTTGGAAACTCCCTCATTTTGCAGATGAGGGAAACTGAGGTTTAGAAAAGGACATTGACTCACCCAACGTCACACAACTAGTCACACAGAAAACAGAGGTGTCAGCTAGAATTATCGACTCTCACTCTTGTGCTTATTCTCAAAGTATATGTTCTACATAAAATATGAGAAATGAGAAGTCCTTAAATGGTCTTTTACAGCGTGTTTCTTTACATCTGAGTCAACTTATCTAAAAGGCAAGTTCTTGTGTATGTATAATTGCATTAAGTTACCACCAAGGTTTTCACTCAGAATATACATAAAAAATAAATCAAAAAGCCCTGAAAAGTATTATGAAGTTTATATTTCTATGCATATTTTTAAAATATGCACAGAAATAAAAATTTTAAAATATTTTTTAAAAATATTGTTCAGCGCACATGTGTAGCCTCTTCCCTGTGTTGCTGCTGCGCACATGTATTGCCTGAGCATATGTTGTTCATATTTCTCCTCTTGATATGTGTACTTGTATATTTTAACCCTGAAATATGTACAGGGCTCTCTCTCTACTTTTGGAGACATCCTCACTCTTTCTTGAGCATATTCTTCTCCCCCTTTCCTCTGCTTCCTCAGAATTTCTCAATAAAACCTACTTTTAGTTCAAGTTTATTTGTTCAAAACTCTTTTTAAAAGGGTTAAATGGTTATATTAAAGCATGTTTACACTCTGACATCTTGTTCAATGCTATCATTGCTAATATAAGCCGAGTCCAAATAGTAGTCAAAACCTAAATCAGAAATTGTAAAAAAAAAAAAAAAAAGTATAGGTAACACTCAAACCTCTATTATAATGTGATATTTGGAGATATTAGCTAACATCTACATATTTGCTTAGCCTACCTGAGATACAGTCTGTACGTGTAAGAAAGTTTACTAAATATGTAAGCTATTAAGTTTTAAAAAATAATTTCAAAACTGTACAACCAGAAAATGATAATTAGCATGTATAATGAACAAAATTCAATTCTTTTATGTATAGGGTGAGCCTGGTGCCCCCGGTGAAAATGGAACCCCAGGTCAAGCTGTAAGTATTAATTTCATTATTATAAATCAAAATGTGAAAGCTCTGCAAGCTGTAACTTCTTGACCTTTTACTAGTTATCATCTTCCCTAGCATTGTACTCTTGGATATTTTTAAATGGCTGTCTGAGTACTTAATTGAAATTTATCACCTTTCATTGGAATTAGGGAAAGATCTATTTTTTAGTGGATTCTTGCAATAGCTGAAAATTGAACAAAACAAATCACATCTGTGATTTTTTTTTTCTGAACTAGCAGTCTGAAATTCATTGTATTTCTCCTTTTAGGGAGCTCGTGGGCTTCCTGGTGAGAGAGGACGTGTTGGTGGCCCTGGCCCAGCTGTGAGTACTTCCATTTTTGTTCTTTTTCAGTCTCTTTAAAATCTTGTAGTAAGTGCCACTTAACTTTCCACTTGACATTTCCTCTTTGTTTTCTTTGTAGGGTGCCCGTGGAAGTGATGGAAGTGTGGGACCTGTGGGTCCTGCTGTAAGTTTTGACCCTGAAGCTTTTTGGTTGTAGTATGGGAACTATCAGTTTTATTAATTTTACACCAAAAATTTAGATACTATTTTGATAATTTTCTATGAGGTATGTTGATAGTCATATTTTTAAAAATACTTTATTAAGGGTTTTGAAGTATAAAGTAAAAACCTACAAACCATATCTTGGATACCTTGAATATCTTCACTTTGATTAGATACTACTAAGAACAATAGATTATATGCCTTTTCTTTGGCAATATTAAATTATATTTTGATATTCTATTCCTGCTGTTATTTTCACTTCTAGGGAGAAAATTTCTTACCACCTTTTGCTTTGATTTTAGGGTCCCCTTGGATCTGCTGGCCCTCCAGGCTTCCCTGGTGCCCCTGGCCCCAAGGTAAAAAATTTCAGGTGGTCATTATAATGATCTCAATACATTTTTTATAGTGATGTGAAAGATAGCAACTGTATACAGCTAATGAGATAATTGAAAATTAGGTACCTTAAACAGTCCTTCCTACAAAATGGATATAGAAAGACCAGATTTGCACTTTAAGCTTGAAATACATATTCATCCTTTGTTTGAGTGCTATGTGAATGGACATAGATGGCAACACAAAAGATATTTAGCAAGCCTATTCCTCTGGAACACCCTTCTGAACAAGTCGGACTGATTAGCTGAAAACCAGTCTTACTATGAGAGACAGCCACAGGGGAAGAGAGCAATAATTGTAGCCTAGATAGGAGACTAGGCAAGGACTATCGAAACTCCAGCGCCAGTTGTATGGTGTCAGAAAAGGTAAAAAAGGTTACTGCTATTCTGAAGAAAGTTCATAGAACTTGATGTCCTAGATATATGGAGCCAGAGATACCATACAAAATTCAGAATTAAGGCACTTGGTCTGCACAAGGCCAACCCTAGTTCAATACCCAGAACTACATATAGCCTCTCCAACCACAGTTAGGAATGATCCCTAAACAGAAAGCCAGGATTAATCCCTAAACATAGCAAGGAGTGGGCCCATCATGTCCAATATCTCCTACACATACACACACACACACACACACACACACACACACACACACCTACCTATAAGCAAACATAAGACGTTTTGTGATTGGTTGGCTCATTCCCTCTTCTAGGGTGAACTTGGACCTGTTGGTAACCCTGGTCCTGCTGGTCCTGCTGGTGCACGTGGTGAAATGGGTCTTCCAGGTGTTTCTGGCCCTGTTGGACCTGCTGTAAGTATTCATTGCAATTATTCTCACCAAGTGAAAGAAAGAAAACTAAGAAAAGCACAAGAGTATGGTGAAAAAATAAGAAAAGCATGAGAGCGTGGTTAAAGAACAGAAATACTCGAGTTAATTGGCAATCTTCTTCCTCCCCTTTTCTTGTAGGGTAACCCTGGAGCCAATGGCCTTACTGGTGCTAAGGGAGCTGCTGTAAGTATATGGGAATTGCTTCTAAGCTGTAATGGTTTCAAAGGCATTTTAATGAGTGCTCCTTCTGCTACCCTTTATCACAGGATAACTAAGTTATACTTTCCTTTATAGGGCCTGCCTGGTGTTGCTGGGGCTCCTGGTCTCCCCGGGCCCCGTGGTATTCCTGGCCCTGTTGGTGCTGCTGGTGCTAGTGGTCCTAGAGGACTTGTTGTAAGTGGTCATTATTGTGTCTTTCAACATCCAAAAATATTGACTCTACTATAATTTTATACCAACTAGACTTTTTATAATGTTACCATTTTATATTTTTCCTCTTAATATTTTTAGCTTGAAATTTTTCCCTACACATGCTTAGACCCTACTCCTACTCTCATATATACAGACGCCAACACAGACAGTCTCATGGTCTTCTACAATGTTGCTCAAAATATAATAAAGCACATTTCTAGATTATTAGACTTGTCCTTTCAACCAGGATCATTGCCTCAGATCTGTTTAAGTGTGAACATTTTATAAAGAGCTTGAGTTTCTGTTTATTTTGATCCATACATGTTTAAGGTTTATCTCTGTGAGAGATTTATGATAAATGTTTGCCATTTAACCACAGCTTTGTTTGGGTTCCTAGGGTGAGCCTGGTCCAGCTGGTTCCAAAGGAGAAGGTGGTAACAAGGGTGAACCTGTAAGTAGATCTATTATCACAATCGTAAAGGGGTTATTGCTATTTCAATCCAAATTCTCTAGTTACATATAATAGAAGTCTAGCTTTAACCTACTTCCCTCCTTATTTTTGTTTTGTTAACTAGGGCTCTGCAGGGCCTCAAGGTCCTCCTGGTCCCAGTGGTGAAGAAGGAAAGAGAGGCCAAAATGGTGAACCTGGATCTGCTGGTCCTGCAGGACCACCTGGCCTGAGAGTAGGTTGCACAAATATTCCTGACTCCTAGATAGATACACTAGAAAGAGATGGTGACACTCCTTCACTGGGAGTTAGGATCATTGACTTCATTTTCTGGATAAAGAAGCATCTAATTTCCATCTGCTTTATTAAAATAAATCTCTGACTCAATTTGGTATGTTTTAAAATTGGTCTGGAAACAATGTTGACCTTCTTTTCCAAAATGCCTCCTCCACACATTCCTTTGGGGGGTTGTACTTCCATCTCCCCATCAGGGGTTTGAGGTTTCTTACCTGCATGTTTTGTTTCAATAAATTTTGTCCTATCTGATTTAAAGATTCTTTTCCAACTCTCTTCTTTGTGTTCTCCCTTCTAGGGAAGTCCTGGTTCTCGTGGTCTTCCTGGAGCAGATGGTAGAGCTGGTGTCATGGTTAGTGACCTATTAGTACTTACCAGAAAATATCTTCCTGGAAAATGGTACTTCTGGTGGTGAGTATGCCATCCACTTCAGCATTCTTCACCCTGTGTCTAATAGGGCCCTCCTGGTAATCGTGGTGCGAGTGGCCCAGCTGGTATCCGAGGTCCCAGTGGAGATTCTGGTCGCCCTGGAGAGCCTGGCCTGGTGGGACCCAGGGTAAGTTTTTCAGATTGATTCTACAGAAGTCATATATGACAGTTTTCTTTTTTTAAAAGACTGATTAATATTATAAACAACAATAAAGAAATATTAAAAGTACATTTTAATAAACACTACTGGTTGCCTTTTTAATTAAACTTCTCAAAGTGTAGATGATACTTTTTTTTATAAATTTGGTTAGTGCATAAATTTATATTTATTACTTATACAATGTCTATGGGGTTCTGGAAAGAATGGATTTACTTTAATATATCCAAATTAGGTGCATCTACTTATCAGCATGAAATTTCTATCTGAATTTCTGAGTTTTATATAAAGGTGTTCATGAAACATATTTTGTCTATACATTCTCAGTTTATTAGATTCATAAGCAAAATCATTTTTCCAGCAATCACAAAGTGCAATAATGTATTCAAGAGCACACTGGCTATGGAGAAATGACCTTTAGATTTGTAGACACTCTAATCCATAGCAATAGAGCAATTTTTTTGCCTCCATTATCTCTAATGGATGAATATCAACTGTAATTGTATCATAAACAAGTAACAGATACATCGAATATAGCAATCAAAAATATACACTTTGAAAATTGCTTATTAAAGTATTTGTTTTTCTGTTATGAAGCAAGTAGATGATACATTTTGCCCAAATAGTATGTTGCTTAGTAGTTTCTTGATATATCTGTAAGTAGATCTGTTGACCTAAAATTCAAAAAAAAAAAAAAAAGAAAAGTGACAAAAAAATAAAAGAAATTTTTCAGAGCTTTTCTTATATATTACAACTAGTGGCAAATATCCCTAAGAATTTGCCCTATGCAAAAAAAAAAAGAACATGAAAGGAAAAAGTGCTTTTTCGGGAGATTTTAATTATCTGGACCTTAAGTGTAAGTGTTCACATGACAAAATGAAAGCACCCTCATTTATTCTGCAGGGTTTTCCTGGTTCCCCTGGAAATGTTGGCCCAGCTGGTAAAGAAGGTCCTATGGTAAGCAATGCTCATTCTCCATTATATTTCCAAGGACACCCATTGCACTTTTCTCGTCTTTCTGTTGTTTATTTATGCATAAATGCCTTGAAAAAAAATAAATATTAGGCATATATAAGGCAAAGGATAGTAATTGCAGAGTCAAATGAATGCAGGACTGAAAGTAGAGAAGGTAAAAGAAAACTAAAGCAGTTAAAATTGCAAAGGTTAACGGGGTACAGAAAAAGAAGGAAAAGAGAGAAATTGTGCACACCTGAGATTGAAACAGTTGTTTGTGGACCAACATCCTATTTAGAAAAGGAAAATAGATTCATAATATATTGACACTTTATATTGGAAAATCTATACTTTCAAATGATTCTGTTTCATTCCAAGACAAGATGACAGGTTTCAGGTGATAAGACCCTGTGCATATGTAAAATGTAAATAAACTCTGGTTTCAGGGCCTTCCAGGTATTGAAGGCAGGCCTGGAGCTATTGGCCCAGCTGGACCAAGAGGAGAGCCTGGTAACATTGGATTCCCTGGACCCAAAGGCCCCAATGTAAGAATTACAAAGGAAATTCTTAAGCACATTCACCAAAACTGTAATATCATCTCCTGCTTCAGTCTACTCTTCCTCAAGAGAGTTCCTCTCAACTTAGGAAAACTGCTAGTCATTTTCCACAATAAAACTTGACTGCCACTTTGCTGAAAATTCTTTTCCTTTTCCTTCCTTTTACTTCTGCAGATACAGGTTTTCCTCAGTAAGGAATATTGTTTGATGATGAATCATACTTTAGATAGATCATTAAAGAATTAAGAATTCCTTCCTCTCTTCACCATCACCCCCACCCCCAACTCTGCAAAAACCCAGCAAAAAAATAAGCATTTCATAATTATCATGGTTACTCTGACATTAAATGTGTAATATTGCTTTTGTTTTTAATATTTATTATAGGGTGAACCTGGCAAAAGTGGTGAGAGAGGTCATCCTGGTCTTGCTGGTAATCGGGTAAGTGCTAACTTTTGTGGTATCTATGGCCTAGTCACCTAAGAAACATACTATCTTGAAACAATCTGGTATTATTCTATTGCTTTCTTTCCAAAAGGGCAAGCCCAAGACTCCTTTAATGTTAAAAAAAAAAAAGTCTTTTTGTTGTTTTTTTTGGGGGGCCACACCTGGTGACTCTCAGGGGTTACTCCTGGCTATGCACTCAGAAATCGCTCCTGGCTTGGGTGACCATATGGGATGCCAGGGGTCCATCCCGGGTCAGCCACATGCAAGGCAAACTCGCTACTGCTGTGCTATCACTCCAGTTCCTAAAAACTATCTTGAAAGACAAAACAAAACCACAGTGAATAACAAAAAAATCAGACTGTATATTAAATCAAAATATTTGTTGGTGCATTTTGGTTTTAATTAATTTTGTGTTTAAAAGATTAGTATGCTGGAAGCATTCTTCATGCTTCATAAATTGTACCACCCACCCACTCCCAGACTCCCTATGATTCCTATGAAGTTAAGAGGTAATTATTTGGGCATTGACCAAAAGCAGTGAGTTTGAATTCAGGCAAATATGATAAGCATGTTTTGATGAAGTAAGACTCGAGATTGTGAGTTATCATTCTTCTCTATTCAGAGGTAATTAAGCTCTTTACTTAAATTTTAGGGTGCTCCAGGTCCTGATGGAAACAATGGTGCTCAGGGACCTCCTGGACCACAAGTGAGTATTTCTCCATCCTTGTTCTTTTCTGCCCCAAAGTGACCAGTTTTTCAAAATAGACCATCCTCATTGTCAACCCAAAAGTTATATAGGAGGCATGGAAAACAGCTCAGGCCACGAATAAAAACCCCATGCCAATTATTTATGCTAAGTTGATCCCTGAGCCTTCCTGTTCAGAATTATAGTGAAAAGGGACCTTGCGGAAATCTTAGAAGTGGAGAGAATACCCAGTGCCAACATGAGGTCCAGCACGACAATCTGTGTTGTATATACTGTGTGATCTTGATAACCTCACATTTGAGGTTCCTGGGAGGAGTAGCTGAAGGATATATTAAATAATAAATAAGTGAAAGTTAGGTAGCTGGGTCACAGTGAAATTATACATCTCATGTGTGTTTTTTCTGTCACTTGCAGGGTGTCCAAGGTGGAAAAGGTGAACAGGGCCCCGCTGGACCTCCAGGCTTCCAGGTAAATCAACAAAAATGATGAAAACTGTGTTTGGGAGATGTGGAGAAAGCAGTGTTTAGGGCACATAATGGGTTCTGTCCCTGGCATCACAGGTACCCTACGCATTGCAACATGCAGATCTGAAGGTCTCTAACATTGCTAGAGTGAGTGTAGTCATTCCAGTTCCACAAGACCTAAGCAGTGCATACTCTTATATTATCTGTCAATATGGCTGACTGGGAACAGCTGGGACCCCCGGACTTCCTGAGTACGACTTGGGAGAAGTACCCTCACACATATACTCCCATCTATCTTTTACCAGACTATTCATTTTTAAATTGTCCCATCTCACCAACCAACCATACACAAAATAATCTTAGAAGTGAGGTAGAGGTGTGCTTTTTCAAGGAAAGCTTTGAACAGATACTTTATCATACAGTAGTTGATAATGTTGATATTAAATTGTATTCAAAGTTCAATTATTAGAAGAGTCTCCTTGAATATAACCATGAGATTGAGATTTGTTTTTCTTTCATGTAGGGTCTTCCAGGTCCTTCAGGAGGAACTGGTGAAGTTGGAAAACCAGGAGAAAGGGTAAGTAAAATATGTGATATTCAATTCACTTTCCACTGTTGATTTTACCACTTTTGTTACTCTGCTGCAGTACAGTTGTATACAAAAGCAAATTTTATATTTTACACATTCATGATGGTGTTCCTTATATGTTGGTAGTGATAGAATCAGCCAAATTAGTGACTAGATTCAAAACAAATTACTTACTTTTGAAAATTGAATGAAACATTATTATTATAGAAGCAAAATACATCAACAAGCATTCCAACTTATGGTCTTATTTGTATTACTCTGGTAATGTTATAAAGTCTTTGATTCTTTCCTTCCTTATAGTAACAACATAAATGTGCTGTTCAAACTAGCCCCTGAAAAATTGCTTTATAAGTTTTTCTTGGCATTCAGACATGACACTGCTATCTACAATCAGGACATGAGTTCTGAATCATTTTCTCTGTAATTGTGATGAATGTGCCTCAATTCAGTTACATTCTGTGGCCTGGTCTCCTTTGTCAACAGTGAGGCACATGAAAGAAACAGCTGGTCAGTAATAAAGGAGATACACTTGGGTATACAATTACCTGGGTAATGCCCAGAATATGATCATTTTTACTAAGAAAGCAGTTTGTTTTGTAACTAAAAATAGGTAATGTCTGACATTGTTTATCATTATTTAGCATATTATCAAAGGAGGGGGTCTATTTTGTCCATTTTATAAAAGCAGTGAGAAACTAAATTTTCTGATGCTAGTTTTAGCTAAATATATCTCTGGTATCCATGGAATTGTCACTTTTAGTATGACTTCATCCATAATTGTAAGTTCTCTGGCTTAGTCACTAACATACTTAGACAGGTACAGATCATTCAGCTTTATTTTACTCTTCAAAACCTTTTTAAATATCATAATCAAAAGAGGATTTAGATGTACATAAACTTTATTCTTAATTTATTGCCATGTTTTGCCTAGGGTCTCCCTGGTGAATTTGGACTCCCTGGTCCTGCTGGCCCAAGAGTAAGTGTTACTTAATTATCATAAATTTCTCACAGTAAGTTTTAAAGCTAGTAGTACTTAAAAGTACAAATCTTGTAGCAAGTTTTGTGTTTGAGTGGCCAAACATAATCTCTAAAAAGAATTTTCTAAGTTTATAGTTTAGTTCATTTCTCACATTTTCTATTTAAAATACACCAGTCATAAGCAAAATAAATTAACTAATGTGTATATTTTATCTAGTGATTTATATAGATATTAATTATAAATTTATGGTAGTGACGCAGTTTAAGCCAAGGAAAAATATTATCTTCCTATGATTTAAAGTCAATTTTTGCAGTATATGTTGATGTTCAAAGCCTACAGCAAAATTCATGAGTCTGCTTTTGAAAAGGAATGTAATTAAGAGTAAATAATAAAAATAAAATAGACTTTGGTGTGTCTGTGGTTATTAGAATAATTGGTATGATTAGTTTGACCCTAATGTATCCTATTTTCTGACTACTTATCATGTATCTTGAATGTCCAAATTCAGCACCACAGAAACCATAGTGCCACAGAAACAAATGATAATAAGGACCTTTGAAATACATGCAGCATGAACTTATGTGTTGGCTCTTATGGACCATGGAATTCGAGCTTGCAGTAATATTTTCATGCAAATCAGAAGCTAGCTTGCTAGCTAGCTAATGTACAGGCACAGACATAATATGCATAATACATCCTTAGAATATCATAACTGTTATGTCATTATTGTATGTAATTACAAAGGGAGAAGAAAGATATGGAACTATTTAATGTTACTTGGCATTGCAAACTTTAGAAAATGGGACAATCGTTCACTTAAATACTATGCATACTGGCATCTATTTTTATGTATGGATCTACCAATAAAGGGGGAATAAAAAACAACTGAAGTTTAAAGTTCAAATAGTATACTGCAAAGCAACACATTTCAGTAGTTAGACTCACTGAAAATTAGAGATAAACAAGACTTTAGAGATTATTTTATCCTTCTCTTCCCTTTATGAGTAGAGAAATTAAGGGAAGAAGTTATAATTCACTAATACATGTAGGACTAGAGAGACTACAATAAGCAGGGCACTTTTCCTGCCCTTGGGCAACCTGAATTTGGTCCCTGACATTCTATCTAATCCCCTGAGCACTGCCAGGAATGATCCCTAAGCACAACTGAGAGTGGGCTTCCCCTGAAAAATAATAAACGATAGCTAGGATTCAAAAACTAATTATGTACAAACTTGCATATGCAAACTTGTATCTCTGAATGTGAGTGAATAGTGTGACACTTCTAATATTTCTTTTCCAGGGGGAGCGAGGTCTCCCAGGTCAAAGTGGTGCTGCTGGTCCTGCTGGTCCTCTTGGAAGCCGAGGTCCTTCTGGACCCCCAGGGCCTGATGGAAACAAGGTATCATGTTCTATGTCTATATTGCTGGTTTGGTTCAGTCTACCCTCTAATAAATAAATTCTTTATCACAGTAAAAGGAACATTTTTGCATCATTTTCATTTATTTCTAGTTCTGTGATTATTTTTCATATCAGAAAATAGGCATATTACTCCAGGATACTTAAACTCTTCCAAAAATGAGAAATCCCAGTATACTACAAAAACACACACATATATATGTCTTACCCTCTTTGCTACTACTTTTGCTTTAATCTGGAAACATCATATAAATATATATACACATATATCATATATATATATATAGAGAGAGAGAGAGAGAGAGAGATAGACACTATTTCTGAAGAAACTGTTTAACTTTCTCAATATACTTTAGTAAAGTTCTGAGTAAAATTTTTAGGATGCATAGCATAAATTTTCAAAAAGTAAAGACTGGAGAAATAGTCCAGCAGGTAAAGTGCATGCTACTGTACTGTAAGGTGAGTGCCCCTTCCCCTTCAGTCACCTCTCACCAAAACCTACTCTACATTTCAATTTAAAAGTTATGATGATAAAATTTAACTGGACAATAACATCACTCTAACCAGAACACAAATTTAAGACTACTTCAAATCTGAATCTTTTTAGTTTGTTTTAAAATAAAGGCAATTAAACATTTCTGGGACACACTTAACCACAATAAAGACAAAACAGTAACATTACTTCTGACTCTTATTGAAAAAAGAGTAAAGACTAACTGTAAAACGTTACTTTGGTATTGAAAGGAGATTGAAAAATATCACAAAAATCAGGTAAAAAAGGATAGAGGAAATAAGAAAAGGATTCTGTGAGATAGGTCTTTAAGAGTTTATCTAAGTAGCTAGTCAATAGACTTTAAGTATGAGTGTAGGATCCTATATAAAATAGAAGCGACAGTCTTCGCTCTTAAGGAAATAAAAATGTAACAATCTCCCCAGTTGATGGGGACTCATTCCAAATTCCTGTCAGGGCTAAGAGACTTAACCTTGAAAAATGTTTGTGGCAAATATTTTCAATCTCTTCCTCTCATTGTTCTGTCCTCTTCTTTTCCATGCCTGTGTCCCTTAAGATTGGGCTCAGTTAATCGAAAAATAACTATTCACTCCCACCACCCTCTCCTCTATAGTCACCATGTCATTAATAGCATCTTCTATGCAGTCTCCTTCCTTTCAGTAGCCTTCCTTTGTATCTCCAAGCAGGCAATAATGCTATCTATTAAATGTTTAAATTGAAATCCTTTAAGAGTTTGAGTCTTCATTTTCTCCTAGAGTCACTTGAAATAATCGACTTCACATATGTTTGATTTAAGGGTGAACCTGGTGTGCTTGGTGCTCCTGGCACTGCTGGTCCATCTGGAGGTAGTGGACTTCCAGGAGAGAGGGGTGCTGCTGGAATACCTGGAGGCAAGGGAGATAAGGTATCATCTTCCTCTTAGACTTTAATACATATTGTTGGGAAACTCTAGCAAAGAAGACTGCACAAGGACACTCAAATTTTTTTATTTCTTGGCAGGTGGTTCAATAACATTTTGCTATCTTATCTATACATTTGCCTCTGCCACCTAGCACCTACGCATTTCTAAACTCACTAATCTGGCAAAATTCTTTGCTACCATGGAATTTCAGGAAAACAGATGGTGTCGAGTAATACATGCGGCTCATTTTAATGCCACTAACAATAATGCCTCATCCTGCCCTAATTAATGGGAATAAACTATATTGAACAGCTGTCAACCGTGCTGCTGCATTAGCTATGCCATAAAAGTGATCAGGCACTGAAGCCCATTGTGATGGCGCCTTTTAATTCTGTCCACATGAATTTGTACCTTGCTTGATTATGCTTCAAGAGGGTATATGGAAATTAGAAGAGAACATTTAACAGTGATGTGAGAAGGGTTCTTGAATTGTTATTTTTTCCCTCATTCTACATTCTATATCCATTGTTAAAGATATTAAATGACTGAAGCATTTGTAGTAGGTTATATAAAAACATTAAAATTAATTTAAATAAAACATTGGTGAAAAAAGAGTTGCTCTTGTATTCTGCTTTTAGGGTGAACCTGGTCTCAGGGGTGAAATCGGTAGCCCAGGCAGAGATGGTGCTCGGGTGAGTATGTTTCTCTCTTTGGTTTTTGACATTTCACTCAATTTGAATTGAGAAGTTTTCCAAAAGAGAACTGACAAAGGAGGTTTATTAGCATTTTAAGGAATTGTTTATTATGCTGCTTTAAGAAAAACAGTAATTCTTTTACATTTTAAAGAGCCAGAACCTCCAATAAAGTCCCTTATTCAAATGTATGTCCTAAGAACTTAGCATTAAAAGAAGCACACCAATGATTAGTTGCTATTGTTAAACTCAAAAAGGCCTAATATTAGCCTAAGAATATTGGCCTCCTGATTCCTCCAGGTCCTAGCTACCTCCTTTCTCTCCACTTTTCTCTTAGAACTGCCAGTCCCTGTGCATTTTCGTTTAGGTGTTCATCTGAATCACAAGCCAAGTAGTTTTAAAGGAAGCTGCACTTTGCTGCTCTTCAGGGAATGTTTTAAACCTCCAAGTTTTTAACCTATCCTTGCCTTAGACATTTCATAACCTTTATCACTTTAGAAACTTTATCACTGGGAACATAGCCAGTGGCTTTTGATCATTTTGATAATTAGAACTAAATTGCATCTGAGTCTTTCTTGAAGTTACCCAAATTGAGTAGTAAAAGTGTTCAGTTACTCTTCAGCACAACAAGGGGAAACATCAAGGTTCACTTTTAATGGTAAAGGCATGTTATTATTAGTAAAACTTCCTTTTTTGTTTTTGAATTAGGGTATTCCTGGTGCTGTAGGTGCCCCAGGTCCTTCTGGAGCTTCTGGTGACCGGGTAAGTAAGCATTTCCCTGGGCTACTACTCTCTAAATTCATAGCAATCTCTAAAATGTCCTACCAGCACTAATCATTAGAAACCCTACAATTAGTTTATGTGACTTGGTTTAAAGTCCACTTATTTTAAAGCCTATCTACTGTAAAGGGACAGTGGGAAACAAATGTCATGTATTGGAAGTCCTTTTTCCTTTTCAATAGATGTGCCAGCAATTTGACCTCTATTGCAATCTCTGTTGTCTGTTTGGTAGGCTCTCCTTCTTCCCCACTAACAATACCCTGATGATCTTAGTTTCCTCAGACTCTTCAATTGAAAAAAATTAATCAAGTAATTAAAATAAATAGATTACATAGTGTACATATTATATGTACACATTGAACATTCTACTTAAAATAGGTCTTAATTTTTGTATTGCACAGAGTGTAGAAAATAGATCCACTTTGTGTCCACCTAAACATTAAAATATCTTTCTTCTGGCATTGTGGGCACTTATTTGTAATGTTTTGTATATGTATAACCAATACCACTTTATCTTCCAAAATACAACATTTGGCACAGTAAGAATACACTTGATTTTACTTAATGAAATGCTCATTGTTGTGTCTGCCAACACAAGTTCAAAGTCTTAATGAGTCCATAGTTTTCCATGGTTCTCTCTCTTTTCTACCTCTTAAAGTAGTTATGTGAAGTATGTTAACGAACTTCTCTGTACTCAATAGGGCGAAGCTGGTCCCGCTGGTCCTGCTGGTCCTGCTGGTCCTCGTGGCAGTCCTGTAAGTAGAAACCTGGATCTTGTTATATACCTCACTTTTTTTGGCATTGATGAAACTAAGATTGCTAAGACATTGAGAAATCCATTTTTCTCTCTAGGGTGAACGTGGTGAAGTTGGTCCTGCTGGCCCCAATGGATTTGCTGGACCTGCTGTGAGTATTAGATAATGAAGGTTATTCTGAAAACATCCCTAATTGATAAGTAGTATGAGTTAGAATATCTAAACTATAATCGTTTCTTTCCAACAGGGTGCTGCTGGTCAACCTGGTGCTAAAGGAGAGAGAGGAACCAAAGGGCCCAAGGGTGAAAATGGTGTTGTCGGTCCTACAGGCCCTGTTGGAGCAGCTGGCCCATCTGTAAGTCAAATTCTTAGCAGACAAATCTTTAAATCATTTTTTTTAATTTTTTAACCTTTAAATCTTAAAGTTCTTAATTATTATAATGTAATTTAACATATCAATCAAGTATCATACATCAGGAAATAGACAAGATAGTAGATGACAACTGCACAATGTTTTACTACTTCTAAACATTTTGTAAAGATTCCTTTATTTTACTTCTTCAGTACTACAATAAGGATAGATATATTGGATCAGAGATTTTAATTGATATAATACTGCTATGAGCATTTTTATATCTGAATTTGCTTCTAATTACCATGACAATAATTCATTTGGAAGAGAAAAAGCATTTTTTAAAATTGTTTTGTGATTTTGACTTCTTGTTTCTGTTCAGGGTCCAAATGGTCCCCCTGGTCCTGTTGGAGGTCGTGGTGATGGTGGACCCCCTGTAAGTATTCAGTATAGACTCATATCTTTTATGTAGAAAACTGTTAGGGACAAATTGAAATTTGGGGAGGAATATAGACTATAATAATAATAATACTTGAAATTCAAGTTCACTCTAATCATAACAATTCAGTATTGAAGCTAAAGATACTTATTGACATTTATGACTTTAATAATAATCTAGGTGGAATTCAGTGCTGTGCATATTCCTATCACCTCACATTAGTTAATAAACAAGGTTAATCCTAGATAGTTTAATTGTGAAATGGTAAAATACTTGATACTCTTTATCCTTTTGATGCCTCTTCTTTTGCCTGACCAAGTCTTTCTACTTGACATCCAGGACTATCAAAATCACTTTCTAGGGACCCAGGCTTCCTTTTCAGAAACAGGCTCCACTGACTTCTTCCTTCTCTTAGAGCAGTTATGTTCTAGATCACTTGTACCTTCCTCTATAAACAAAACTGCCTTGCATCCACTCCCTTGGTAGTCAGCTAGGTCATTCAATAATGTTTGTGCATCAGCGTGTGATAAGAGCATAATGTCCTCTTGCTCTTAAACCAACAAGCTATACTATATTTTTTTCAAAAGAACCATAAGACCCTTAATGTAATATATGAAACTTTAAAACATGCTAATTAGGAAACAGTGTAGAAAAAGTTTTTTAGGCCTCAGATTAAGGAACACACATTGAAGGCTGCCATTGTTTACTCTTTGGCCCATCCCTGGTCATATCAATTGAGGATTTTCCAAAGGAAATATTTTATTTACCCAAATCCCTTGAGTTGATGTTGACTGTCAGTGTGTTTGGCTTTTAGGGTATGACTGGCTTCCCTGGTGCTGCTGGAAGGACTGGTCCCCCTGGGCCTTCTGTAAGTAAATCAAATCAAACATATGCCTTTTTTTTTTCTAGCAAAAATGTTCTGTCAGCTAAGAGGAAACTGGTAAGAAACTCTACATGAAAACATGCTAATAATATTTGGTTACTGCTTTCCTGGTCTGAAATCTGTTTTTCTGACCCATGAAGGCAAAAGGATCACAAATAATATGTCATAATATCAGTTAAAAAGGCTTTGATTCTTGTGAACACAAGTCACCTTTTAAGGGTATGCTTTCTGTTAAGAATAAAAAGAACTATTATTTATTTGATAAACAATATCAAATAATAAATAAATATTTAATATTTAATAATACCAAATATCAAATATTTCTATATCTAATTAGCCTTTATGGCTAACATTCTGCCTCTATTGTTAAGGTTCCTGAATTTAAAGATGGTTTTGTTTCTAATTTAATTCTGATTCATACTCACCTGTCAGAACTCAAGATAATTTAATTAATTACCAAGGAATAAGTCTTCTGGCTAAAGTTTCTGGGAAAAATAGCAAAGATGTTGATTTCTTGGAATCCTTTTACAAGTTCATGAGAAAAATACTCATTCCATATAAACATTTAATTAAACCTATTTGAGGGAATAGGTGATCCTCAATTAGGAACAAAATGCCAGTATTGACTTTCTTCAAAAAGAAATAAGCAGAGCCCCCCAAAACCCAAAATCTTATTCATTTACAACAACTCATAATTTCCCAAAGTTTCAATTCCCATATGCCAGGTAATGGGCAGCACATTTCTTTTTCTCAATTAATATTTGCCACAACTCTGTCTCAGTTGTTTATTACAGCCTCAAGATAAAAGGGACGAGACTTTCTCTTTCTATAAGGAAAAAAACCCTTTATATTTTTATAATTTATTTAAGCACAAGAAAGAAACTTTAAAATCCTACATAAACATTTTCCTAAAACTCTCAGGATCTTATTTTATTACTTTTTACTGATATTATCTTAGTACCTAAACACTCTACTTACTACTGCTCCTTTGCAGATTCATAATGATTATTAACAGAGAATCAGTGACCTTGTATATTTGCTTTTAGGGTATTACTGGGCCCCCTGGCCCTCCTGGTGCTGCTGGTAAAGAAGGCCTCCGTGGTCCTCGTGGTGACCAGGGTCCAGTTGGTCGAACTGGAGAAACAGGTGCATCTGGCCTCCCAGGCTTTGCTGGTGAGAAGGGTCCATCTGGAGAACCTGGTACTACTGTAAGTAGTTTTAGATATCTCTTTCTTAATAACTATTAAAATTAAAACCCTTACACATATATTCCAGTAGTATATACTTCTTCATGACCATAGTTTTAAAGTGGAGGTGAGTTGAGGGAGGAAATCTGTCCAGCAGACATTAGTTACAGTTTTAGCAGATGCTCCGAAGGCACTGGAAGGGGTAACAATAAGTGAAGGAACTTTATTGTTTCTTCAGAATGTCTTTTTAAACTGTTAAGGGTACCTTACTGGTACAAGGATTAGAAAACCTGAGTACTATCATTATTCTATTATCCATTAATAATTATCAGTAAGATTTTCTTTTTTATGAATTGTTTATTTCAGTTCTTTAAGTTAAACTTAAGGAATTTAGCCACTTCCCTAATTATGAATTATCCAGAATTATTGCTATTCTGATCAATGCCTTTACTAACCGTGGGTCAGTTAAAGACCCATGCTTTCCTAGAGAGAATCTAAAAAGCTTTATTCCAACTATCCCAAATAGCTTCACTAATCTCACGCATATGTTTTAAGATCTTATTCTACTGGTCTCAAGGAAAGGCTAGGTTAAAAGAAATTATGTGCTAAGATAGAATCTTACTGTCATCACTAAAGAGAAATTGTACCAAATGATCTGTTCTACTAATGGAAAGTCATTAGTTTTTTCCAAAATATATTTAGACTTATAGTCCTTCTGTTATTAACCAAGGTCTTACCAGTAATATTCAATATTTTTCTTCTTGCTCAGGGACCTCCTGGCACACCAGGACCTCAGGGTATTCTTGGTTCCCCTGGTATTTTGGGTCTCCCAGGCACCAGAGGTGAACGTGGTCTACCAGGTATTGCAGGATCTCTGGTGAGTGTTTGACACCATTCTGTTCTCATTAACATAGTAAAAGATTTTAAAAGCTGCCACTTTAAATGTGACAAATTGATCACTGAATAACTCTACTTAAGGATTTTTTTTTATTCATGGCATTTTCTTTATACAAATCGCATGTCATTTGTCTAAGATGCTTTAATACCACCTTACTTAGACGCATGCTATACAGACACAGCTTAACATTATGCAGAGTGATTTTTGTTCTTTTTACATGTTTTAGAATTATATAAGTTCTAATTCATTTACTCCTCTGCATTATGAAATACTGGCATCAGTTATCCTGTAGGAAGAATTAAATTCTGCATCCCTTTTAACCTTTTACATTATTGCAAACTCCAACTTTATAAATTCTTTTCTGGGAGGTGCAAGGTTATGATAATAATTGGCTCATTTTATACATAAAACTGACCATCTAGATGTGTAAAAGGAGAGAAAGGGTGATACTGTACACTTCTTAACATGTTTGTAATTCACAATCTATATATTTATTCTCAGCCAATTAGAATGAATAGGATTGTTTGAAGATGGATATATTAATACCCAGCCCAGTGAGAGTAATGTTTCATTTTTTTCTCTGCCACTTTAGGGTGAACCTGGACCTCTTGGCATTTCTGGCCCTCCTGGGGCCCGTGGTCCCCCTGGTGCTGTGGGAAATCCTGGTGTCAATGGTGCTCCTGGTGAAGCTGGGCGTGATGTGAGTCTATCTAAGTTTGTAAGCTAAAACTTAAAGGCATTACATCACATATAACTTTGTGCCTGAGGTGAGGTGGCTTTGTTTAAAATTTCTAAGCAATATCATAGATTTCTCTATACTATTCTATTCATATTTAGCACTCTTACTATTATTTGGATTAGGAATTACCCATTAATAAAGCTGAACTAAAATATTTTAAACCTAAAGAAAAAACTAGGTTTATATAATTGTGTTCCTAATTTTTAATGGGGATTCACTTGTGCATTGTGATGTGAAGTGCCTTTGGGACATGAAAAAAGAGTGGCTAAAATGCAAAGGCTGGTGTACATCAGCATTTACTCCCAGTTCTAATTGGTGTGATTTATTCTTCAAGGGCAATCCTGGGAGTGATGGTCCCCCAGGCCGTGATGGTCAAGCTGGACATAAGGTCAGTACATCTCCTAACTTCCTTTAATTTAAAAATTAGTAAAAAAAAAAATTGGCCACACTGATGTTACCCTTAATTTTGCTTTTGACAGGGAGAGCGTGGATATCCTGGCAATGCTGGTCCTGTTGGTGCTGTGGGGGCACCTGGTCCTCATGGCTCTGTGGGCCCCACTGGCAAACATGGAAATCGTGGTGAACCTGTAAGTTTGTCCCTTTGTGTTGTCATCATTGAGTTTACTCCTAATATTCCCACACTTGGGAACTGTAGGGTTCTCTGGGAGAATTTCCTTGAGCTTGGCTAATGAGTTGCATTTTTCTTTTCTAATTCACAGGGTCCTGCTGGAGCAGTTGGTCCTGTTGGTGCCTTTGGTCCAAGAGGCCCTAGTGTATGTACACGGTGAAGATTTCTTTACAAATTACTATTTAAGGAAGATTTGTCCAGACAGTAATGAGCAAATAAATAGTATATAGTCTAGATGACATATTCTTAAAATATGTAGTCTGTATCTGTTAAATATTTATGAAAATATAACCAACCACATTAGAGGCAATTCAAGCAGATTTAAAAAATTAAGAGGTGGGACAAAACACCACATGTCTTGATTAGACAGATTAAACTGTGGAAACTATGTGCCCCTTTATAAAGAAAGTGAGTGAAATTTCTATTGTCTTTACAGGGACCACAAGGAATTCGAGGTGACAAGGGAGAGCCTGGTGATAAAGGAGCAAGAGGTCTTCCTGGCCTAAAGGGACACAATGGATTGCAAGGTCTTCCTGGGCTTGCTGTAAGTAAAATGTAGACATCCAGCATGTGTTCTGACCTTACAGGCCTGCAATTCAGAATGACCTTCCAAAGATTTTCACTTCTTTTATTCTAAATGTCTGACATAATATTTTATTTCTTTTCCCTAAGTACTTCTTTCCAGAAATAATGCTATTTTATTCCAACCCAAAAATGTAAGGGTTAAGAAGGGAAAGAAAAATGTACATACATTAATATCTCCTGACATCAGTGTCCTTCAACCCCACTTACAATAATATAATTAGAAGAAATACTAATATTACACTGCCGAAATAGCTTGTAAGAAAAAATAATTATAAAAGACGTATTGGGATAAAAGAGCTCCACTTCACATTGCAATTTTTCTCAATATAGCCCACTGAAACCAAAAAGTTCTTTTCAGTGTCTTAAAATCTATTTATTGACAAATGTTCTGAAAGTGTGATTGTTCTGCTTTCTTTTATGCAGGGTCACCATGGTGATCAAGGTGCACCTGGCTCCGTGGGTCCTGCTGGTCCTAGGGTATGTCAATTTAAGAGACATGTATCTCTGAAATAGAGCCTACTGGAGGGAGTTTCAGACCTCTACTCCATTTCAGGGTTTTGCTGGCTCACTCAGATTTGATATCTTTCTTCCTTAGGGCCCTGCTGGTCCTTCTGGCCCTGTTGGCAAAGATGGTCGCACTGGACAACCTGGCACAGTTGGACCTGCTGGCATTCGTGGTTCCCAGGGTAACCAAGGTCCTGCTGTAAGTGTCACTTGGTAACTAACAGAACACATTATTGAGCTACGAACCATTTTTATCCATCTCAGCAAGATGATTACAAACTGTTAAACAAGTCTCCTTCTGCTCTATGTCTTCTAAAATATGTAAAAATGTATGCATTGATGTTTAAATTAATTCTTGCAAATTTGTGGGAAAGAAATTATTTATTTACATGAACTATTTTTTTCTCACAAGAGACTGTTCAGTATGCCAATCAATTGAAAAATATGTTGTCATTGGTATCTCACCCTATAACTATTCATTAAGCCTCCCCATTCTCTTTGCAGGGCCCTCCTGGTCCTCCTGGTCTTCCTGGCCCTCCTGGTCCTAGTGGTGGTGGTTATGACTTTGGTTTTGAAGGAGACTTCTACAGGGCTGACCAGCCTCGTTCACCACCTTCTCTCAGACCTAAGGATTATGAAGTTGATGCTACACTGAAATCTCTCAACAATCAAATTGAGACTCTTCTTACTCCTGAAGGATCTAGGAAGAACCCAGCTCGCACATGCCGTGACTTGAGATTGAGCCACCCAGACTGGAGCAGTGGTAGGTCAAGTTGTCCAAGACAGGCATGTGTCTCACAAGTTGGGACTTCTCAAATGAGTATATATTGGCATTTAAAATGAAATTATATGGGGCTGGAATGATAGTACAGCAAGTTGGGCATTTAAAATGAAATTATATGGGGCTGGAATGATAGTACAGCAAGTTGGGCATTTACCATACACAAAACTTACCCAGGATTCAATCCTGGCATCCCATATAGTCCTGTGAGCACAACCAGAAGAAATTCCTTAATTCAGAGCCAGGAATAACTTCTAAGCATTGCCTGATGTACCCCTCCCAAGAAAGAAAATGTATTTGTGTCCAAATGGCATTATGTGAAATCATGCCCAATTAATGAGGCATTATTTTCTCACATCCATTCTGACATCTTTTTAGATATGTTTTATTATTCTCTTAGCAAAAGATATACCCTGATTTCATTTTTTTATGGAAGACAGAAAAGTCAAATGTGTCTGATCTTAAAAATGGCCTTCCTGTTAAATGTGACAGACAATGAAAGTACAGTTAAAGTCTTGTGGGAATCAAAGCCTTCAATTATTAGTTACTCTAACCTATGTACCATCCAGTGAAAGGTTTAATAATATATATCATATTTTCTTAAAAAGGATACTACTGGATTGATCCTAACCAAGGTTGTACTATGGATGCTATCAAAGTACACTGTGATTTCTCTACTGGTGAAACTTGCATCAAGGCTCAACCTGAAAGCATCCCAGTCAAGAACTGGTACAAAAATTCTAAGATCCAAAAGCACATCTGGTTTGGAGAAACCATCAATGGTGGGACTCAGGTAAAGAATTCTACAAATATTATTTCTCTTGATAAAAAAAATAGTTGTTAAAATTGCTTTCATTTTAATTATTTTCATTTTAATTCTTGTCCAAATGGGCTTATTGAAAACACTGCTATTTCACACATTCTGTTTTATTATTACAGCTTAAAGATGGACTGCTTAGGCACAGAAATACACAATTTAGAATTATTCAAATTTTACTTAACTGATAATTTAAAAAGTATAATCATTTAGTATGAATTAGTATTAAACACAAGCATTCATCAAGATAGAGCCTTATACCAGTACTTCTGTTTCCTGAATTTTGTTAAACCGTTAACCACTTTTAAATGCCTTCTAGCAAAAATTGCAAAATAGGAAGAATAAGAAGTCTTATTCCCTTATTCTAATACTTTTTATATAAAAAGGAAATATAATAGGGCTTGAGAAAGAATACAAGGGTAATGTGCTTGCTTTGCACATTACTGGCCGTGGTTTCTTTCCCAGCACTGTGTATGGTCCCTGAGCACCGCCAGAATTAATCTCTGAACACAGAACCAGGAGTAATCTCTGAGTACCTCAAATGAGCCCCAAACATTCCCATCTCCAAAAATAAAAAAATATATAAAACCTTGTCTAAGACACTAAGCAACTTTTTGGTTTTGGGGTCACATTCGGCGGCAATAGAAGGTTACTCCTGGCTCTACACTCAGAAATCACTCCTGGCAGGCTCTGGGAACCATAAGGGATTCGAGGATTCGAACCACCATTCAACCTGGAATAGCTGTGTGCAAGGCCCTACCACTTTCCTATTTCTCCAGCTTCCCAAGCAACTTTTTGAAATGATCCTGACTTAACCAAGTTATTTCTATAACCCTTCTAAATAACTCATGCTTCAAAGACAAGTAAATTTGTTTTCCTTTTAGAGCAATGTTTTCTAAGGCTCAATTTGAGATCATGATTTCTTCTTATATAGACTTTTTAAGTTTGTCTCTTAGTATATAAATTCTTCTCCACTTACCTCAAACCCCCATTTTATTTCCTATAGTTTGAATACAATATTGAAGGAGTTACTACTAAGGAAATGGCTACCCAACTTGCCTTTATGCGCCTACTGGCCAACCATGCCTCTCAAAATATCACTTACCACTGCAAGAACAGCATTGCATATATGGATGATGAAACTGGCAACCTGAAAAAAGCTGTCATTCTACAAGGCTCCAATGATGTTGAACTTGTTGCTGAGGGCAATAGCAGGTTCACTTACAGTGTTCTTGAAGATGGCTGCTCTGTAAGTAATAGTAAAAAAATGGGAATAGTGCCTATTTGGGAAATGGGGTGGAGAAAATAATAGAATAAACCATTAAATGAGCAGATAAAAAACTACCTTATTTGGTTTTTTTTATTAATATTGATTTAAATTCAGATCATAACTTAAATTTAATGATCAATTAAATAAAATGTTAAATTTGGGGCCGGAGCAATAGCACAACAGTAGGGCATTTGCCTTGCATGCTGCTGACCCAGGACAGACCTGTCTTCTATCCCTGGCATCCCATATGGTCCCCTGAGCCAGGAGCGATTTCTGAGCACATAGCCAGGTATAAACCCTGAGCTATTTAAAGATTTTAAATTTAATTAATTTTTCTTCTAAAATTCTCTGAGTTAAATATACATATTAAATCCATATATTAGCAACTTTTTTTCATATACATATCTTAAATGATGATAATGCACATAACTTAAAATTACTTAGGGTTTACATGGCCTATGATATATTTTATAGTTATATATATTTAATTATACTTACTAGTATGGCTTACAATTAATTTTTCTAAATTTTCTCATAATGCTATATATTAGAGAAACATTAAAATTTACTAATAGCAATACTACATACCCATCTAGTTTTCTGCACTATCACCATCACCACACATACTTTCTTAAAATTATCATTGAAAAAAAATCACTTAAAATAAGTTTTTAGTTTTTAAATAGACTCCAAGAAGCTTCTTTCAAAGAAACAGTTCAGTGTTACTGCTTCAAAGATGAAATTTTTGGTTCAAATACACGTCTTTAGAATGACACAAGCTAAAAATATTCTATTCTAGTTTAACCTCAAAGAGTACTACATTAATAGCTAAGTTTAATTTCTGATGTTTTTCTCTTTGTTAAACAGAAAAAGACGAATGAATGGAGTAAGACCGTCATTGAATACAAAACGAATAAGCCATCTCGCCTGCCTATCCTTGATATTGCACCTTTAGACATCGGTGGTGCCGACCAAGAATTCTATTTGGACATTGGCCCAGTCTGTTTCAAATAAATGAACTCAACCTAAATTTTTTTAAAAAGAAATCTGATAAAACTTTCTCTCCTCGCCATTTCTTTTTTCTTTTTTTAACTGAAAGCTGAATCCTTCCATTTCTTCTACACATCTATTTGCTTAAATTGTGGATCAAAGAGGAGAAGGATTTGATCAGAGAGCATTGTGCAATATTATTTCATTAATTTCCCATTCCTTTCCCCTTCTCCCCAAAGATTTGGATTTTTTTTTCAGCACTCTTAGATCTGTTGTGGAAAATGTCAACCTTTGTAAAAATAAATGAATCAATAAAAATTTTAAAATAAAATAAAAACCATGAACATTTGCACCACTTGTGGCTTTTGAATATCTTCCAGAGGGAAGTTTAAAACCCAAGCTTCCAAAGGTTTAAACTACCTCAAAACACTTTCCTGTGAGTGTTATATATACCATTAGGTGCTAACCTAGACAGAGATGACTTGAGGTACTTATTTTTTCAAAATCCAGAGGTGCTAATTAATATTTCAGATACTTGAAGAATTTGATGGTGCTAGAAGAATTTCAAAATTAATACATCTTAATACTGTACTGAGTTGTACTATACATTTTTTATTTTTGGTCTAGCATCAATACTTTACATCTTATCCCCAATTAAAAGTATGTAGATCATCATTTGCCCCACACTTTCTCTTCTTTAAATTTAGCAAGTGTTCTTTGCTAGCCTTATTTTTATTTTTTCTCATCCTCCAAAAAAGCCTTGTTCTTAGACAAGCAAAAAAATTAATTTGTATTTTGTATATGTGAGATGTTTAAATAACTTGTGAAAAATTAAATAAAGCATGTTTGGTTTTCCGAAAGAAAATATTGAGTAAAATTCTTTGCTTTACTGATCTTTGTATATAAATGTGAAATATAACATCTCTACTAATCATTAGACCAAGTATTTCTCATTAAAAGGGTACTTTGAAAAAAAATTAGCTTTCCATAGTATAAAGAGCAAAGAACAAGGACTTGGGAGCTGAGCTCCAATTTGGCAGTGCTCCTTATCTGACCTTGACAATTCACCTTTCTGGGTTTCAGTTTCCAAGTATATTAATGTGGGGAATGATTCTTTCTCTACATTATTAAACATTTCCCAAAATCAAGATAAAATAGTACCTAAGCAACATGGCATTATTGACCTAAGTTTACTATGAGAAATAAACCTTTTGGTTTATTATCTACTAACTACTTTAAAACAGTGGATGAAAATTGGTCTATGAACAATTAATAGTATTAACTAAAACAGTTTCAAATATGCAGTAAAAAGTGACATACACTTAAATCCCATGCAATTGAGACTGATGTCTATTAAGAGGTAATAAGTGTACTGTCAATCAGCACAGACAGTTGTGGATAATAGTACCATGAACACCTACCTGCCAAATCAAGTTCATTTTTCCTCATTTGCACTTTTCAATAACATCTTTAATACACTTACACATAATAATGTGTCAAGTAAAATGTTAAGATTCATTTAGACCTTATTTCCTGTTGCAGAACATAATTGTGACTGTAATATTTGCCTCCAGTTATGTCATCTCAGGATTCAATTAGTTTTAAAAGTGAAAGGCTGACTATGACAAAAATTTAATATTCCAAATAAAGTTAGCAAAGTCTTCTGACCAGGTGTAATTCTAAGTTATGGTCCTTTTAACCCTAAATTGGGAAATTACCACTAAGACTGCCAACTAAGACTTAGCAAGAAATTAAAATGTTTCAGCATCCTGCAAAATTATGATGTTCACTAATTGGGTAGAGTTATTTCAAGGTTGCTCTGGTACACTACATCTGATATAAAGCAACCAATAAGCTTTGCCAAATGATATAAGGAAATACAAAATCCTTGTGATCAGAACCCTGCAAATTAGTGATTGAAATGGTCATGGTAAATGTACATGACAAACAGAAATCTCTGGATCAAATACATATGATGACTTTTAGCATATAGTACACCTATATATATAGTACAAGAAGCATATACTTGTACATATAGTACAAGAAACAACCATAATGGTGTTACAAAAGGCAAGAATATTGAAAGAGAAAAAAACCTACATTTTTTGAGCATCAATGATAAGCAAACACTAGGCTAAATGCAATAATAATGACAGTTATCAAACAATCAAAATTGGGAGAATGTGTAAGCTGATAATTATTAATAAATAAGCTAATCATAAGTGATTTACTGTAGGAATAGTGTTTTAACTATGGTACATCTATTTGTGAACAATAGGGAATAAGCTATTATATAACTAAAATTACAAGAAATAATTATGCATATAAAACAAAAAACAATAAATTTTGCATCTTGCAATTAAGAATAAAATACTTAGAATAAGATGCTTACAATATTTTCAGTATAAACTCATTTAGTCATTAGAAATTAAATATGCATATAAAACAATAGTAGTTGCATTCATAGACTAACTAGAAATAATTTGTCTACATTTGTAATGTTATATTATCCTTATTACTTACAAGTGTACTCAGAATATTATGAAAATAAATATTTAATAAGCAGAATGGGGCTGGGCTATAGCATAGTGGTAGGGCATTTGCCCTGCATGCTGCTGATCCAGGAAGGACCAGTGTTCAATCCTTGGCATCCCATAGGGATGTCCAAGCCTGCCAAGAGTGATTTCTGAGGGCAGAGCAAGGAGTAACTCCTGAGCACTGTCAGGTGTGGCCCCCCCAAAAATAAAACAAACAAGCAAAAGTAATTGTTAGCAAAGTGTAATCTCCAGGGAAAAGGTGACCAGCCTCCATCCTCTGAAAATGAAGAAAAATATAAACCCGAGTGATCACCAGTCATGACTCAACAATTCTGTATAGGGGGGAGGATTCTCCAAAGCAGTTAGCAAACATCCTCATAAAGCTTGTAGTTCCGTTGTGGAAAGACATGATAATAATGAGTAAACATAGTTCTAAATAAAATGTCCTCTAAGAATATTCTCAGAAGGCACTATTAGTTATTGAGATATAATCCTGGAAATTAACAGTCTTGTGCAATTAAAAGTGATATTTGATATTTATCTGGACAGCTCTTGCCAGAGATCTCATTTTGTCATCAAGCTACCTTGAGATTTCTCTGGAAGCCACAGATGAAAACACTGTGCTACTTACCAAGTCAGGAGGTCTACTAAGTACTCTTAGGACCTAGACAATGTTGTGAAAGTTTAGCTCTGTACCTCTAGGACACTCTGAAGAAGCTAATTATCATGCCCAAGAGACCCTTCTACTCTTTTCTAACTCTTAGAAAGTCAGCTATTTCTATCTTGTACCAGTGTGAAAGAGAAGGAAGAAGACAAAAAGAGAAAAAGAGAAAGAAAAAAAATAGAGAAAAAGACTTCACATGAGAAGAGAAAAAGTAAATAGTTAAGATGGGATAAAAGACATTAATCAAATCTGGTAAAAAGGAAAAAGGGGTCACTTAAAATTCTAGAATCAATATAGCTAATACTCTAACACAAAGCAAACACATCTGAGCAATGTTGAACACATTTATTATCTTTAATGCCAAAAGACTTTTTTATGTTATTCCATTTAATAATACTGAAAAGGAAGTTCAGAAATTGGATTATATATAAGAAAAGTTGAAAATGTCATTTTGGGTCAGAAAAATGATCCATCTAGATGAGTACTTTGCTGTTGACAGTGGCACCAGGGGAAATTTGGGAGAAAGAGTTGTTGGCACTTCCTGTGAAGCCAGCCTCAAAACTCCCATTTAATAACCCATTGTAAATCTTTTTTGTGCACAGATGCATCTAAACCCTTCCAGAGTCCTCTATCTGCTTTGAAATATGTTGGTATTACAGCGCCAACAAGAGAGAGCTAATACTGAATTGTTAGCTCAGCTTCTTGAATCTCTGATCAAAAAGTTAAAATACGTTGTCTATTCCTGTGTCTTGATCAGCCAGGGATTCAACAACTCTGTGACCTCAGGGAGAACCTAAAACTGCAGCTATGGGACCATAGACATAACATAGTGATTGACTTATCCCTGTGGTTCAGAGAAATAAGCACATAATTCATGGTCAGCAGTCAAGGTTCTGAACAGCAGTTCTACAATTAATCAAGGACACTTGGGAAAATCTATTTTGTTTTATTATGGTTATTTGGTGGTAGTGAAAGGGCTTCCAAGCAGTACTCAGAGGTTCTGGGGTCATTCTTGTCAATTCTAAGTCAATGGGGTCAGAGGCACAATAAGATAACCTGAGGATGGAGTGCTTCTCAGCCCTGTAGTGTCTGGGACCAAACAGGCCATATCCAGTGATGCTAGGGGTCTCCAGAAAGTCACCTGAAGGTGGTATGTGGTGTCAAGGATTAAAGTTACGGGCCGGATGTTACCCCTCCCCCAAACTTCCTGCCTATCTTACCTGGATTGTGAGATCTCCCACAGCTGGGAGACAGAGACATGTTGGATGCAGGAGCAGGAAAAAGGCTGCTTAGTTTGAAGGCTATGTGAAGAATATGCACATGGCGTTTAGGACCTTACAAGGCCTTTATTACAGTAAAGCTGATGTCTCCTGTAACTTCCTCTGACTGCTGTGATCATTTCTTCACCCTTTATCCAGAATCTACAGACCCACGGGCCAAAGGGGCTGCAGGTGCCGGGTTGGGCCAAGAAAGGCTTCACCATACACACTACTAGGACTTTATAACTAATAATTCATGCAACAGCCAAAGATACAACACAGTGGTATGTCATTTGCCTTGCATGCAGCCGACCCAGTCACCGGGGTTCAATTCCGGCATCCCATATGGTTCTCTGAGCCTGCCAGAGGTGATATCTGAGTGCAGAGCCAAGGAGTAACCTCTGAGTACCACTGGATGTAACTTAACCCCCCAAAAAAACCTCCAAAAAAGAAAAGAATTAGGGTTGGACATATGCAATGCAAACACTCTAACTGCTGGACTATCGTCTGACCCTATATTATTATTTTTAATATTTTTCATAAAAATTTATTATTTATATTATTATTATTTATAGTATAGTATAACTATACTATAGCATATTCGTGCTATATAGTATAGCATAGCATATAGATAGCACGGTACAGTTATAATATATTTATCTATATGTGTATACGCTACACTTAATTCACCACCACAGCTCATTTATCAATATCCAGTTCACTTCTCTACCCATTCTTCCCACCCTTTCTTCCTCTCTATTAATTATCATATTTTTCAAAGAGTGAAATTTCTGGATCCTATGAAATTTGGCTTTTGATTTTAAAGAAATAATTATACCATTTTCTATAAAGACTACAGCAATTTATATTATTACAGTATATAAGGATTTCCCTCTCCTCTGTATCTTCACCAACACTTATTGCTTTTAATCTTTTTACTATAGACTTTTATCACAATGAGACTTGATATGTCCTTGCAGTTTGATTTGTAGTTTTCTAGTAAGTGATCGTGAGCCTTGTTTCATATGCCTGCTGACCATCTACATGCCTTCGTTGTCTTTCAGATTTACTTTACATGCAAATAATTCAACTAAAATATTTAACACCATAGACAAAAATGATCAATTTTAACACCGTAGACCAAATAAATGGACCTTGAACCAAACTAATTTGATCTTACTATAGAACATATGGTTTATTTTAACATAATAGACTAAAATTTCAAATATCTTGAGGTTTTGAATTTAATATACCATAACATGTACAGTAGAAATATTAGGTGATCTCATTAATCTCAGGGATGTCCATTCTGACAGTTTGGGAAGCAAATGAAAAAATAGACAAATGAGCTAGAGTAAAACTAAAAATCTTTTGTAAGAGAAAAAGGAAGTCAACAAACTGGTTAGAACAGGGGTCTCAAACTCGCGGCCCACAGGCCGTTTGCGGCCTTCCATACAACATTTTGTGGCCCGCGGCCGGCCTTCACATATCGCAGTATTCGCGATTATTTGCTTACCGAATAATCGCAATAAAAATCGCATTAGTAAGAAAAAAATCGCGTTTTGTTCGGGGTATGCAAATGTTTAATGCAATTTTTTGCGGTTTTTTTTTTTTTTTACTAATGTGATTTTTTTTATTGCGAATATTCGGTAAGCAAATAATCCCGAATACTTTGCACCTAGTGCAGACGTCATTTTCGCTGCTCCTGCCCGCTGTCCCTTTTTTGTGTGAAATCCCTTATGTGGCCCTGCCTCACCCCGACTTTGCCTTCTGCGGTTCCCAGGTAAATTGAGTTTGAGACCCCTGGGTTAGAAGCTATTTGCATTGTTTACATTTGACAAGTAGTTATTATCTAATACATACAAAGAACTAATACCATTATAAAGTGAAACAAAATAGAAAAACCTAATAAAAAATAGATTATCTCTTAGGTTATGTGAGAATTTTGTTAGTATATTATTAGCATAGCTGTTCTACCTATTTTTTAGAGCAGAACTTCCAACTGATGAAAGAAGTCTGTGTAAAAGTACAGGGTGACATTGTACGTACTCACAATAATTTTCCCCCCAGATTGTCATTATTAAGTTCAAAGTTTCCCACTACTAATCGTGACCTCTTGATTTGATCTATCTGATACCAAAGCCTAGAATTTAATTATAATTAGCACAACTATGCTTTCCAAGTTGGTAATCCCTAAGTTTTGAGTTATGCTATTCATAAAACTGTTATGCTATTAGTTAGGCTATTCATAAAATTTGTGAGTTCTACAATTAATTGTGTTCATCTATATATAAATATATCTGGAAATAACATATTATATGCGATATAAAATCTACACACATAATATTATGTTTAAGAGACAGGAAATAAATACAAATAAAAAATTGCTGTACTCACAAGTATTATTTTGTACAAACCTATGGGGCATATATGAACCCCCCTTTCACCCCTCCAATCTACAAGTACTGCTCTAAACAAGAACTCATGATAGATTTGGGGGAGGGTGTAATATTAAGGAACTCTTAAAACAACAAGTAATAAATTGTATTTGTGCATATTTTTGTTTGAATGGGATCCACAGAATTTTCATCTGCTGCAAGGAATTACAGCCAAAACTTATGTCTATGAACGTAAACAACAAAAGTATTTATTAAATCCTTGTTTTTATTAACTATGACTGTATTAATTATATTAAATACATATAGTTATAAATAATACATTTTATATATAAACTATTTAGTTAACTATATTAACTATGACTATATTAATATATACTAACCCCAAACTTCTATGAACTATGACAAGAATCTCTTACTCAGAACATAATATTTTTCTATTTTTCTTTTTTTGGTTTTTGGGCCACACCCGGTGGTGCTCAGGGGTTACTCCTGGCTGTCTGCTCAGAAATAGCTCCTGGCAGGCACGGGGGACCATATGGGACACCGGGATTAGACCAACCACCTTTGGTCCTGGATCGGCTGCTTGCAAGGCAAACGCTGCTGTGCTATCTCTCCAGGCCAAGAACATAATATTTCTCTTATCGTAAGACCTGACAAATAATCAGTACCAGTGCAGATTAAAATAGTAGTTTGTCTTTTATTCTTCAACTTCCAAGTTATGGACTCTACAGTTTTTGCTTCACTGATTAGGAAGATTCCTTAAGACTTCATCTTCTTCTTTGTAGTACATCAAAATGTACCTGTCTATAGAACTTTTTAAAATAGGTATTTACACATCACATACCTATGTGAGTTCATTCAAATTCAATGGAGATCAATTAATTAACTACTCTTTTTAGATCAAATAAGTGTGTTATAGATACGTAAGAGTGATAAAGAGAGATGAGTGATAGAGAATTTTTTTTTTTTTTTTTTTTTTGGTTTTTGGGCCATACCTGGTGACTCTCAGGGGTACTCTTGGCTAAGCACTCAGAAATTGCTCCTGGCTCGGGGAATTGAGCAGTCTGCCCTAGGTCAGTCGCGTGTGCAAGGCAAACGCCCTACTGCTGTGCCACTGCTCTGGCCCTGAAAATGTATCTTAATGGGTTTGCAATTTCAAGTACCATAAAAAGTTTTAAGAGCAATTATTAAAATATGTTTTTCAGGGACCCTCAGATCATTTCATAGAAGCAAGTCTCCTCCTCATCTGATTGCTCCCAAACAGAGCTATTATTCAAGCACAAAACATAAGAGTAATTTGTTCAGGATTAAGACTTAATGGTTTTTAGAAAAGTATCCTTAAAATAGCAATTCACTACGTATTTTCAAAAATTCATAAACGCAAAATGCACTTTACCATAGGCGGATTTTTTTTCTGGTGTAGAACTGCTCTTAGTATCTAAAAACTTAATTGATCATAAATAACATAAAAAAAATTCATTTCTTAAGTGGAATCTAATAATGCCAGGCAGAATAAGAACATCTACTCAAATCCCTAATCTGAATGGATGGCCTTTCTCTCCCTACGGGATGTCACTTTAAGTCCACTACTCCCCCTGCTGATTGGATAATAGAACACCCTGGGTTTTTAATACTGCCACAGAACACCATCAGTGAATGAAATTTTGGAGGAGATAATAGAACTGAATCCTGTGCTTATTTCCTGTCTGCCGGAGAGCATAACCTTCCTTATCCTTTTATAGGAGTCTACCTTCATGGTTTCAGTGTTGCCTTTCTTTCCAACCCTCATGTAATCTCTTCTTAGTATCTTTACAAGAAGCAAGTAAACGGAAGGCAACAAGAAGCAAACAAAGCTCAAACGAAATAGACAGCATTTTTGGTCATTAGAGTTACACAGTGTTGCATATATGTTCAAAATGTAATATAACCCTAAATTAGAATTTAGGCCAGAGGTCTTAGAGATTTTATGTAGCGGAGACAAGAATATGTAACAAAAGAGCTACAACTTTGAAAAGGAGGTGTCTGAATTTGAATTCTGTCTTCGCTATCTCCTCACTTGTAAAATGGGGAAAATACGACACTACATACCAGATTGTTAGAATTAGAAAAAAAATTGTATAAACTAGTCATAGATCTTGTGGAATTTATGATTATTATTGCTATTTTTGCTACTCTTATCTTTTCACAAGCCTGGTACTTTCCTAACAGCTTTAAACTCCACCACAAGAAAAACTTGCTACCTTTCCACAAGTTTCTATCTTCTTTGACTATAATGACCTAAAATTATATAACAACTACAATTTAATCGGACTCCAGAGTCTACTATTATAACCAAATTTCCAAGTTCTCACAATTTTGGTGGACCCTTGACATTCCATGCAAAAGTGCCCAGTTTTATTTAAAAGCTTGCAAGTCAGTCTAAATTTTTACAAAACAAAACCCACAGTTCCACCTTTAAAATGTTTTCTGATTAAAAAAGGACAAATTGCATTCAAATGCTTTCTGCCTTATGGCATTAGGTCCATCTAATTTTGGAAAGCAACTTTCTTTTTTTCCTAATTTTTATTATAACATAGTCATTACCAAGATTTTTAGAATACAATCATTTCAGACATTAAATATTCAAATATTAATCCTACCACCAGATTTTCCTTACCTCACCAGGGTCCCCACACACAGCCATATCCTAACTCCATGTAGACACAAACAGATTTACTTCCTATTACTTGTTACAGCAAAAGGCAAATGGAATTGTTAAAAATTTAGATCAATACAGGCCAATTTTAAATTATTGTTATATATTTTCATGGTTTACTAAAGTCCGTGTCTAAGAATATTCTGAGCTGTGTGGTTGGTGCTAGTTGAGCTTTCTGCATTACTCTTCAGGCTAACAGATATTGGTAGATCACTATGTAACCATCCCATCAAATTTCCTATGATACTACTGGACTGCCGCTACTATAAGATTTTGACGTGTCCAGGATTTATAACCTAGAATCAATCTGATGACTTAGAAGTTTGATTAGGTTAAGTCACAAAGCTAGGCTATTTCTGTCACAGAGATAGAGGGTAGGATTTGGCTTCTGCAGTTCATGCAGAAAGGGAAATCTGTCCCCTCTTTTTTTCTGAGAATGCCACAGATGTATTTGTCAGGAACAGACTACCTGAGAAGTACCAGTGGCCATTATTTTCTTTTGGAACTTTGTGGAGAATCTCTCTCTCTCTCTCTCTCTCTCTCTCTCTCTCTCTCTCTCTCTCTCTCTCTCTCTCTCTCTCTCTCTCTCTCTCTCTCTCTCTCTCTCTCTCTCTATCTCTCTCTCATTTTTAGCTGGGAAGATGGTGGTAGTAGGGTGGGTTGCGTACAGTGAGTTTTAATCAAATTCATTTTCTAAAAAAAGATCCAGAGTTTTTAGCTCTGAAATGTGATCTGAGAAGATTTAGCTGCTCATATTATTTGATTTTAGATGCAAAGCTTAACCATTTCTGTCAGAGGGTAGAAGGTGTGGCAGTGGGCTGCCGTAGCTCAGGCAGAAAAGGGAATCTCCACCCTCTTCTTTCTGAGAATACCACAAGTGTATCAGCCAGGACCAGACTACATAGGAATTATAGGTGGTTATTATTTTCTTTTGGAGCTTGGTGGAAAATTCGATTTGGAACTTAACTTTCTGATCTTAGAAATATTCCTTTTACCTGTTAATATTAAATTTCTGATCTTAGGAATGTTCCTTTTACCTGTTCTTCACAAATGCACTATAATTCATACATGCTGAATTGGCTGAACTTCTGGACTTAATTTTTACAATTTAATCTTCTGAAACTTTGTTGGCAGGGAAATCATAACTCAACAATTATCAACATAAGAAATTATCATAATTATTAAATTCATGTCCTCAAGGAAATATCTTAGCCTACATAAACTTATTAGTTTAAAATATTAAGTTATCTAATATTGACAATGCTCTGAATATCTATATGAGTAATATTACCAATAGTTAGGCACACAGTAGTTTTTGACTATAGTTATTTTAATCATGTTTTTAAAACATGATTATAGCTTTTCTTTTCTTTATATTACAGAAGTCTAAAATAATTTCAAGAATTTTATTATGCAACTAAATTTTATATACTACTTTGTATTTATTCCTGAGGTTTTAATGGATTTTTAAGATATTTCTTGGATAACATCTAGAAAATTATACATTTAAATAAGTATTTATCTGGGTTACTCATAATAATTAGTTACTTTTAGTTATTACTGGGTTTACGTTAAAATATAGTGAACTTGTAGCCATGGGTTTAAAGCTTGACATATTTGTTGAGATATTTTTCAGCAAAATATCACAATATTTACTCACCTTGCTTGCCACCATAAGCTATATATTACATATACATATATATATATATACATGCTTTTCTTCTCTCAAGCTTGAGAAAGCTATTTATAACAAAGAGTACAGAGTCTATCTACTAAATCCTTTGAACCTTTAAAGATAAAAAGACAAATCAATGCCAAAAATGATTTGCCTTCTCACCAATACACAAATTAAACTGTGTATTTTGTAAGATTTAGAGGTTTACTTGGATATTTTTGTTATCACCTTTGCTAGGTACCTGTCAAATGCGTCTACTTCAGTAAATTGAATGATTCCTGAAGAAAATCCTGATTTTCATTCTAAGCTAAAAAAATCATGCAAGGTGTTTGGTCTTCACATGACACTTATATTTGATTTAATTGTTTTTAGAATATGTCTAAGACTCTCTGGATGATCGTAATGTTGGGAGAAAATGTACTACACTAACGATACTGAGTTACAAAAGTCTCTTTTTAAAAGTGCTGGTAAAATTGGAAGCAAGGGCATAAATACACTATCTTATTCTAAAAAAGACTGTATACAACACTTCTCATAAATTTTCCAGATCTCACACAATATCTTTCTAATAAAAATTGTCAAAATATTCAATTGCAAGGTGGAGCCAAAGTTCCTGCTTTAAATGAATACACTTGTGTATTATCATGTCCTCTCAAAGTCTGGGAACAACTATTTTATTCTGCCATTGTATTATTGACAGATTCTTGGATGATCCTGTGCCCCTTTTCCCAAAATGGTTAGAACCACAGCACCAAAATTATGGGCTCTCTGAGCTGCTTTAAATGAGAACATGTAATGGCTCATTGAACACGTGAGCAATTAATTTGGGAACGGTTGTAGTATTATAAATATGATTTCTTATTGCAAACTCAATTAATCCAGTCAGGAGGAATGTTAATTACAAAAAAGGGTGGAAATTAGCATAAGTGTATGACTAAATGACTAAAATTTGACCTATTATATTGTATGTCGGGTAATTTACTTTAAAACTACTTCCACAGGAGATCTCATGTATATATGCACATGTTGAAAAATAAGGTTACATTAGTCTACTCTCCAGGGATGATTAAGTAACCTTGGAAATGCCCTAATTAGTAAAATACACAGTTTTAGATGTGTCTAATCTGATATTTGAAATAGTGTTACTATTTGAAACAGAGGGTGTATTTATTGATAAAAAATATTTCGTTGTTAAGATGATGGTCTTCAAAAAAGTTAGTAAAATATTTACATCAGAAAAAATTATAAAAGCTCACTTGTTATTTTAATAGACTACAAAATTACCTTTGTTTTCCAAAATCCAAACTCCCTTGAATGTCTAAATATTAGCTTGGTTCATTGATAAAATAACTCTAAAAATTGGAAAATGGCAAACAGTGGCCAAAAAATCATATACAAATCAAAATTTTATTTAATTGAAATTAAAGATTAAATAATGCTTAAGTTGTGGAATATGAATCAAAACAAATCAGCTACAAAGGAAGCAATTAGAAGGCTCTCCAAAGCTAACCCCGATTTCTCATTCCAATTTTAGTAATAACTGCTGCCAAAGCAATCAACACTCCAAATTCTTTCTCCTTCTTCAGGAAAAGCCATGGTTTACATTTATGTCTTATGTCCCTTTTCTCATTAAAAAAAAAAAAGTAAAAAATACAGGTGCAAAATCTTAGTCATGATTTATCATTTTCCTCTCTTCTGAGAATTTAAAACTTGAAAAATAAATTGACAGAGGATTGGTCTGACACAATAGCACAGCAGGTAAGGAGTTTGTTTTGCATGTGGACAATCCATGTCTGATACATGCTGATACATGGCATACTACATGGTCCCACAAGCACTACCAGGAGTAACCCCTGAACACAGCCAGGTTGAGAGAGAGAGAGAGAGAGAAGAGAGAGAGAGAGAGAGAGAGAGAGAGAGAGAGAGAGAGAAAGAGAGAGAGAATTCTATAGGTAACTACATTTCTGTAAATGCCCCCAGTTTGAGTGTTTTTCCCCTTGGATTATGAAATAATCCAATATCCTCTCATTACATATTTTTTTGGCTTGTGATAAAGTTTTTTTCTGTTAGGATTTTAATTTTTAAATAATTTACCTAGTAAACAGATAATGGAGGAGAAAGAAAAAAAAAACACTTAAATATCTTTTTAAAAGGTTGGAGAAGTAAGAACCAGAGCAGTGGCACTGCTGTAGAGTGTTTGCTTGCACACAGCTGATCCAGTCAGACCTAGGTTTGATCCCTGGCATCCCATATGGTCCCCCAAGCCAGGAGCGATTTCTGAGCTCATAGTCAGGAGTAATCTGAACATTACCGAGTGTGGCCCAAAAACAAAAATAAAAAGTTGGAGAAGTAAAAATGTAAATTCATAGTTAGTCTTTTTAAGCACACACACAAAAAAAAAACAAAATTGTTGGAGGATGATTATCTATGAGTCTTTGATGTTTTTGCTAAAATATCTTATAAGCAAAGATAATTTATATTCTAGACTCTTTTTAAGATTGTCTATATAGTGATAGTGAAGTTTTGAAAAGTCTATTTCTCCCTTAAGAATGAAGAACTAGTTGCTGTCTGAAATAATAAAGAATTCTTTCCCTTCCCACCTATTGAGTATACTTCAGGTAGATTTGCTTTGTAAATCGCTGTAAAAGATTTGGGTTGGGGCCGGGCGGTGGCGCTGGAGGTAAGGTGCCTGCCTTGCCTGCGCTAGCCTAGGACGGACCGCGGTTCGATCCCCCGGCGTCCCATATGGTCCCCCAAGAACCCAGGAGCAACTTCTGAGCGCATAGCCAGGAGTAACCCCTGAGCATCACAGGGTGTGGCCCAAAAAACCAAAAAAAAAAAAAAAAAAGATTTGGGTTCCCCACACCTGACCATTTCACTAGTCTAGTCATACATCCACTTGGGTCTTTCTGCACTGCCCTCCTCGGGGGAATCAGAGGTGAGAATGAGGAGGGGAAGGGATGGAAACCTGAAGTAAATATAAAGCTTATTTTACTTGCCTTGTTGTAAATAATCAAGATCTGAAAGCCTGTCTTCTGCCAGCATCCATTAAACTATGGCAAGTTAACAGTTTTGCTTTAGCAGAGAAAATCTCAGGCCCTTCACAGTTTTTGACAAACATTTCCAAGAAGAATTCATATCAGAATGAAACACATCAGTTTTATGTTCCTGTCTTTAAGTTGCCTAGCAACTATTTGGTCACCATTGATCTGACAATCTACAGTAATGAAAGACCATCATGCTATGCAGAAAAGTGTGATTGAACTATTTTCTTTTAGATGACAGGAACTGTCTGATTCATCTTTGTGTGTCCTTTACCAACTAGCCTGGTAAAAACATAGTATACTCAATTATTAAATGTTAAAAGTTGAAGCAAGTATTAACCATAAAAATACTGTTAGAATATGTATAGAATTATAAATAACTAAGATAGTTTTAAATCTATATCATAGGTACTTTTTATGAGCATTATTCCTTTTCTCCAGATTCACTTTAATTCACTCTAAGTAGTAGATTCCCTCAAGGAGGTTCATGTGACAGGAACAATCATAGAATAAGAGATAACTAAATAGCCTTGCTGAAACTGTATCTGGAATAGAACTCTTTATGAAATGTGACTTTGGCAACCTCAGAAGGAATCTGTGGCTCTTTCCTCCACAGTATTACTACTAATCTTGTTCATTCCTATTCTATGTGTTTGTGCTTTACAGATTTGCTACTAATTGGTGATCTTTTTCCCCCTCACTATTCCAATTCCTTTGGGATACATTCCAGTGCAATATATTAATCCCTTGGCAGCCTATTAACTGGTGACCTTTGAATAGTCATCCCATCAACTGTGATCATTAAAGTCATGTGGTATAACATGTGGCCATAGACATCAGATGCTATAGGTGGGATAATTTTAAAGGGGGCAAGGGCAGGAAAAGCTCTAACATCTTTATTTGAATAAATACTGCTTATCTAGACTTCTTGTACTTTCCCACCATTGACTCTCTTAAAAATATGTGTCACGTTCCTCATGGATTAGGAATTGTAGCTCTAGATAAAAATATCAGCTATTAAAAGGTACTTTGTACTTTTTTAACTGTAACGATATTTTTAAACAAAATATCTTAAAAGAGGACTGATGAACATGAAATTTTGAATGTTAAATGTTTGAATGCATAAGACAATAGTTAGCTTCTCTTATTTAAGAAAATATAAAATAGGGCCTGGAGAGATAGCACAGCTGTGTTTGCCTTGCAAGCAGCTGATCCAGGACCAAAGGTGCTTGATTCGAATCCCGGTGTCCCATATGGTCCCCCGTGCCTGCCAGGAGCTATTTCTGAGCAGACAGCCAGGAGTAACCCCTGAGCACCACCGGGTGTGGCCCCAAAACCAAAAACCAAAAAAAAAAAATATATATATATATATATAATAAGCATACTCCAAACTAAAACTATGTATTTTTAGAAATAATTACATTTTATTCAAAAGATCATCCTCATACACAATTGACATGGTGTTTGTAAGAAATATTTGCAAAGCAATTTACCAGTTTGTATCAAATCTTAAAAATTTATTTTTACCATTACTCTAATACAAAGAAATATACTTAACAAAGTAAATTTGATTTCCCCCAAAGACTTGTGAATGAGAATGAATACAAAGAATTTCTCATTAAATTGAGATACTGGTTTTCTCTTCACTACCTAACTTATACATCCATAGCTGTTCTCTTGTATCCAGAGCAATCTAAGTAACAAACAAATGAAACCTCAATCAGAGAGAAAGCTATGCCAACCTGAAGGACAAATCTGCAAATCACTGATGTCTAACTGAGAAATTCTATGGCTATTTGGAACATGAAGACAAAAGAAAGACCTTAACACTGCACTTTAAAAAAAAAAAGCCATAGCAAATATTCAATGGCTGACCTACATGACAAGTGCCAGTTCAAACCTATGAGCAAGAGGTGTTGAGGCTTGTTGTCTTCAAAATACAACAAAAAGGTTGCATTCAAATGTTTTATTTTCTCCTCTTATATTAAAAGCAATTACAACTAGTTATTGTCAAGACAGACTGACCTCCCCTATATATCTTATTTGCATAAAAATGATTAAAAAATGATAAAAATAAAACAAATCAGTGAGTACATGTGTAAAAACAAAGACCGACCCAATATAATGCCAGTCTTATTTTATAGCTGAACATTAGAAATTAACCAAATGTCTGATAAGGAGATTAAAGTAATATGGCATATACAGATTAAGAATTTCAATTCAATCAGTAAAAAGTATGTAAAAAACATCAGAAACTTTAAAGAACAACTACAAAAAAGGCTGGTATCTTTTACATAAAGATATGTTTCAAAATCAACATGTGATGAAATTAATTTTATTAATTTCCAGATTTGCAACTAAATACTATACCTTCTATCCAGTTTTTCTTTTATATTAAGTTAGATAGATTCCTAGGATTAAGCATCAAAGCAATTGGCTTGAGTAGGCCACGTTGTAGGAAAAATGTGTACTAAAACATATACTGTTAGAGACATACAAACTGAGTAATTGCACATTTCTATCCCCTGTCTCATGTATATAAGGGCATACTGCACACTCATGAAAAAAACAATGGGAAAAGTTAGGGAAGGATTCTATGAATACACCCAGCTGTAGTGCTATAGAAGCCATATTGTGCCAGGGATCCCACCCTGGGCCCTATACATGACAGGCATTTGTTCCAGCTTATTAAGGTCTCCTTATTAAAAGAAAGTTTTGCTTTTTTGAGCTGGAGGCTAGCTCTAGCCGGCATGGGGTTTGGGAGACACCATGTAGACGGCCTTCTCCCTAACTTGGGTGTGCTGGGAGCCTTGATAGGCCCCCAGCCGTCCCCTCTTCTGCTCCCGGTCTCCAGGCCTTCCTGCGGTGGCAGCACAGGCGGCCAGAAATGGTAGTTCCTTACTTGGGGCGTGCTGAGATTTGTTTGGTTGCACTAAGTTTGTCACTGGAAATTTCTGACCAGTCTACATGTGGAAAAGCACGCACTGCATGTATTAAGAGTATTCCCTATCCTTATGTTATGATTGCATATCCAGAATGTCCATTTTGTATTCTGCCCTTTCCCACACCCCTATAAAGCTCATTTTTACATTTTAACTCTCTCACCCCCCCTCAAACATCACTAACCCACATTACTCTTTTTAACTTCAGTACTGCATAGTCCTAATCACGGACCAAAGTCGTGCATTGTTTGTAACAACCTCCAACTATTTCAAAAGACATAAAATGGACACGTATTTCTTTTGAATATTTTATGTGTTTTTTTTCTGAAAGCTATAAGTCTTACTAATTATTATCTTGTACAGTGACGATTCTAACCACTTTTTTTAAAAACACCTTGATTACATACATGATTGTGTTTGGGTTTCAGTCATGTAAAGAACACCACCCATCACCAGTGCAACATTCCCATCACCAATGTCCCAAATCTCCCTCTTCCACACCCAACTCCCGCCTGTACTCTAAACAGGCTCTCCATTTCCCTCATACATTCTCATTATTAGGACAGTTCAAAATGTAGTTATTTCTCTAACTAAACTCATCACTCTTTGTGGTGAGCTTCCTGAGGTGAGCTGGAACTTCCAGCTCTTTTCTCTTTTGTGTCTGAAAATTATTATTGCAAGAATGTCTTTCATTTTTCTTAAAAACCATAGATGAGTGAGACAATTCTGCGTCTTTCTCTCTCTCTCTCTCTCTGACTTATTTCACTCAGCATAATAGATTCCGTGTACATCCATGTATAGGAAAAATTCATGACTTCATCTCTCCTGACAGCTGCATAATATTCCATTGTGTATATGTACCACAGTTTCTTTAGCCACTCGTCTGTTGAAGGGCATCTTGGTTGTTTCCAGAGTCTTGCTATGGTAAATAGTGCTGCAATGAGTATAGGTGTAAGGAAGGGGTTTTTGTATTGTATTTTTGTGTTCCTAGGGTATATTCCTAGGAGTGGTATAGCTGGATAATATGGGAGCTCGATTTCCAGTTTTTGGAGGAATCTCCATATCGCTTTCCAAAAAGGTTGCACTAGACGGCATTCCCACCAGCAGTGGATAAGAGTTCCATCTCTCCACATCCCCGCCAACACTGTTTATTCTCATTCTTTGTGATGTGTGCCATTCTCTGTGGTGTGAGGTGGTATCTCATCGTTGTTTTGATTTGCATCTCCCTGATGATTAGTGATGTGGAGCATTTTTTCATGTGTCTTTTGGCCATTTGTATTTCTTCTTTGTCAAAGTGTCTGTTCATTTCTTCTCCCCATTTTTTGATGGGATTAGATGTTTTTTTCTTGTAAAGTTCTGTCAGTGCCTTGTATATTTTGGAGATTAGCCCCTTATCTGATGGGTATTGGGTGAATAGTTTCTCCCACTCAGTGGGTGGCTCTTGTATCCTGGGCACTATTTCCTTTGAGGTGCAGAAGCTTCTCAGCCTAATATATTCCCATCAGTTAATCTCTGCTTTCACTTGCTTGGAGAGTGCAGTTTCCTCCTTGAAGATGCCTGTAGTCTCAATATCCTGGAGTGTTTTGCCTATGTGCTGTTCTATATATCTTATGGTTTTGGGGCTGATATCGAGGTCTTTAATCCATTTGGATTTTACCTTCGTACATGATGTTAGCTGGGGGTCTAAGTTCCATTTTTTGCAAGTGGCTAGCCAGTTGTGCCAACACCACTTGTTGAAGAGGCTTTCCCTGCTCCATTTAGGATTTCCTGCTCCTTTATCAAAAATTAGGTGATTGTATGTCTGGGGAACCTTTTCTGAGTATTCAAGCCTATTCCACTGATCGGAGGGCCTGTCCTTATTCCAATACCATGCTGTTTTGATAACTATTGCTTTGTAGTAAAGTTTAAAGCTGGGGAAAGTAATTCCTCCCATATTCTTTTTCCTAATGATTGCTTTAACTATTCTAGGGTGTTTATTGTTCCAAATGAATTTCAAAAGTGCCTGATCCACTTCTTTGAAGAATGTCATGGGTATCTTTAGAGGGATAGCATTAAATCTGTATAATGCCTTGGGGAGTATTGCCATTTTGATTATGTTAATCCTGCCAATCCATGAGCAGGGTATGTGTTTCCATTTCCGCGTGTCCTCTCTTATTTCTTGGAGCAGAGTTTTATAGTTTTCTTTGTATAGGCCCTTCACATTTTTAGTCAAGTTGATTCCAAGATATTTGAGTTTGTGTGGCACTATTGTGAATGGGGATGTTTTCTTAATATCCATTACTTCCTTATTACTATTGGTGTATAGAAAGGCCATTGATTTTTGTGTGTTAATTTTGTAGCCTGCCACCTTGCTATATGAGTCTATTGTTTCTAGAGCTTTTTGGTAGTCTTTAAGGTTTTCTAAGTAGAGTATCATGTCATCTGCAAACAGTGAGAGCTTGACTTCTTCCTTTCCTATCTGGATTCCCTTGATATCTTTTTCTTGCCTAATCGCTATAGCGAGTACCTCCAGTGCTATGTTGAATAGGAATAGTGAGAGAGGACAGCCTTGTCTTGTGCCAGAATTTAGAGGGAAGGCTTTTAGTTTTTCTCCATTAAAGATAATACTTGCCACTGGCTTGTGATAGATGGCCTTCACTATATTGAGAAAGGTTCCTTCCATTCCCATCTTGCTGAGAGTTTTGATCAAGAATGGGCGTTGGACTTATCAAATGCTTTCTCTGCATCTATTGATATGATCATGTGGTTTTTATTATTCTTGTTGTTGATGTTGTGTATTATGTTGATAGATTTAGGGATGTTAAACCATCCTTGCATTCCTGGGATGAAACTTACTTGATCATAGTGGATGATCTTCTTAATGAGGCACTGAATCCTATTTGCCAGGATTTTGTTGAGGATCTTTGCATCTGCATTCATCAGCGATACTGGTCTGTATTTTACTTTTTTCCTAGCATCTCTGGCTGGTTTAGGTATCAGGGTGATGTTGGCTTCATAAAATCTATTTGGAAGTGTTTCCGTTTGTTCAATTTCATGAAAGAGTCTTGCCAGTATTTGTAGTAGTTCCTCTTGGAAAGTTTGAAAGAACTCATTAGTGAATCCATCTGGGCATGAGCTTTTGTTTTGGGGCAGACATTTGATTACCATTTTAATTTCATCAGTGGTGATGGGGGTGTTTAGATATGTTACATCCTCTTCCTTCAATCGTGGAAGATTATAATAGTCCAAGAATTTATCTATTTCTTCCAGGTTCTCATTTTTAGTGGTATAGAGTTTCTCAAAGTAGTTTCTGATTACCCTTTGAATCTCTGTCATATCAGTAGTGATCTCTCCTTTTTCATTCCTAATACGAGTTATCAAGTTTCTCTCTCTTTCTCTTTCTTTGTTAGGTTTGTCAGTGTCTATCAATCGTGTTTATTTTTTCAAAGAACCAACTTCTGCTTTCGTTGATCTTTTGGATTGTTTTTTGGGTTTCCACTTCGTTGATTTCTGCTCTCAGCTTTGTTATTTTCTTCTGTCTCCCTATTTTTGGGTCCTTTTTTTGAGCACTTTCTAGTCTATTAGCTGTGTCATTAAGCTACTCAGGTAAGCTCCTTCTTCCTTCCTGATGTGTGCTTGCAAAGCTATAAATTTTCCTCTCAGTACTGCTTTTGCTGTGTCCCATAAGTTTTGATAGTTTGTGTCTTTATTGTCATTTGTTTCCAGGAACCTTTTGATTTCCTCCTTGATTTCATCTTGGACCCACTGGTTATTTTAGTAGGAGGTTGTTTAACGTCCAGGTGTTAAAGTTTTTCTTCTGAGTCCCTTTGGAATTCACAAATAATTTCAGAGCCTTGTGGTCAGCGAATGTAGTCTGCAAAATTTCTATCCTCTTAATATTATGGAGGTATGTTTTATGTGCCAGCATGTAGTCTATCCTGGAGAATGTCCCATGTATATTGGAGAAGAATGTGTATCCTGGTTTCTGGGGATGGAGTGTCCTATATATATCCACTAGGCCTCTTTCTTCCATTTCTCTCCTCAGGTCTAGTATATTCTTGTTGGGTTTCAGTCTGGTTGACCTATCCAGTGTTGACAAAGCCGTGTTGAGGTCCCCCACAATTATTGTGTTGTTATTGATATTATTTTTCAGATTTGTCAATAGTTGTATTAAATATTTTGCTGGCCCCTCATTTGGTGCATATATGTTTAGGAAAGTGAATTCTTCCTGCTCTACATACCCCTTGATTAATATAAAATGTCAATCTTTGTCCCTTACAACCTTTCTGAGTATAAAGTTTGCATTATCTGATATTAGTATGGCCACTCCAGCTTTTTTATGGGTGTTGTTTGCTTGGATAATTTTTCTCCAGCCTTTTATTTTGAGTTTATGTTTGTTCTGACTATTCAGGTGTGTTTCTTGTAGGCAGCAGAAGGTTGGATTGAGTTTTTCGATCCATTTAGCCACTCTGTGTCTCTTAACTGGTGCATTAATCCATTGACGTTGAGAGAAAGAATTGTCCTGAGATTTAATGCCATCTTTATATCGAAATTTGGTGTGTCTTTTGGGTAGTCTTGTCTTAAATTAGGTCTTTCAGTTTTTCTCTTAAGACTGGTTTTGAGTCTATAAAGTTTCTGAGCTGTTTTTTGTCTGTGAAACCATGCATTCTTCTGTCAAACCGGAAAGTGAGTTTTGCTGGGTACAGTATTCTAGGTGAAGCATTCATTTTATTCAGTCTTGTCACAATATCCCACCACTGCTTTCTGGCCTTGAGTGTTTCTGGTGACATGTCTGCTGTAAATCTCAGGGAAGCTTGCTTCAACGTGATTTCCCCTTTTGATCTTGCTGTTTTTAGAATTCTGTCTCTATCTGTGAGATTCTTCATTGTGACTAGGATGTGTCTTGGGGTGGTTTTTCTGGGGTCTCTTTTGGTTGGTACTCTTCGAGCATGCAGGATTTGATCACATATATTCTTTAGCTCTGGAAGTTTCTCTTTAATGATGTTCTTGACCATTGATTCTTCCTGGAAATTTTCTTCCTGGGTCTCTGGGACTCCAATGATTCTTAAGTTGTTTCTGTTGAGCTTATCATAGACTTCTATTTTCATCTGTTCCCATTCTTTGACTAATTTTTCCATTGTCTGTTCATTTGCTTTAAATTTTTTATTTCCAATTTCTCCTGCTGTATGGAATTGTTATGTATCTCATCTTCCACAGCACCAAGTTTATTCTCAGCTTCTGATACCCTGTCCCAGAGCTTATCCATTTTGTCATTCACTTCATTTACTGAGTTTTTCAGGCCTGTTAGTTGACATGTTATTTCAGTGTGGAGTTTTGTGATTTCTGTCTTCATATTTTCTTGGTTCTTATTAGTGTTCTGTTCAACTCGATCCATGGTTTTTTTTGAGTTTTTTGAGCATCTTCCATATTGCTAGTCTAAAGTCCTTATCTGAGAGGTTGATTAGTTGGTTGGTCATTATCAGGTCATCAGAATTGTCATCTTCATTCTCTATGTCTGATGCTGGCCTGCGTTGTTTCCCCATTGTCACACTTGTATTGTGGGTTTTTCTACGTGTTGTGGTGGTATTTATTGGCTAAATGATGCAGGCAGCACACTCCTCTGGCTCCGCCCTTTCCTGATGGGCCAACTTGCCTCTAAGGGAGGGGAGTCCTCCGTGGATGAAGCCTCACACAGGATCACATCTTAGGCCCGAGCACGCAGCATTGAATACAGTCCAGAGAGAAATGCTGGGCTTCAGTGATCCAGCACAGTTCTTAGTGTAATTTTTTCTTCTTGTTGCGATGGTATTCTTTTCTTAGAAAAAGTGCATGGCCGCGTAGCAAAGCAGAGCGGCCATGCTATGCTGGAGCCTCTTTCAGCCCACTCCCAAGAGGTTCACACAACAGGATAGTAGACAGACACACAGGCAGCACTCACAGTTTTTCACAGTCAGGCCCCACTGGGCAGGCATCTCTAACCACTTTTTATCTTCTTTTTATGAGTTGTTCAATAAAGTATTTTGGTGAAAGAGTCCCCCAGTTTAATGCTTTTGATTGAACCATGTCATGGGGATTGTTGGACTTGTTCTTATGGCCCCCATATGCGCCAATAACGCCACGTGGCATTGTTCCTTTTTTGCATAGGCACATTAAAATAGGAAAATTCTATAATACAAATAAGATCTTATCTAATAGAGATTAGAACACACTAATCTTGTAGTGCAAAGGGACCTTACACCCTGAACATTGACAGAACGACCTGGCACAGGCCTCAGAAGAATGGGCATTTTCCATTCACCCCTGAACCAGGGAAGCCATCCACGAAACATCCAAGTTTGTCTATAACATCACCTGGAAGCAATCCTCTACCACGGAAGACCCAACCACTGCTCAGACATTGACCTGCTGAAAAGAGACTTCCCTTAACATTGAGAAGACTAACAACAACAACAACCTGCTTATAGGACAGGGCTCTCTGCATTGCCCTTTAATTGTAAGGTGAAACGAGAGGACGCTCCACATCCTGACTTCAATGTAGGATATGCATATCCCAGGATCTTTAATACAGAAACATGATACCAACAACAGTGACTGTGTGAAAAATAAAAGTGTGTTGGGACTACAGACAATGTCTTGGATTGAACAATCTAGCTTGCCTAGAGCCTAGATTTGGTCTTATGCCAGGAAACTTCAGGGGTAGGTCTCTTTGTATTTAGGCCAATGTTTTTCCTTTCCATGCCCCTCATATTTTGGTGGGCCTATGCAAACAACAATTGCCACTCTAAGACCATTTTTACTGTGCTCCTTTGACTCTAATACTTAAAGAAAACTCACTTAAACTTTTTTATCTTTATTTAAACACCATGATTACAAACATGATTATAGTTGTATGATTACAGTCATGTAAAGAACACCCCCCTTCACCAGTGCAACATTCCCACCACCAATTTCCCAGATGTCCCTCCTCCCCACCAACTTTTAAGGTTAACTTAAAGTAATATGCATGTACATGGAAATGTAAAAAAATATTATGCCTCTAATGTTTAAGGAGTTACATAAGTTTTATGGCTTTAGATTGCCTTGTGTGCTGCTAAGAAATATTATAATGTATTACAATCTGGGGACTTGAGGGACAAAGTAATTTTACATGGATTCTGTTTTATTTTATCTTAATGTTCTTTGGCTGAAAGTTCAAAGATATCAGCAAGGGGACTTCTTCTGAGAATTGTTATGGGTGATTGTCCTTCCACTGTAACTTTACCTTGTCCTCTTTCTTTGCATCTTTGTTCTCATAATTAAATATAAAAATTAAAAAAAGAAAGTTTTATTTACTTGTCTTACACACAAATAAAATCAGATAAATATGTGTTAATGTTTTATGATGTATATATTCTGTATAAGTCCAAGTTTATTTTAGATTTTATACAGATATGCATAAGAAAATTGATAACGTATTTTTAAGCTTTAATAGTCAATACTCTACAGAGTATAGAAAGGTTCTTTTGTCTTTCTTTTTTTTACATTTTTTATCTTTATTTAAACACCATGATTACAAACATGATTATAGTTGTATGATTACAGTCATGTAAAGAACACCCCCCTTCACCAGTGCAACATTCCCACCACCAATTTCCCAGATGTCCCTCCTCCCCACCAACTTTTAAGGTTAACTTAAAGTAATATGCATGTACATGGAAATGTAAAAAAATATTATGCCTCTAATGTTTAAGGAGTTACATAAGTTTTATGGCTTTAGATTGCCTTGTGTGCTGCTAAGAAATATTATAATGTATTACAATCTGGGGACTTGAGGGACAAAGTAATTTTACATGGATTCTGTTTTATTTTATCTTAATGTTCTTTGGCTGAAAGTTCAAAGATATCAGCAAGGGGACTTCTTCTGAGAATTGTTATGGGTGATTGTCCTTCCACTGTAACTTTACCTTGTCACAATTTTTTAGATTTCCCTTCATAGTGTTCCTTTGCACTTTTGCTCAGACTAAATGTTTGTATAGTTTAAACTTTATATTTTAATTTTTCACATCTAGTTTTATTTTGTAAGAGACACGAAGAAGCTAAGTATCCTTGCACATGAATTTGAAATGACATATTTATCACGTAACAAATTCTCATGTACACATTTGACTTTAAAATTTGCGCTGGTAGAATGATAAAAGCTGCAGTTCAATCTCAGGCTTTTGTTCCTTTTGTATCAATTCAGTTAAATGTGGCATTGATGTTTTTAACACTCTATAAATTGCTTTATTTGAAGACTTACATTTCAATATATGTACAAACATATATATTTTTTCTCTTCAGATTTACATTCTCTTTTAAAGCAATGCAAGATCTCTGTAGCAAAATGTTAAATAAAAGTGATAAGAAGCAACTAAATGATAAACAAGTAATGTTCAATCCTTCTAAATCTCTGTACCATAGTTGCAATAGCAAGCATTATACTACGTTGGCAAAACTAATTTGAGAAATTGTTTTCAATTTTTCCCTTTGAAGAGGCTACAAGATTTCTAAATGGTTTCATAATGATGATTTTTAATTCTACCACTAGAAATTCAAACTGCTTAATAATGATGAAAATTTTTATTCTTCTAAGTAAACTTGAAATACATTTTTAAAAGATCTTAAACATATTTATAAATTTTATTGTAAAAGTAGAAAACAAATGGGCTATCTTCTTACTCATTAAAATGGAAGTTCGCTATTTCACCAGTGGGTGGCAATCTCAACATATGCACAACTTAGTATTTTCAACAGAACTGTTTCAAACCAAAGGAGAAAAATACCTAAAATGTCTGACAGCCATAATTCAAGCAGTTGTTGTTGTCCTTCAGTTGTTGTGATTAAAAAAAGCAAATGAGAAACCTACAGAAATCATCAGAAGTGAGAACATTACACAATGTGAAACTAAATAACCTTGGATTAGTGTAAGCTCAGAGAAAATAAAAGCTATGTGCTAAAGTATTATTCTTCATGTGTTCCTAAAGAACACAGTATTTTAAATATTTCTAAAGAGGACTAAAGGTTTACATCAACCATTTTACAATCATATGAATTACAACTATTGCTTAAAAACAAAATCAAAAGTAATGGAGAGTATAATTGTTGCGGGAAAATAGCAAAATTTAATTGTTAGCAAGATATTCAATCTTTAGAGCTGAGCCACCATTACAGTTAAAGGCAATCAAGATGGTAAGGAGATGTGTGAGAGCAGAGTAGTCCCCATGAAAAAATACTTCCACATAAAACTAAAATTGAATATATCTGAGTTTTATAACAAAAGTGAATATAAAATCAAAGTAATTGGTTTTCTTAGGTGAGAAATCCAATAATCCTAAACACCTCCAAACCAAATATAGTATAAATAACAGCAATTTTAAAATTTTTAAAATTTAAAACTATACTGATTTTGCACCAAAGGTTTAAAAAAATAATAACAAAGTCACTTGAGAGAGACAGAATGTGAACCCTCAGAGTGAAAAGCATTCTAAAATTGAGGATAGCATTAGCAACATGCTAAAGAGTTTGTCTTCAAGAGGAGTGTTCACTGAGATAGCCAGAACTTGGACTCCACCCTATTCAATTCAGTTCTCTCTTACTATGAATCCCTAGGACATTTGTTAGTCTGTTCCCGCCTGGTTTAATCCATTACTCTTCTACTGAGACAGAGGTAGAGGATATGGGTTAAACTTGACTTGAGATTGCCAATGCCTTGACCTTCTTGCAAAATAGTAGGCAGGAGCTTGCAAGGTCATTTGAGAAACTGTTCATGTAGCTCTTGGGAGAATACTCAAGGCAAAGATGATGATGATGATGATGATGATGATGATGAAGCTGTTACTGTTGCTGCTGCTGCTGATAATGCAATAGCATTAAAGTGTGCCCAGAAATAAAGCCATAGCATTAAAAAAAGTACGGCTTTTAAAGAATGGTGCCTTTCTATATGGCTTTTCAATATAGTCTCAGGGGTTCACAATAAAACTTGACTATAAATGGAAATGTAGAGAGTACAAATCTTCCAACAGCAAATACCTAAAAAAAAAGTTGATATCCTCAGACACCACACAACCCATTGGTTTCCATTATTTTTCCTACTTCTCTTACAACATACTTTCTAGACCTACCCATTATAATTACCCTCCTCTACTTCTATTATGACCAGTGTGTTTCCCAAGGTGCATATTCTCATATTTAATTCCAATTTCTAGCAATGACACTTAAACTGGGCTTCAGTATACTGGATACCCTTTCTCTATTAAGTAAAGACAATATTCCTTAGTTCTTTTTTTTATTGTTAAATATTGACTTAGTATTCTGAGTAAATATTTGTCAGAGGTTAATTTAATGTGAACAGCACTTAAATAGGCAATATGCTATTTTAAATTCTATGTGAACCATACTCAGCAACCTTAGGGAGATTAAATTCATCTCAGTAGATGATGATGGATGAATTATTGCATGGTCAAGTGCCAAAAAGAGCATTGCAAATTCCAAGAGCATTAATAGTTCGGAGTCAAGGAGTGGTTATGGTAGATAGGATTTAACAGCTAACATTCGCTAAGTGTTTATTTGATGCAAGACTCTGTCCCATGTCCTCTTTATAGCATGATATCATTTAATCCTCACATCAACCCTGTGTGTTAGATACTCTTATTATTTCCATTTTACAAGCATGGAACTGACTTTAAACTATTAAATAACTTTTCCAAAATTACACAGCAGTAATTGTAAAGATCTCGCGTTTTGAACCTAGACAGCCTGGCTCCACCCTGCTATGCATTCACCCTACACAGTTGTGGTGTCATTACTTTCTCAGTCATGCCCGAAAAATCAGAGGTGTCTCATTTAGCTTAGTTCATGGTGGCTGCTTTCTTATCTATAGAGACTAGCACTACCAGGCTCCCCATTTTCTATGAACCAGGCAAACTGACTGTAATGAAACAGTCTAAAGCTTTGTCACATCTGACTCCACTGCATTCATGTGAATTGAGCTCATATTGGCAGGTTAGAATTCCATAAAAATAAGTGGCATAAACAATTAAATAACCCAAAAGAGAAAATGTGTAAAAAGATTTGATACTATGATCCATTTTTATTTGTGTTGACTAACGCTGATAAATCAAAATGTATTTACAAATCTTTCACTCCAGTTACAGATGAGACAGAATACATATTGCGTGAAAGGTTCTGCAATGATACTACGGGTAATCACTACATACTATGGAGACACAAGGCTTTAGTGAGACAACACATGAAATGTACCACATAGAAATTAAAGGAAATGTGCAAAACAGAAACAGGACTCCCCTTCAAATTAGTAGTGAATATTTATATCAACAGACAATTTCAGACCTATTCTGATCATATTTAACAGCCTCAGGATAACTGTGCTATGAATAATGACAACTTCTTCTACAAAAATAAAAAAGTTGTTCTTTTTGGGACTAGTTCTTGAGTGAGGGAGGTAAAATTTTTTTAACAATATACATTTGAATACTCTGTATTTTACCATTGAAAAGTGAAAAAACATTCCAGAAAAAAGTATTTTTAAGTCATTTGTTAAACAACTTAAACATTTACCTCAACATATACTGTATTTAAAGAGTCAAATTTTGCCTCAAAGGGAACCAGCTGGCCATGAAATATAATCTGTTTAGCTGGATGGAAGATAAACAAAATTTAGTCCTTCGTGCAGAACATGCAACGAAGACAGAAAGCACATTACCCTGGGATTTGTCCAGAGCAGGTGTCAGCAGCCTCTGTGAGATAGTTGCCAAGTCTTTATTTATTCACTCTCACAAACTGGAAGAGGGAAAGATTCTAGTATATTTAGGTCATTCACACACACATGCCCAGGAGTGAATTCACTTTGAATCAGTTAGACAAAACCTATTAACAGAAATGCTGCAAAAAAAAAAAAAAAAAAAACGCCTGGCGTATGTTGACCATTCCACTGAAAGGGAATAGGACACCCCCCAACCCCCTCCCACAAAATAAAATCTTTTCCCATAATTCCAGTTATTGTTCTGGAAAAACTCTAAAGGTTTTTATAGAATGCCCAAGAATTTCCTTTTATTGCAAATAATTTAATGGAGCTGCACATGGCATTTACTTTTGCAAAAGACATTGAAGGTAAAGAACAGATAGTACTCATGTATAGTAAGGATCTTATGCTCTAAAGGTATAACAATTGAATTGTTTGTATTTATCTGGTTTCATGTGTGGGGGTGTATACAAGGAAAGGCAGAATAGTTTGTTTTAAAAAATTAGCAGTTGCTGCTTTTCTTTATCTATGATTTTTATCTATTAAGGTCTCAAAGGAAGCTGTTATGGACCAACTTTGAGGTTAGAATTCCATACTGCAACAATATACTACATAAGCTAATGCTGTTAAATAGATTTATAAATAAGAATAATTGGATTTTGATCAGCAGCTAGTCACTTTATCTGGAAATTATGGGAACAACCAACAATATAGATTGGCTTAGCCATTGATACTAGCAAAGAAACATTTTACTATCAGTCATTTAATTTCCTACATAAAGTGGAGCAATGTAACTAAAGTTTTCCAGGTCATGATAATAAGAAGAAAGTTTTAACTTTATTTGTATCTACAGTGTTCCCTCGAAAATAAAACATCCTCTGAAAATAAGACCTACTTACAGGTTTCCTTCTGGGTGAAATATAAAGCATCCACCAGAAAATAAGGCCCCCCTAGGCTCTGTCTTGAAATGAAAATTAATTTATCATAAACTAGTTGCTAGGTGAATAAATTCTTGATACTGTAGGATTCAGTTTGGTTTGCGTTGACAAATACTATACTACCATACCTTATAAAGGTAATAAATTTCTTTTATTTTTATTTAACAATAAATGTGTACCATATTCTTCTTCACGGAAAAATAAGACATCCCGTGAAAATAAGACCTAGCACATCTTTGGGAGCAAAACTTAATATAAGACATTTATTTTGGGGAAAACGGGGTAAGTTAAGAAAACCTTTGTGTTTCTATTTCATTTCTATGTATTTATTTTCCTTCACTCTCTCCTTTTTCAGTCCAATAAGAAACTTTTTCTTAGTTTGAACACAAAAATGTAAAGACTGAATAGAGTATTAATTAGAGAATTTTAAAATCTTATAGCTACTCTGTCCAGTAATCAAATAGAAACTGACAACTACTTTTAGACTCTGTGCAATCTTAAGTTTTACCATATTCTTTCTGTGTCTTCCATATACCATGATAAGCATAAGATTTGCTGTTCAATATGTGAGAGGAAGAGACATCCATGTTGTAGTATGCATCTTAGGATGAGAATCTATAATTAAAAATTATTAATGGTATTTTAGCAAATTTATGTAAACAGTGGTATTTTCAGGCTTCACCTTTTAAAATGTGAACATATTGAAGTCCAAACACTATTCTGAGTAATTACTAACAATGAAAAGTCATATATATCACCATATAGAAAACACACCTCTAGGAAACTAAGTTATTTAACATGTTTAGAATACATACTATGACATAGGAGAGCATTAAAATTTGTCTGGATTTACTGCTTGATTAATCACATATTATTTTAATCTTTCTTTTAATTAACTAATTTTGGAAATTAAATGGCTTCTCTTAAAAGTTAGTCAAAGGGTTATAAAATAAAAATAGCAGTAAAAATAATAGCTATTGGGATTTGACTATGGTTTTTCAGAAGCATGCATCATTTATTCCAGAATCTTTTAGATTTGAAAATGTGAAAAAAAATGTATGCAACTTATGTTGCTTTTCATTGCACTTTCAGATAATCTTTATTTCTGAAATGACAATTACTATTAATTTCAGTGCTTCACACTAAACAAGAGAGAGGGGGCAGAGAGACAGACGATAGATAGATAGATAGATAGATAGATAGATAGATAGATAGATAGATAGATAGATAGATAGATAGATAGATAGATAGAGAGAGAAAAGAAATAAAAGAATTAGTGTCTTAATAAAAAAAGGGGGTCACTTGTTTCTTGTGAAACTTTGTATCAAGGACTGGAAGGCACAGTGATAAGCTAAATCATAAACCCCAGGAGGTACCAATTTTATAGGAAACTATCATAATTGGAACTATTATAGGCAGAAGGCCTTTGGAACTTTTATATCTGGAGAATGTCATAGCTGCAATACTAAAGAGTTAAGAAGTCAACCAGAAAGAAAATCTACCATAGCTTTAGCCATATGATGGTATATCAGGGAACTTCATCATCACCATTGAGAAATCATTTAGACCCCTTGTAGGCTGTTGTCACACACTCCATATATGGAGGTTTTTGCCACAGAAGATAAATGTTTTATCTTATCAAATAAGTTGGTTTTTTTTTTTATCAAATAAGTTTTACTATTCCCATAGTAATAACAAAGAACTATGCTCTCAACTCTCATGCAAGAACTCAAAACTTAGGATATCAGTTCATAAAATATATTTCTATATAGATTTAATACTATATTGTAAATGAAGCAGAGAATATAATCAAGTACATCAGAACAAGTAGTTATAAAGTAATAGAAATAAAATTACTCATTAAACTTTTTGAAGTATTTAGTAACATTATATTTACTCTGGGCTGGAGCCATAGCACAGCGGTTGGGCATTTGCCTTGCAAGTGGCAGTTGTCTCAGGACAGACCTAGGTTCAATCCCCAGAGTCCTATATGGCCCCCCAAGCCAGAGCTATTTCTGAGCACATAACCAGGAGTAACTCATGAGCATCACCAGTTGTGACGAAAGAGAGAGAGAGAGAGAGAGAGAGAGAGAGAGAGAGAAAGGAAGGAAGGAAGGAAGGAAGGAAGGAAGGAAGGAAGGAAGGAAGGAAGGAAGGAAGAAAGAAAGAAAGAAAGAAAGAAAGAAAGAAAGAAAGAAAGAAAGAAAGAAAGAAAGAAAGAAAGAAAGAAAGAAAGAAAGGAAGGAAGGAAGGAAGGAAGGAAGGAAGGAAGGAAGGAAGGAAGGAAGGAAGGAAGGAAGGAAGGAAGGAAGAAAGAAACAAAGAAACAAAGAAACAAAGAAACAAAGAAACAAAGAAACAAAGAAAGAAAGAGGGGGCCAGGCGGTGGCGCTGGAGGTAAGGTGCCTGCCTTGCCTGCGCTAGCCTAGGACGGACCGCGGTTCGATCCCCCGGCGTCCCATATGGTCCCCCAAGAAGCCAGGAGCAACTTCTGAGCGCATAGCCAGGAGTAACCCCTGAGCGTCACAGGGTGTGGCCCAAAAACCAAAAAAAAAAAAAAGAAAGAAAGAAAGAAGGAAGGAAGGAAGGAAGGAAGGAAGGAAGGAAGGAAGGAAGGAAGGAAGGAAGGAAGGAAGGAAGGAAGGAAGGAAGGAAGGAAGGAAGGAAGGAAGGAAGGAAGGAAGGAAGGAAGGAAGGAAGGAAGGAAGGAAGGAAGGAAGGAAGGAAGGAAGGAAGGAAGAAAGAAAGAAAGAAAGAAAGAAAGAAAGAAAGAAAGAAAGAAAGAAAGAAAGAAAGAAAGAAAGAAAGAAAGAAAGAAAGAAAGAAAGAAAGAAAGAAAGAAAGAAAGAAAGAAAGAAAGAAAGAAAGAAAGAAAGAAAGAAAGAAAGAAAGAAAGAAAGAAAGAAAGAAAGAAAGAAAGAAAGAAAGAAAGAAAGAAAGAAAGAAAGAAAGAAAGAAAGAAAGAAACATACTCAAAATAAAAGGCTGGAGAAAAATTACCCAAGCAAACAACACCCATAAAAAAGCTGGAGTGGCCATACTAATATCAGATAATGCAAACTTTATACTCAGGAAGGTTGTGACAAGACTGAATGAAATAAATGCTTCACCCAGAATACTATACCCAGCAAAACTCACTTTCCGGTTTGACGGAAGAATACATGGCTGCACAGACAAAAAACAGCTCAGAAACTTCACAGACACAAAACCAGTCTTAAGAGAAAAACTGAAAGACCTAATCTAAGACAAGACTACCCAAAAGACACACCAAATTTTGAAATAAAGATGGCGTTAAATCCCAGGACAATTCTTTCTCTCAAAGTTAATGGACTAAATGCACCAGTTAAGAGACACAGAGTGGCTAAATGGATCAAAAAACGCAATCCAACCTTCTGCTGCCTACAAGAAATGGACCTGAATAGTCAGAACAAACATAGACTCAAAATAAAAGGCTGGAGAAAAATTATCCAAGCAAACAACACCCATAAAAAAGCTGGAGTGGCCATACTAATATCAGATAATGCAAACTTTATACTCAGGAAGGTTGTAAAGGACAAAGATGGACATTTTATATTAATCAAGGGGTACGTCGAGCAGAAAGAATTCACTCTGCTAAACATATATGCACCGAATGAGGGACCAGCAAAATATTTAATACAACTGTTGACAAATCTGAAAAATAATATCAACAACAACACAATAATTGTGGGGGACCTTAACACGGCTTTGTCAACACTGGATAGGTCAACCAGACTGAAACCCAACAAGAATATACTAGACCTGAGGAGAGAAATGGAAGAAAGAGGCCTAGTGGATATATATAGGACACTCCATCCCCAGAAACCTGGATACACATTCTTCTCCAATGTACATGGGACATTCTCCAGGATAGACTACATGGTGGCACATAAAACATACCTCCATAATATCAAGAGGATAGAAATTTTGCAGACTACATTCGCTGACCACAAGGCTCTGAAATTATTTGTGAATTCCAAAGGGACTCAGAAGAAAAACTTTAACACCTGGAAGTTAAACAGCCTCATACTCAATAACCAGTGGGTCCGAGATGAAATCAAGGAGGAAATCAAAAGGTTCCTGGAAACAAATGACAATAAAGACACAAACTATCAGAACTTATGGGACACAGCTAAAGCAGTACTGAGAGAAAAATTTATAGCTTTGCAAGCACACATCAGGAAAGAAGAAGGAGCTTACCTGAGTAGCTTAATGACACAGCTAATAGAACTAGAAAGTGCTCAACATAAGGACCCAAAAATAGGAAGACAGAAGGAAATAACAAAGCTGAGAGCAGAAATCAACGAAGTGGAAACCAAAAAAACAATCTGAAAGATCAACGAAAGCAGAAGTTGGTTCTTTGAAAAAATAAACACGATTGATAGACAACTGGCAAACCTAACAAAGAAAGAGAGAGAGAGAAACTTGATAACTCGTATTAGGAATGAAAAAGGAGAGATCACTACTGACATGACAGAGATTCAAAGGGTAATCAGAAACTACTTTGAGAAACTCTATGCCACTAAAAATGAGAACCTGGAAGAAATGGATAAATTCTTGGACTCTTATAATCTTCCACAGTTGAAGGAAAGGATGTAGCACATCTAAACACCCCCATCACCATTGATGAAATTAAAACGGTAATCAAATGTCTGCCGAAAAACAAAAGCCCAGGCCCAGATGGGTTCACTAATGAATTCTTTCAAACTTTCCAAGAGGAACTACTACCAATCCTGGCAAGACTCTTTCATGATATTGAACAAATGGAAACACTTCCAAATAGCTTTTATGAAGCCAACATCACCTTGATATCTAAACCAGACAGAGATGCTACAAAAGAAGAAAATTACAGACCAATATCACTGATGAATGCAGATGCAAAGATCCTCAACAAAAGCCTGGCAAATAGGATCCAATGCCTCATTAAGAAGATCATCTACTACGATCAAGTAGGTTTCATCTCAGGAATGCAAGGATGGTTTAACATCCATAAGTCTATCAACATAATACACAACATCAATAACAAGAAAAATAAAAACCACATGATCATATCAATAGATGCAGAGAAAGCATTTGATAAGGTCCAACACCCATTCTTGATCAAAACTCTCAGCAAGATGGGAATGGAAGGAACCTTTCTCAATATAGTTAAGGCCATCTACCACAAGCCAGTGGCAAATATTATCCTCAATGGAGAAAAACTAAAAGCCTTCCCTCTAAATTCTGGCACAAGACAAGGCTGTCCTCTCTCACCACTCCTATTCAACATAGCACTGGAAGTACTTGCTATAGCGATTAGGCAAGAAAAAGATATCAAGGGAATCCAGATAGGAAAGGAAGAAGTCAAGCTCTCACTGTTTGCAGATGACATGATACTCTACTTAGAAAACCCTAAAGACTCTACCAAAAAGCTTCTAGAAACAATAGACTCATATAGCAAGGTGGCAGGCTACAAATTTAATACACAAAAATCAATGGCCTTTCTATACACCAATAGTAATAAGGATGAAATGGACATTAAGAAAACAACCCCATTCACAATAGTGCCACACAAACTCAAATATCTTGGAATCAACTTGACTAAAAATGTGAAGGGCCTATACAAAGAAAACTATAAAACTCTGCTCCAAGAAATAAGAGAGGACACACGGAAATGGAAATGCATACCCTGCTCATGGATTCGCAGGTTTAACATCACCAAAATGGCAATACTCCCCAAGGCATTATACAGATTCAACGCTATCCCTCTAAAGATACCCCTGATATTCTTCAAAGAAGTGGATTAGGCACTTTTGAAATTCATTTGGAACAATAAACACCCTCGAATAGCTAAAGCAATCATTGGGAAAAAGAATATGGGAGGAATTACTTTCCCCAAATTTAAACTGTACTACAAAGCAATAGTTATCAAAACAGCATGGTATTGGAATAAGGACAGGCCCTCCGATCAGTGGAATAGGCTTGAATACTCAGAAAATGTTCCCCAGACATACAATCACCTAATTTTTGATAAAGGAGCAGGAAATTCTAAATGGAGCAGGGAAAGCCTCTTCAACAAGTGGTGTTGGCACAACTGGATAGCCACTTGCAAAAAATGGAACTTAGACCCCCAGCTAACATCATGTACGAAGGTAAAATCCAAATGGATTAAAGACCTCGATATCAGCCCCAAAACCATAAGATATATAGAACAGCACATAGGCAAAACACTCCAGGACATTACAGGCATCTTCAAGGAGGAAACTGCACTCTCCAAGCAAGTGAAAGCAGAGATTAACAGATGGGAATATATTAAGCTGAGAAGCTTCTGCACCTCAAAGGAAATAGTGCCCAGGATACAAGAGCCACCCACTGAGTGGGAGAAACTATTCACCCAATACCCATCAGATAAGGGGCTAATCTCCAAAATATACAAGGCACTGACAGAACTTTACAAGAAAAAAACATCTAACCCCATCAAAAAAATGGGGAGAAGAAATGAACACTTTGACAAAGAAGAAATACGCATGGCCAAAAGACACATGAAAAAATGTTCCACATCACTAATCATCAGGGAGATGCAAATCAAAACAACGATGAGATACCACCTCACACCACAGAGAATGGCACACATCACAAAGAATGAGAATAAACAGTGTTGGTGGGGATGTGGAGAGAAAGGAACTCTTATCCACTGCTGGTGGGAATGCCGTCTAGTTCAACCTTTATGGAAAGCGATATGGAGATTCCTCCAAAAAACTGGAAATCGAGCTCCCATATGATCCAGCTATACCACTCCTAGGAATATACCCTAGGAACACAAAAATACAATACAAAAACCCCTTTCTTACACCTATATTCATTGCAGCACTATTTACCATAGCAAGACTCTGGAAACAACCAAGATGCCCTTCAACAGACGAGTGGCTAAAGAAACTGTGGTACATATACACAATGGAATATTATGCAGCTGTCAGGAGACATGAAGTCATGAAATTTTCCTCTACATGGATGTACATGGAATCTATTATGCTGAGTGAAATAAGTCAGAGAGAGAGAGAAAAACGCAGAATGGTCTCACTCATCTATGTGTTTTAAGAAAAATGAAAGACATTCTTGCAATAATAATTTTCAGACACAAAAGAGAAAAGAGCTAGAAGTTCCAGCTCACCTCAGGAATCTCACCACAAAGAGTGATGAGTTTAGTTAGAGAAATAACTACATTTTGAACTGTCCTAATAATGAGAATGTATGAGGGAAATGGAGAGCCTGTTTACAGTACAGGCAGGGGTCGAGTGGGGAGGAGGTAGACTTGGGACATTGGTGATGGGAATGTTGCACTGGTGATGGGTGGTGTTCTTTACATGACTGAAACCCAAACACAATCATGTATGTAATCAAGGTGTTTAAATAAAAAGAAGAAAGAAAGAAAGAAAGAAAGAAAGAAAGAAAGAAAGAAAGAAAGAAAGAAAGAAAGAAAGAAAGAAAGAAAGAAAGAAAGAAAGAAAGAAAGAAAGAAAGAAGAAAGAAAGAAAGAAAGACAGACAGACAGACAGACAGACAGAAAGAAAGAAAGACAGAAAGAAAGAAAGAAAGAAAGAAAGAAAGAAAGAAAGAAAGAAAGAAAGAAAGAAAGAAAGAAAGAAAGAAAGAAAGAAAGAAAGAAGAAACATTAAATTTATATTAGATTTACTCAAGTATAAAATTTGCAAGCTGGAATATATTACTGGGAATTTATTTTGGGGGGAGCCACACTCAGAAATTACTCTGGGCAGGCTGAGAGAACCATATAGGTTTCCAGGGATTGAACCCAGGTCAGCTGTGTGCAAGGCAAACACCCTACCAACTGTGCTATTTCTCCGGGCCCCGTTGTTTGGAATTCTTGAGATCACAAAATAATAATAATAATAGTAATAATAATAATAATAATAATGAGATATAAACTGCAGAAAATTTTAAAAAGACATACCAAATATATTTTTAAATTCTAATATATGACAAAATAATGTCCATATGGGAAGAAAGGTAAAATGGAATAGCCTAGTGAGTTTTAGCACCCTTGACTCAAACTGTACTGCATCCCTGTACCAAAGCACTGAACCTTACAGCTGCCAGACAAATATCAAAAGAGTAGTCTGCCAGAACTCCTAAGCATTCATTAAGAGGTCATAATGGGAGGAAAAGCATATATAGTCATAGACAATAAAATGCTAAAAATTAAAAAAAAACAGCAATTGTTTGTCAAAGTTGGACAGAATGTTACCAGAGAGATTGCACAATAAGAAAAAGTACAAGTCTATAAAAGTGATAGTAAAATTTAAGGCAGGAAGGATAACAAAAAATCTATTTCTCTCCATTCCTTTATCTTTTTGATTTTCATTCTCACAGTTCTCTTGCTTTGGAAATGACAGCAAGGCCAAAAGCATCAGAAGTAGTAGTGGGTCTGAGATTGAAGAGCTGGTAGTTTTGTGAGGAGAGCAACAACTACTAGTGAAGACTAAAATTAAACAGGCCTGGCAACAGTAGAAAGAGGAATGATAAGACGGTAGTGTATCTAAATATCAGATTCAGCTACTATGTTCAGGAAATAGTTGTATACCAAAGGATTGAAGGGAGCAACAAACTAAGGATAATGGGAAACAAATTTCTCAAGATTTAGAAATTAGTTATTTATATGAAAAGTGGAAAATTTGGAAAAATATTGTGTTATTAAATTGCAATGGCAGGAATTAATCTGAACTGATGCCAGTATTATAGATTTATATTATACATATATAGATACATTACATATAGATCTTACTATCAGTATTATTTATTCATACACATTTATTTCTATTTTCATTGAGATCTGAAAGCCACATAGTATTATCAATGATAATTCTATGCAATTAGCAATAATCAGGTAATTTAGTTTTAAAATCCCATCTTTTACTAATAGGATCTAATAATCTTTGGAGAAATAAAAGATTCTACAGTGGTGGAATGAAATGTAAAAGATGTTCATAGATTAATTTTGCCCTTATTGAGCTGTAATAATCCAATAGACTGTAATGTAGCCTTGATCTAAAATTTGTTTGGCCCAGTGTTTAAAGCTTTCAGTCCAAGTATGTCAATATTTGAACTGAAATGTCCAGGGATTTTTCCAGGAGTGAATGCTGAGACCTCAAACTCCTCTCTCCTGCCTTCTCACACTTCTGGAAATCCTGGCAACCAAAACTGTGCCCCACAAACGTATTCACCTTGTCTGCATTTGGCCAGTTACATAGACTCATGCTATTCTAGAATGAGATGTGTACCAAGCCATGAAAAATAATGGGTACACCAGCCACATAGCTAAAAACAGCAAGCTTAGGAGGAGAGGGTGAACTAAGTCCTCTCCCTGCTGTAGTCACCAAGTTGCACCCACAACCCACAACCACAATCTCAACAGTGGCCCAGCATCACTACTCAGCAACAAGACTTTAGAGATGCCAAACTGACCAAAATTCGAGCTATGCCAGTATTTGGGCTAATATTTCCAGGACATTTTTGGAGCGAGTGTGGGCACCCTTTCCCAACTTCTTGATCTTCCAGAAGCCCTGACATCTGAAAACCAGCCCCACGAAAGCCAAATTATCAGCCATAAAGCTTGGAATCTCTGGATTACATATGCTGTCACATGACAACTACAATTTTTTAATACTGTCATCCCAGTAGGAACACACCAATTCATTTATATTCTTTCTTTCATTCTTTATTTAAGCACCTTGATTACAGACATGATTGCAGTTGGTTTCAGTTATATAAAAACCACCCCCTTCACCAGTGCAACATTCCCATCACCAATGCCCCCCATCTTCTTTCTCCCCCTCCTATATTCGCGACAGACTTTCTACTTCCCTCACTCATTGACATTGTTATTGTAGTTGTCAGTGTAGTTATTTCTCTAACTGCACTCACCACTATTTGTGGTGAGCTAAATATCATGAGCTGTTCATTCCAGCCCTTATCTCTATTGTCTCTGGGCATTATTACAATAATATCTTTTATTTTTCTTAAAACCCACAGATGAGTGATACTATTCTGTGTCTATCTCTCTCCCTCTGACATTTCACTCAGCAAAATAGATTCCATATACATCCATGTAGAGAAAAATTTCATGACTTCATTTCTCCTGAACACTACATAATATTACATTGTGTATATTTACCATAATTTCTTTTTTTTGTGGGTTCTTATTCTTTTTTTCTTCTTTATTTGAACATCTAGATTACATAAATGATTGTGATTATGTGTAAAGAACACCCCCTTCACCAGTGCAACATTCCCACCACCAATGTCCCAAATCTCTCTCCATCCCACGCCACCCCCACCTGTACTCCAGACAGGCTTTCCAGTTCCCTCATTCATTCACATTATTATGGCAGTTCTCTGTGTAGTTATTTCTATAGCTGTACTCATAATTCTTTGTGGTGAGCTTCATGGAGTGAGCTAGTGTTCCAGCCCTCCTCTCATTGTCTCTGAGGATTGTTACAAAAATGACTTTTATTTTTCTTAAAACCCATAGATGAGTGAGACTATTATGCGTCTCTCTCTCTCTCCCTCTGACTTACTTCACTCAGCATGATAGACTACATGTACATCCATGTATAGGAAAATTTAATGACTTCATCTCTCCTGATGGCTGCATAATATTCCATTGTGTATATGTACCACAGTTTCTTTAGCCATTCATCTGTTGAAGGGCATCTTGGTTGTTTCCAGAGCCAGGTTATTGTGAATAGTGCTGCAATAAATATAGGTGTGAGGAAGGAGTTTTTATATTGTATTCTTGTGTTCTTAGGGTATATCCCTAGGAGTGGGATAGCTGGGTTGAATGGGAGCCCAATTTCCAGATTTTAAAGGAATCTCCATATCGCTATCCATAGAGGCTGTACTAGATGGCATTCCCACCAGCTGTGAATAAGAGTTCCTTTCTCTCCACATCCCCACCAGCACTGTTTGTTCTCATTCTTTGTGATATGTGCCAATCTCTGCGGTGTGAGGTGGTATCTCATCGTTGTTTAAATTTGCATCTCCCTGATGATTAGTGATGAGGAGCATTTTTTCATGTGCCTTTTGGCCATATGTATTCCTTTTCTATCAAAGTGTCTGTTCATTTCTTCTCTGCATTTTTTTTATAGGATTAGATGTTTTTTTTCTTGTAAAGTTCTGCCAGTGCCCTGTATATTTTGGATATTAGCCCCTTATCTGAAGGGTGTTGGGTGAATAGTTTCTCCCACTTGGTGGGTGACTCTTGTATCCTGGGCACTATTTCTTTTGAGGTGCAGAAGCTTCTCAGTTTAATGTATTCCCATCTGTTAATTTCTGCTTCCACTTGTTTGGAAAGTGCAGTTTCCTCCTTGAAGATGCCTTTAGTCTCAATGTCATGGAGTGTTTTACCGACGTGTTGTTCTATATACCTTATGGTATATCCGGTCTGTTATCAAGGTCTTTAATCCATTTGGATTTTACCTTCATACATGAGCTTAACTGAGAGTGTATGCTCACTTTTTTGCAAGTGGCTAACCAGTTCTGCCAGCACCACTTGTTGAAGAGATTTTCCCTGCTCCACTTGGGATTTCTTGCTCCTTTGTCAAAAATTAGGTGATTGTATGTCTAGGGAACGTTCTCTGAGAACTCAAGCCTATTCCACTGATCTGCGGGTCTGTCTTTATTCCAATATCATGCTGTTCTGATAACTATTGCTTTGTAGTACAGTTTAAAGTTGGGGAAAGTAATGCCTCCCATTTTCCTTTTCCCTAGGAGTGCTTTAGCTATTTGAGGGTGTTTATTGTTCCAGATGAACTTCATAAGTGTTTGATTCACTTCTTTGAAGAATGTCATGGGTATTTTTAAGGGGATCGCATTAAATCTGTATAATGCTTTGGGGAGTATTGCCATTTTAATGATGTTAATCCTGCCAATCCATGAGCAGGTTATGTGTTTCCATTTCCATGTGTCCTCTCTTATTTCATGGAACAGATCTTTATAGTTTTCTTTGTATAGGTCCTTCACATCTTTGGTCAAGTTGACTCCAAGATATTTGAGTTTGTGTGGCACTATTGTGAATGGGATTGCCTTCTTGACTTCCTTCTCTTCCCTTTCATTATTGGTGTATAAAAAGGCCATTGATTTCTGTGTGTTTATTTTGTAGCCTGCCACCTTGCTATATGAATCTATTGTTTCTAGAAGCTTTTTGGTAGAGTCTTTAGGGTTTTCTAAGTAGAGTATCATGTCGTCTGCAAACAATGAGAGCTTGACTTCTTCCTTTCCTATCTGGATTCACTTGATATCTTTTTCTTGCCTGATCGCTATAGCAAGAACTTCCAGTACTATGTTGAAGAGAAGTGGTGAGAGCGGGACAGCCTTGTCTTGTACCTGAATTTAGAGGAAAGGCTTTTAGTTTTTCTCCATTGAGTAATAAATATTTGCCATTGGCTTGTGGTAGATGGCTTCAACTAGATTGAGAAAGGTTCCTTCCATTCACATCTTGCTGAGCGTTTTGATCAAGAATGGGTGTTGGCCCTTATCAAATGCTTTCTCTGCATCTATTGATATGATCATGTGATTTTTATTTTTCTTTTTTGTTGATGTTGTGTATGATGTTGATAGATTTATGGATGTTAAACCATCTTGTATTCCTGGGATGAAACCTACTTGGTCGTAGTGTATGATCTTCTTGATGATACATTGGATCCTATTTGTCAGGATTTTGTTGAAGATATTTGCAGCAGCATTCATCAGGGATTTTGTTCTGTAATTTCCTTTTTTTGGCAGTGTCTTCTTCTGGTTTTGGTATCAAAGTGATGTTGGCTTCATAAAAGCTGTTTGAGAGTGTTCCCGTTTTTTCAATTTCATGGAAGAGTTTGGCTAGGATTGGTTGTAGCTCCTCTTAAAAGATTTGAAAAAAATTGATTAGGAAAACCATCTGGGCCTGGGCTTTCCTTTTTGGGCAGATGTTTGATTACAGTTTCAATTTCCTCAGTAGTGATAGGGGTGTTTATATATGCTACATCCTCCTTACTTAAATGTGGAAGGTTATAAGTATCCAAGAATTTTTCCATTTCTTCTATGTTCTCATGCTTAGTAGCATAAAGTTTCTCAAAGTAGTCTCTGATGACCCTTTGAATCCCTGCAATTTCTGTCATGATCTCCCCCTTTTCATTTCTAATACGGATTATCAGATTTCTCTCTCTCTCTTTCTTTGTGAGTTTTGCCAATAGTCTATCAATCTATTGTATTATTTTTTTCAAAAACAAGCTTCTGTTTTCGTTGATCCTTCAGATAGTTCTTTGGTTTTCCACTTCATTGAGTTCTGCTTTCAGCTTTGTTATTTCCTTCTGTCTCCCTATTTTTGGTTCCTTTTGTTGGTCATTTTCTAATTTTTTGAGCTGCATCATTAAGTTATGCAGGTAATGCTCCTTCTTCCTTCCTGATGTGTGCTTGTAGACTATAAATGTTCCTCTCAGGACCCGCTTTTGCTGTGTCCCATAGATTCTGGCAGTTTGTGTCTTCATTATCATTTGTTTCCAGGAAAAGTTTTGATTTCTTTTTTGATTTCATCTCGGACCCACTGTGTTGTCAGTAGCAGGGTGTTTAATTTCCAATTGTTTAAGTTTTTCTTTCTGTGTGGCTTTGTAGTTCACATCTAATTTCAGAGCCTTGTGGTCAGCAAAGGTAGCCTGCAAGGTTTCTATCCTCTTGATTTTATGGAGGTATGTTTTATGTGTCAGCATGTAGTCTATTCTGGAGAATGACTCCATGTACATTGGAAAAAGAATGTGCATCAGGTTTTGGGGGATGGAGTGTTCCTGTATATATCTACTAGTCCTCTTTCTTCCATAACTCTTTTCAGGGGCTAGTATGTTTTTGTTGGGTTTCAGTACTGGTTGACCCTATCAAGTGTTGATAGGGCCATGTTGATGTCTCCCACAATGATTGTGTTATTATTGATTTTTTCTTTCAGATTTGTCAGTAATTGTATTAGATAATTTGCTGGTCTCTCATTGGGTGCATATATGTTTAGTAGTCTGATCTCTTCCTGTTGCACATATCCCTTGATTAGTACATAGTGTCCAACTTTGTCCCTGATCACTTTTCTGAGTATAAAGTTGGTGTCATCAGATATTAATATGGCCACCCCAGCTTTTTTGAGGGTGTTGTTTGCTTAGATGATTTTCCTCCAGCCTTCAAAATGCAGTTTTGGGGGGTTCCCTCCCTAGGCCTCTGAGGAAACCTTCGGGGATTCAGAAGCACAGGCAGACAGGCATAGAAGAAGTTTCCCCTGAAGTCCTCAGAATGAACAAAGGCACAGCAGGGTGGAGCCTCCACAGGCCAGAGACCTCAGCTTATTGGACATCGACCCCTACAGCCAGAATGTACTTACTCAGCAGCTTCAAAATGCAGTTTTTTGGGGGTGTGCTCCCTAGGCCTCTGAGGAAACTTTTGGGGATTCAGAGGCACAGGCAGACAGGCGTAGCTACCATAGTTTCTTTAGCCATTCTTCTGTTGAAGGGCATCTTGGTTGTTTCCAGAGTATGGCTAATGTTAATAGTGCTACAGTGAATATAGGTATGAGGAAGGCAATTTTGTATTGTATTTTTGCATTCCTAGGGTATATCCCTAGGAGTGCTATAGCTGGGTCACATGGGGAGTTCAATTTCCATTTTTTTAATTAATCGCCATATTGTTTTTCATAAAAACTAGACTAGATGGCATTCCCACCAGTAGTAAATGAAAATTCTTTTCTCTCCACATCCCTGCCAGCACAGAATGTTCTTGTTCTTTGTAATGAATGCACCAATTTCTATATCAACATAGATTCAAAGCCATCTAGTGTTCAGAAATGAAACAAATTAAAAATTACTAGCAAGGGGCCAGAGTGATAGCACAGCAGTAGTGTGTTTGCCTTGTACGGGTTGACCCAGGACGGACCGCAGTTCAATCCCCAGCATCCTATATGGTCCAACAAGCCAGGTTTTTAAAAATAATTTAATTTCCATTTACCTGTAAACAAGCAGTATAAAATGCATTATTTCATGCCTGCCAAAAGGGTAGGCTTGGGAGTGGATGGGAATATGGGGACAATGGTGAAAGGAATTTGTCATTGGTGGTTTGATTGGTCTTAGAACAAATATATTATGAGCAACTATGTAATGCATGGTTTTATATAAAGTAATTTATAAAAATCTTCTGGACTTGTTAATTTACATATTCAATTGTTCATTTTTTCCTCAAGTGGAGATGAAATACATTTTTGGTAGGAAGCATAATTTTGGTAGTTATGGATTGTTGCCCTCTAGAATGTTAATCCATTTCATATTTAGTTTTGAAATTTTATTCCAAATTTTAATAAAAAAGTATAATAAATCACTTTTATATTTTTAAACTTTTCTTAGTAATTTATTAGTTCTCTTATTTAAAAATTAATTTAATAAAATTTTAGACATTTTCTTTTTCAAAAATAATTAGTCCTGATTTTACCTACCCATTTAAAAATATTTAGAAATATAAACTGTCTCACAATGTATATCAAATTATGGGCACAGCTATTCTTTCTGATGGAAATGTGTTCTTAAATTATGATAAAATTTCAAAGGATCTAAAGCAGGGGTGGCAAACAGGATATTTATCCTCACTCAAAATGGCAAAATGCAAGATGTATTTAATATATTATTGTTAAAATTAGATGCTTTTGTGTGAGTATTTGTCTGTTTTGGCAGGGCACTGCGTAGTGTGGCTCTCTGACTCTCACAGTTTAAAATGTTGGTTCTTTAAGTCGAACTTGTTCACCACCCCAATCTAGAGCCTACTAAAAATAGTAAAAAAATTGAATAAATATTATGAATGGTCCTTAGAATTCCCTAGAATGATATGAAAAACTGCTTTAATTCTTAATTTTATTTTTTTAATTTTGGAAAATACTTTAATAGGAAAACAAGATAGTATTTTTTCTTATTTAATTTAATATGAGAAGAAACAAAAACAAATAGAACCATAATAAAACTTCAAGATGAGATAGTAAATATAATTCTGAACATTCAGAATTACTAGTATTGTTTTTATATATTACATAATTGTTTCTAGACTATATGAATATATAGAAATATTGATCATTATTTAGGGCCGGAGCAGTAGTGCAGCAGTAGGCACTTGCCTTGCACGTGGCTCACCCAGGACAGATCTGGAATCCCATATGATCCCCCAAGCCAGGAGCGATTTCTGAGTGCATAGCCAGGAGTAACTCCTGAGCATCACTGAGTGTGGCCCAAAAACATAAAAAAAGAAATATTCATCATTATAATAAATACTAGTGGACTGAGTACTCAAAATTATATTTAAATGAAACAAACTCTACAAACAAAAAGTAGAGTGGTGCAAACATTAAGACACACTTTAAACAAAATATGGAGACAGTTGGGCTACACCCAGCAGTGCACAGGGATTACTCCAGGAAGACTCAGGAGACTTTGTAGGATGCCAAGGACTGAAATTTGTTTGGCCACATGCAAGTTTCCTAGCCACTGTAATATCTTTCTAGCCCCTTTATCTTCTTATTTTTTTAATTTTTTAATAATAATACCTTTTTTAAGCACCATGATTACAAACATGTCTATAGTTGGGTTTCAGTCATATAATGTACACCTCTCTTCACCAGTGCAACATTCCCTCTGCCAATATTCCCCATTTCCCTCCTTCCCTACCCTCAGCCTGTCTTTGAGCTAGTAATTTTATTTCCTTCACTCACTATCATTGTCATGATAGTTTTTAGTGTAGTTATTTCTCTAACTGCATTCACCACTCTTTGTGGTATGCTTTATATCATGGATGAGTCCTTTTGGTCTTGACCAATATTGTCTCTGGGCATTATTACATACTATCTTCATTTTTCTTAAATCCCACAGATGAGTAAGATTATTCTGTGTATGTGTCTCTCTCCCTTTGACTTATCTCACTCAACATAATAAAATTCATGTGATTCCATGTATAAGAAAATGTCACGATTCATCTTTCCTAACAGCTACATAGTATTCCATTGACTATATGTACAATAGTTTCATTATCCACTCAGCTATTGTCAGGAATTTGAGTTGTTTCCAGATTCTGGCCATTATAAATAGAACTGCAGTGAACATAGGTATGCAGAGGACATTTTGGTATTGCTTTCTTATATTCCTAATGTATATCCCTAGGAGTGGTATTACGGGATCATATGGGAACTCAATTTCCAGATTTTTGAGGAATCTCTCCAGAAAGGCTGGGATAACAGGCATTCCCAACAGCAGTGAATGAGAGTTTCTTTCTCCACACAGTAGTTATTTCTCTAACTGGACTCTCCACTCTTCGTGATAAGCTTCATTGTTGTTTTTGATTTGCATTTCCCTAATTAGTGATGTGGAGCATATTTCATGTGATTTTTGGCCTACTGTATCTTTTTTTTTGAAGAAATATGTGTTCATTTTTTTCTTTATTTTTTGATGGAGTTAGATATGTTTTCCTTGTAAAGTTATGTCAGTACCTTGTTTATCTTAGATATTAGCCCCTTATCTGATAGGTATTGGGTGAATAGTTTCTCCCATCCTGTGAGTGGTTTTTGTATCCTACTCACTATTTAGTTTGAGGTGCAGAAGCTTCTCAGTCTAATATAGTTCTATTTATCTCTGCTTCCACGTATCATCATCCTTGAAGATGCCTTTAGTCTCAATGTCATGGAATATTTTACCTATGTATTTTCTGTACATCTTACTATTTTGGGTCTGATATAAAGGTCTGTACTCCACTTTGATTTGACCTTTGTGCATGTTGTTAGATGGAGGTTTAAGTGCTTTTTTTTTTGCATGTGACTGACCACCATACCAATGCCACTTGTTAAAGAGGATTTTATTTTTACATTTTGCATTTTTTTTCACAATAGTCAAAAATTAATTGACTGTGTATCTGGGAAGCATTCTCTGAATATTTGTCTATTACATTGAGCTGAAGGTCTATCTTTATTCCAATACCATGCTGTTTTAATGATTATTTCTTTAAATAAAAAAATATTATACATAAAAAATAAAAAATACACACTGTAAAAATAAATAAATAAATAAATAAAAATAAAAGTCCATCCAAAAAAAATGATTATTTCTTTGTAATAAAATTTAAAGTTGGGGAAAGTGATGCCTCCCATATTCTTCTTCCTAAGAGTTGTTCTAGCTATTTGTGGCAGTTTATTGTTTCAAGTGAATTTCAGGAGTGTTTAAGCCACTTCTTTGACGAATGTTATGGGTATCCTTAGAGGGATCCAATTATATATGTAGTATGCTTTGGGGAGTATTGCCATTTTAATAATGTTAATCCTCCCAATCCATGAACAGGATTTGTGCCTAAATTTCCTTGTATCCTTTTTAATTTCTTGAAGCAGGTGTTTATAATTTTCTTTGTATAGGTTCTTGACATCTTTAGCAATGCTGACTCCAAAGTATTTGAGTTTGTGTGGCACTAATGTGAATGGGATTGCTTTTTTGTTTGTTTGTTCGTTTGTTTTTTGCTTTTTTTGGGCCACACCCAGTGATGCTCAAGGGTTATTCCTGGCTATGCACTTGGAAATCACTCCTGGCTTGGGGGCCACATGGGACTCTGGGGGATTAAACTGCAGCCCATCCTATGTCAGCTGCATGCAAAGCAAACACCTTAACGCTTACATCACCACTCCAGGATTCCTTTTTAATGTCCATTTTTTCTCTATCATTATTTATATTTGAGAAGGCCATTGATTTTTGCCTGTTAATATTGTAGCCTGCCATTTAGCTATATGAATTTATTTGGTAGAATCTTTAGGGTTTTCTAAATATAGCATCATGTCATCTGCAAACAGTGAGAGCTTGACTTCTTCCTTTCCTATCGGATGGCCTTGATATCTTTTTCGTGCCTAATTGCTATGGCAAATAATTCCAATACTATGTTAAATAGGAGTGGAGAGAGGAGGCAGCCTTCTCTTGTACCGAATTTTAGAGGAAAGACATTAATTTTACTTCCATTGAGTATAATATTTGCCATGAGCTTGTGGTTAATTGCCTTGAATATATAGAAAAAAGTTTCTTCCATTCCCATCTTGTTGATAGTTTATATTATAAATAGGTATTGGACCTTATCAAATGCTTTCTATGCATCTATGATATGATCATATAGTTTTTGTTTATTCTTCTCTTGATATAGTATATTATGTTGATTGACTTGCTTATGTTAAATCATCCTTGCATCTCTGGAATGATACCTAGTTGGTCTTATGGTGCATGGCCTTCTTGATGAGGTGTTTAACCTATTTGATAGGATTCTTTTTGAGGATCTATGCATCTGTGTTCATAAGGGACATTGGTCTGTAGTCCTCTTTTTGTGGCATCTCTGTCTGCTTTGGTATCAGGGTGATGTTATCTTCATTAACACTATTTGGTAGTATCATGCAATTTGCAGCAACATGGATGGAACTAGAAAATATTATGTTAAATGAAGTAAGCCAGAAGAAGAAGGATAAATACAGAATGATAAAATGATAGCACTTATTTGAGGCATTTAGAATACTTACTATGTATATATATAATACTCCATGAAGAAATACAACAGTTTAAATGGTACAGTTTAAACACCATAAGTGCCAGGATATAGGGAGGAGAAGAGACAAAATCAAGCAGAAAAGGGGAAACACAAAGTTCTCCACTATCTTTTACACCACAAAGAAACCATAAACAAAGGAAACAGCTATTTAGAGTGAACAGGTATTCAATCAACCTCTCACTACAAAGGCATATAATAATGTTCTAATGTATTTATCCACAGAACTAGGTGCAGAATATGATTGGTAGCCAGGGACTTCCGCTGCAGTGCTTACGAACTATATGTTCTAATGCCCTGATTTTATTAAGTATAAAATAACTCTTCAGCTTCTTTGTCTTATATCCCTATATCCTAGGGATAAAGGGTGGACACCCTAATTTTGCAATTTGGTGCTCAACTTTACCCATTTCCTTTTGATCATGTCTTCTATTAGGACCTAAAGCACTGAGACCACTTGAGGACCATTGAGACCACTGAAACAGACAATTGTGCACACAGACTTATTTTACAGGTCCAACTCATTGAATACGTTTTGCAAATGGCTATTATCCTTTTTCTATTTTTCTTTCTCTTTTTTCTCTTTCTTCTTCTCTCCTCTCTTCTTTCTTCTTCTTCTATTCAACCTATCTTACTAATATATCATAAATCCCATGTTGTAGTTTCTTTTTAGGAAAGGAACCTTGATGCACAAGATTCGGCAGATGATACTACATATGGTAGATACCTCTTATAGTGCTCACTATCATAATGCTTAGAACTCTAGATGTAAAAACTATGCTTATCCTAAAATGCTCCAGCCACAATCTAACCTTGAAAACTTCATTTAGCAGAGTGTACCCCTGCCATTGATGAAGTGCTGAAGTGTCTTGATATTAGAAAATCTTTCCACTCTGAGGTACAGCCCAATTTTTATATATTTTTTCTTCTTTATTTTTCATCTTCTCTTTTGTTTTCTCTTAATTTTTCTCCTTTCTCTCCTAATATATATTTTAACTAGATTTTTTTTATCTTTTCTTAACCCAATTATTTCTTAAGTGCTCATACCCATCCTATGAGGTTTTTCCAAAAACCATCTATGATTGATTATAGATGTCTAATGTCTGTCTACAAATGAGCATGAGTTTGTACACAGTGTACTACCCTATATCTGCCCTATATATTGTAAACAATCCATGCCTATATTATATGTAGCCCTTCCTATAGATTATTTCTCCTCCCCCCCTTCAGAACTCTTTCTATCCTCTAGTCCTCCCAAACTTGATACGTTATTCCTCCCTATTTAACCTTATGAACCCTCAGTTCTTAACTCATTAGGTACCAAGACTGACCTCTTGTCCCAATTAGCCACTACCCAGCTCCCAAAGCAAAAGAACATGCTCTCAGTCTCACATCTTGGGCTCTGGCAAGAAGCTGCAACCACCACTCCTGCTGACTCACTCTATGTGGTCCTTCTTACACAAACCCCTAAGTGTGGACTGTTGCATTCTACTGGATTGAATTCCAAAAGGACCCTTAGCTCAAGGACACTACCTGATCCCCTAACTGCTGCAAAACATTGCTCAAACTCAATAACACAGTGGTGTGGGATGAAAATGTGCCCTGGTTCTCACCCTCCTAAAGAATATCTTAAACGGTTCAATGGGGATATCTATATTTTTCTTGTATGTTTAATACCTCAATTGTCATATTTCTTAGTATTGTGTTTATATCCAAAGGCAAAGGTAGCCTCCTTCATTCTTTTCTAGTTTATTATTTATTTATATTTTATAAATAGATATATAATTTATATGTAGATATATTTTTTCAATTTGCTTGAAATTCTAGAATTCTAGAAGAAGTAGAAATTCTAGAAGAAAAAGTTTTGCTTGAGATAAAAGCTCAGGTCAAAACCAGGGCACAGAGATTGTATAATCTGTCATTCTTACACCCAAATGCACCATTCCCTTTTGCATAGGCACACTAAAAAAGAGGAAATCTTATGTACATAAACAAGTTCTTATCTACTAGGGATAAGAACCCAAATATTTTATAATACAGGAGTACTTCCCACCTTGAATATTTGTCCTGGGGACTCGGTTTAGACTCCATGTGATCGGGCAATAACCATCTAACCCCAAACCCCAGATCCCACCTGTAGAACTGACACAGTTCCCTGTAACAGCACCAGGAACCAACCCCCCCACCCCCCCCCACACACAGGGAGTTCCTAATACTGCTCTGGCACCAACCTGCTCAGGTTGATATGACACCCTGACGACAAGGAAATAACAACTTGATCTAAGAGCAGGTCACCCTACTTCACAACTTAAGATGAAATCAGAAGAAACTCTATCCTTTGATCTGTGCAAAAACCAAGATTACTAATTATAGAAGACTGATTTTGACCATTACAACTGAGCAGAAATTTTCCTGGGACCAATAAGAAAGACCCTAGCCTAGGCTTTGGCATAAGATATGTACAAAAATTAAGATCTCTAATTCCAGAGGTCTGACTTTGATAACCATGTGTGAGCAGAACTTCTAGAACTATAAGACTTTATCCTATCCTTTGTCCTAGGATCTGTGCAAAAACCAAGATCACTAATTGCAGTAGACCAACCACAATAACAGTGACAAGCAGAACTTCTAGAACCATAAAGAAAATTTTATCCTAGACTTCGCCCAAGGATCTATGCAAATACCAAGATCTCTAATGACAAAGGACTAATTTTGACAACCACACTGAGCAGCAAGTTTCCTGACACTATAAAAAGACTGTGGGGTTCAACATTGAGCATGTCTGGAACCTGTAATTGTTCCCATAACTCTATGCTTCAAGGGTGAGGAGAGCTTTGTTGTTTTCCCATTGTCACGCTTGTAGTGCTGTGTTTTCTATACATTGTGCTGGGATTCATTAACTAGAAGAAGTGTGCTGCTCTGGAGTGAAGTGGACACTCCTCTGGCCCTTCCAGGTAGGGGCCAACTAACCTCCATTGATGTGTGCTACATGGTCTTTGCCTGCTGCAGCAGGACCAAGTGCATCTGGGCTCTGCTAGTAGGTCAGGATGGTACGTGCATCGATGTGCACATGGCTGGAGGGGAGCAGGCTCCACCCTTCAGGAGCAGGAGTAGACCACCTCCTTTGATATTGGCATGCATTCCACCGGTTCCAATCTTCCAGGTGATGTGGGTCCTCTTTTTTTTTTAAATTACAGTTTTATTTTTATTGTATGGGGGTTTGGATCAGAAACAACTCTGTGACTCTATGCTAAGAAATCACTCCTGGCAGGCTTAGGGGACCATATGAGATGCAAAGAATCAAATTAAAAAAAAAATTTTTAATTTTAAGTTAACTATATCTACCCACAAAATGTCTCAATAAAGTTTTTTTTTTGGTTTTGTTTTGTTTTGGGGCCACATCAGGGGTTACTCCTGGCTATGCGCTCAGCTTGCTTGGGGGAACCATATGGGACACCAGGGGATCAAACCCCGGTTCATCCTAGGCTAGCACTTGCAAGGCAAGACACCTTACCACTAGCGCCACCACTCCAGCACCTCAGTAAAGTTTTTTAAAAATACACATATTAGGGGCCGACGAGGTGGCGCTAGAGGTAAGGTGTCTGCCTTGCAAGCGCTAGCCAAGGAAGGACCGTGGTTCAATCCCCCGGCGTCCCATATGGTCCCCCCAAGCCAGGGGCAATTTCTGAGCACTTAGCCAGGAGTAACCCCTGAGCATCAAACAGGTGTGGCCCGAAACACCAAAAAAAAAATACATATATAAGATCATATGGACAACATGTTCACTATTCACAATGTAAAAACATTTGAAATATAAAACAAAGATAAGAAAATAATTTTAAAGCATGAAATAATGTTAAATAGAACATTTGTTTTTTGTTTTCAAAGCAACTTTTATATAGAGTATTCTTTGTAGTTAAAAACACTTTTTTGGGGGGGTCACAATAGGTGATGCTCAGGAGTTACTCCTGGCTATATAGTGCTCAGAAATTGCTTCCTGTTTGGGGAAACCATATGAGAAGCTGAGGGGGGTGGGGTTGAACCGCAGTTCGTCCTATGCTAGTGCATGCAAGGCAAACACCCTACCGCTTGTGCCACCGTTCTGGTCCCTGAAAACACCTTTAAGTTGCAAAATGTAGCCTAAATCTCTTGTGAAAAATGGCAAAATCGAAAAGCTCTGAAAATCAAAATAATTCCTACATTAATTTGATTACAATATAATGTATTCAAAATTACTTAGAAGTGAAAACTGACTTGATGTAACTGAAGTATCCATATATTGGTATCTAAAATTAATTTCTTTGCAGGAGATACAGTCTGCCATGAGGTGCAGGTTTTGAACTTGATGCTGAAATCAAATACTGAACCTCATACAAATAGAATATATACTCCAATAAAATTCCAGACTCCAAAGACTAATAGTTTGGAATAACTGTGCTTCTCATCCCTAATGAAGATGTTACATAATAGATTCATACTTAGTATATTGATGTATGCGGTCATTCTAAAACTAAGCACTTTTGAAATCTGAAACACACATTAGACCTCAAAATATTGCTATGGGAATTATAGATTAGTACAGTATCTCTTTTATATTCTAACAATTTAACGATTTAAAATTGTTAAATATTTATAATTTAACAATATTAGGTATTAAGGGGAAAATTTCAGTTTTAATATCTACTTTTCTGCTTCCCCAAAATTCGCAACAGAATATTTTTGTAGCAAGACTCCAATTTGATGATTACTATAATAATACAGTCTTAAATTGTTTAAATTTTTTCTTTTTTTCCTCTAATGCAGTGAATTATGAAATGCAAATATTTTCCTTGCCTAGAGGCACAATTTGAATATTAAGAAAAAACTACATTTTGGTTGTTAATAAGTCATTCAGCATTAAAGGATAATGAGCTATCAAAAGTTTAGCTAAAAATAAAGAAATGAATTTGAGAATTGAGTATATGCCTGTGTGAAAGTCTAAATGGAAAGTCAGACTGAAGGAACCTTCCTACAATCTGTGGATAAAGTAGTTGTAAAAAATGACAAAATAAAGGATGTTGCCAAAAGGAGACACAGAATCTGTGGTGCCCCATATCAATAAAAAGAGCTTGTTTCTTTAGAAAATCTGCATAAGATAGTTATGAACAGGGGCCTAGAGTGAAAGCACAGCTGTAGGGCATTTGCCTTGCACGTGGCTGCCCAGGACAAACCTGGGTTCGATCCCCAGCATCCCATACTGTGCCCGGAGCCAAGAGTGATTTCTGAGCGAATAGCCAGGAGTAACCCCTAAGCATCACTCAGTGTGGTCCAAAAACAAAACAAAACAAAAAGAGAGTTATGAACAGCGAAGATAGATAAGTGGAATAGGAACTTGCCTTACAAATTCAATCTTTGGAATTCCATACTGCATCCCAAGTGCCACCTGGAGCCAACCCAACTAGGTATATCACAAAAGCAAACTAAAAACAAAAACATACTTAAAATTGTGCTTCCCCCTATTGATTTTGAGGAAGAATCATTTTTATTTTATTTATTTATTTATTTATTTATTTATTTATTTATTTATTTATTTATTTAATTTATTTTTGGTTTTGGGGCAAAACCCAGCGGTGCTCAGGGGTTACTCCTGGCTCAGGGGTTACCTCGCAGGCACGGGGAACCATATGGGACACCGGGATTCGAACCAACCACATTTGGTCCTGGATCGGCTGCTTGCAAGGCAAACGCCTCTGTGCTATCTCTTCGGGCCAGGAAGAATCATATTTCTAGGTTATGGGGCTTTACTAATAATAATAATAAAGTATAGCCTATTGTAATACTGTCTGAATTATCCACAGAGGAAATTTTTCTCTTGTTTATAATAATTCAGGACCTCTTTAGATCTTGCACCTGAGAGAAATGAGCTCCTAGACATGTAGCACAGCAAAAGCTACATCAGTAAATCACTCCTTGCATTTTGAAAAAGTGGAAAAAATGCAATAAAAAGTCTAAGCAAAAAAATTTTTTTTATTTTTTTGGTCATTTTCAACAATGCTCAGGTTTACTACTGGGTCTGCACTCAGTAATTATTCATAGCAGTAGAATGACTTGCAAATAGTCATGGTTCATCCACCAAGGTATTGCAGTTATGGGCAGTTTTAGTTATAAAACAAACCATACACTTTGAAATAAAAAATACAAAAATCATGTTAAAATAGTTATAGTATGTAACAGATTAAGTATGAAAGCAGATTTTTTTAAAGATTACTAAAAACCAACTGCAACAACAAAAAATGGGCAATCATTACAATTTTAGAGACATATTTCGATTTTTTTGTAGGTCTATGTGAGAGAAACCTGGAGAAGAAAGTAAACTCTTGTCTTTCATCTTTAAACGACCATCATTTCATTCAAATCTGCCTATGTAACATCTGTATCGGATTTTATCCCCTTTCAAAAGAATTTCTACAAATGACCAAACCCAAGACTCAGTGTATTTATATGATACTTTTTAAAAAGAAGACAATATCTGGAGTTGGACCAACAGCACAGAGGTAGAGCCTTTGCCTTGCATTCGGTCAATCTGGGACAGACCTGGGTTTGATCCCCAGAATCCCATATGGTCCCCTGAGCCTGCCAGGAGCGATTTCTGAGTGCAGAGCCAGGAGTAACTCCTGAATGCCACCAGGTGTGGCCCAAATACTCAAAAATAAATAAACAAATAAATAAATAAGAAAATATGGAATGCCAGGAAAATGTAATATGAGCAACTATGTAAGCCATGGTGTTTAAACAAATATAATAAAAAAATGTGTTTTAAAATAAAATAAATAAAATAAATAAAAAGAAGACAAAATCAAGGCTATGAGAAAGACAAATACTAGGTGATATCACTCATGTGGCATATAGAGAAGCAAATAAAGGCCATAACCATGTCAAATGAAAACTAATTCCTGGTTTTTGACAACTAATATGATCAGGACTGAGATTCTCAAGCTCGGTGAGCTACTGATGAGAAGAAACTTAGAGATAGTTATGGAGAGTGTGACACAGTAGTATAGCATACAGTCTCAAGCATAAATATTAACAATATTGTAAAATGAGTTACCACAACAATAATGAAAAATATATAAAATCATGACTATTATACAAAAATAAATGTAACACATGTCATGTATGTTATCTAATCCAGTACTAGATAAAGGAGAGGCCCATTACAATGGGTTAAAAAGAGTTCTGAAGAAGATATATTTATGAGGGAGAAATGAGAGGGCTCATACATGGGCTCTTGCCTTGTATGTTCAACCTGGGTTCAATATGTACCCTCTATGGCCCTCCAAAGCATCAAGAATCACCAGGAGTGATCCCTGAGAACAGAATCAAGAGTAACTTCTGCAAATCATAGTGTCACCCCAAAACAAAATTAAAAAAGAGAAGATACTTTGGAATCTAGATTATTGAGATGAATTTGCAAAACTGGCTAATCCACAGAAAGAGAACTATTCCCTTTCTTTTAGTCAGAATTTTTATGCATGTCTATATTATTTTCATTATTTCCCATTTTCTGCAAATTAACTCTATTTACAACAGAGTTTACAGCTCTGTATAGAGTTATAAAAGTGCTTAGAGACATAATTGTATATCCCTGTAGGCATAGGACATCCCCCAAAGCACTTGCATTGTATTGAATGTATATATAGTACTCTTCTTTGCTTACTCCAGTGTTTTATATTTTCTTTTACAAATATTACTTGAATGTAATTTTAACTGTCACAGCTATTTCAAAAATTCTATAAGTAAAACTGTAGTTTTTGTTATTAAAGGAAATGTTCATCATTCATGCACATTATAATAAAATGTCAAGGATATTTTATAATTGTCAAAGTATTAATGATAGAGTGTAGACAGAATGATTTATTTCCCACTCTGATACTCAGTAGAGATACAGTTTGCACAAACTTAGACTATAGAAAGATATTTTGTCAATTATAACTTTAAAATACTGTTCAGTAGAAGAAGCATCCAAATAGCATCAACATTTATAAATAGTTTTCTTTGTGGTAATATTTCTTGATAAAACTGCGATCAGTAAAAGAATTTTATAATTTTTCAATAAAGTTTATTTAGAGAAAATATAGCAGTAGTTCAAACCTTATTAGATATACTTTTAAAATATCTGATCATTCGTTTACACAGAGTGCAAATAGCATGTGCATACTGGAACTATGATGCTGCAATTTCAAATTCTCCATATAAGCCTATGGTTTCCATATTGCCAGTCCTCAATGTCCTTTAAAGTGTCCCCTACTTTATAATTGCACCATGCACTATTTTTAAATTAATAGTAAACTGCTTTTCCAATTAATAGAAGATAAATTATCTTAAATGGTTTGTTGACATCTGTAGCATGTGTGAGCATATGTTTTGTACATAAGTTTCTTTTGGAATAAATGACCAAGAAAGTGAAAAAAAAATCTGATCATTCATAAAAGTTTGGATTTATATTCCTTTTTTTTTTAACATTGAATCGGGCATTCCCGCCACCAATGGTGTCCTCCCTTCACCCCTGTTCCCAGCATACATCACATATCCCCCTCCAGCGCCCCCGAGGCTGCTAATATAAGTGGTCTCTTCTGTGTCTAGCTTGTTGTAGATTGGGTATAGATTCTGTTGTCATTGACTTTGGATTTGGTGTTTAGGTCTGATCATTTTTTATTTCTACTCAATGTTCATACGACAATTTGGTCTTGGTACCCTTCATTATTTCCCTTTCAATTTATGAGGCAGAACAAGATGGTTCAAGTTGTGTGGTTCTGTTTGAAGGAAAGAAAAAAAGGGGGGGATAAAACAAGCAGAAAACGGGAGGAATCCTTCTAGTGACTATAAGTATCAATTTAAGAGAAGAAAGGGAAATGGAAGAAAAAGATAACAACTATACTAAAAAAATCAAACAAAAAATGAAAAATACCACAGCATAAAAGACAACAACCAAACAATAGCCAAGGTCCCAAAATAAAAACAAAATCAAAAAATATGAAAAACTAAACAACAATAACAAAAATGGATTTATATTCTTAAACAAAATTTTATTGAATAAATGCCAATGCTGATACATTGATTCGGTAACATATTTCTTTAAATCATAGTATCAAGACAGCATCTGAATGTGTATACATGTATTTGATTGTGAGTTGACCTGAGTCTTTTAAGAAATATGACATTCTTGCACAACCAGATTATACTTTAGTAAATAGTAGGGATTTTCTTATATGTCTTCCTAAGAAATCAGTTATTACAAAAAAAATTATATCAGAATAATCTCTTACCAAAATCAAGTAGAAGATGCATGAAACAACAGTTTGGCAACATCATAGAGTCCCAAAGTCCTGCAGTCTTGAGGAGCAGCAGTCTCAAGGAGTAAAAAGGAAGTATAGTGAGGTTTGCCTCTGCACTGTGTTTCCCCAAGCCATTATAAGATTTGCAGTTAAGGCAAATGCCATGCTAGAATTGGTCCAGTTCTATAGACTCTCTCTTTTCTTGAATGATATGTAAACCAAGCCTTCAAAAAGAAAAGGATGGACCAAGCCCCCCTGCCCTGCTGAAGCCATGAGTACTGCCTCCATCACACACAATTACCATTATCCTTTGGCCCTGCCTCAAAACTGACCGTCTGCAATTCCCTTTGAGGATACCAATCTGACCACACTTCAGGTGTACCAGGGCTTTTTGGAGTGAGTGAGACCATCCTCTCCCTGTTTCTTCTTTCTTCCAGCCTAGCTGATGAGTACATGCCCCTAAAAGTTGTAGTATCAGTAATAGTGCTTTGAATATCTGGAAAGTTTAATTTTTTAATGCTATCATTCCTCTAAGAATACACCAATGTAACAAAATAGACAACTAACAAGAGTTTACTAAACCTTCTACTATTGTATTAATAACTTCATTAGAGATGTAGTAATTTTCACAAATGTGCTTTCTACTATATTTTTCTTTTTCTTTCTCCTTTTTTTAAACTTTCTTCTTTCATCTTCTTTCTTTCTTCTTTCTCTTTTTTTTTTTTTTTTTTTTTTTTTTTTTTCTTTTTCTTTCTTTCTTTCTTTCTTTCTTTCTTTCTTTTCTTTCTTTTCTTTCTCTTCTTTCTTTTCTTTCTTTCTTCTTTCTTTCTTTCTTTCTTCTTTCTTTCTCTTTCTTCTTTCATTCTTTCTTTCTCTTTCTTTCTTTCTTTCTTTCTTTTCTTTCTTTCTTTCTGTTTTTTGGGTCACACTGGTAGCACTCAGGGTTACTCCTAGCTCTGTGCTCAGAAATCACTCCTGGCAGCTTGGGGACCCTATGGGATGCTGAAGATTCTAACCACCTTCCTTCTGTATGCAATGCAAACACCCTACCTCCATGCTATCTCTCTGGCCCCAACTATTTTTTCAATAACTATGCTTTTACTTATCTGGAAACGGATGTATATGATTAACTATGTCAACTATGTGACACATTTTTTCTTTAAATAAAATTTTAAAAAGTTTCCAGTTAAGAGAAAAGCTACCAACCTCGCTGCCACCAAAGCCACCACCTTGCCCACTGAAGTTTCCTAAAGGTGTGCAGCCGAGTGGTAGTGGATATGGGCAGTGGGATGGCGTCTATAATGGATTTGGCAATGATGGTGGTTATGAAGGAGGCGTCCTGGTTACTCTGGAGGAAGCAGAAGTGGTGGACAGGGTTAATGAAACCAGGCAGTGGCTATGGCGGGAGTGGCAGCTATGACACTATAAACAGCGGGGGAGGTGAGGCGGAGGCGGCTTTGGCGGTGGTAGTTGGAAGCAATTTTGGAGGAGGTGGAAGTTACAATGATTTTTGGCAACTACAATAATCAGTCCTCAAATTTTGGACCCATGAAGGGGGAAACTTTGGAAGTCGAAGCCCCTATGGTGGTGGAGGCCAATACTTTGCCAAACCACGAAACCAAGGTGGCTATGATGGTTCCAGCAGTAGCAGTAGCTATGGCAGTGGCAGAAGGTTTTAATTGCCAGGAAATAAAGCTTAGCAGGAGAGGAGAACCAGAGAAGTGACAGGGAAGCTACAGGTTACAACAAATTTGTGAATTCAGCCAAGCCCAGTGGTGGCAGGGCCTAGCTGCTACAAAGAAGACATGTTTTAGACAATATTCATGTGTATGGGCAAAAAAACTCGAGGACTGTATTTGTGACTTATTGTATAACAATTATTTTAGTTTCTGTTCTGTGGAAAGTGTAAAACATTCCAACAAAGGGTTTCAATGTAGATTTTTTTTTTTGCACCCATGCTGTTGATATGCTAATGTAATAGTCTGATCATGACGCTGAATAAATGTCTTTTAAAAAAAAATAAAATAAAAGAGAGAAAAGCTAAACAAGAAAGTAACCCTGGTTTGCTGCTTTCTCTATGGAATGAAAAGATAGAATTTAGGGTTGAGGCAACTAATGGGGTTAACACTTAAAGAAGAGGAAACACATAAAATCGCTTAAAATTTTGAATGTATTTTCTTGGAAAGTGTTTGCCAGCACTCAAACTGCACATCTACAAAGTAAGACTTCTAAAAAAACCAAAAAATTAGTGATGGGCTAAAGAGCAGGGAAAGATTTAATACTGTAGAGAACAGGGGTCATTTGGATCTCTTATGTAACAACCCAGAGAGGTATGGCAGTATCTCCTAAAATTAAAAACAATAATTCTTTACTCATAAAGATGAATATTCACACAAAGTAGAATAAATAAAGTGCATAAATTGTCATAGATCAATTTAAATCAGATTTCATGAGTTAAGGAGATTTCTCTACCTTTTTCAACTTCAGATTTGTAAACAAGGGATTATGCAACCTGTACTAGCAATGCTGAAAGCCAGGCATGCTCGAAATGTTTTACCTATTAACATATTCAAGCCTTTAACATCCTAACCAGTAAACACTATGTAATAACATTTTATAAATGAGGAAGTTGAGATACAATTAGGTTTAAATAATCATATTACATATTCATTTATTATTAATTGGGGATTTTAGGCCACATTTGGGGGTACTCAGGGTTTACTTCCAGCTATGTGCTCAGAAATCACTTCTAGTTTAGGTACTAAATGGGGTGCCAGGGTTCTAACCAGGTTAGGTAGCACGCAAGGCAGATGCTTTAACCACTGTACTATCACTCCAAACCCAACATTACTTATCTATTAACTATTAAGATAAACAGAATTCTGTTCCAGAACTTATTCCTTAACCATCTTAAATCAGCTCTCAGCTCTCAAAAAAGAATCAAATCTAAGTACTAATTATCTATAAAGCAACACATTTAAAGGTCAACCTAAAATAAAAGTTCCTAAATTCAGTTGGATATCAGTCAGTTTCTGGCCAAAGGGACTATTAGGACTATAGAAGATTCTCCTGCTTCACATTCACTTTCACACTAAAGAGAAATAGAAAACCTTTCTCAAAGTTCCAATAAGTAGAGTGTCCACCAATAGCCACATATTATTTTTCACTGCCATCCTGGCAGTGAAAGAAATAGCAGGGAGTGAGAAATTGGTGGGGAAGGCCAGCAGAAGAGAAAATAATGTGTGAAAATCAATAGGATCCCCAAGTGGGCAGCCTTTTGTCATTTTCATGTGTTCAACCTTTCTTTTGAGAAAACAGGATGGCAAGATGTCTGGGCTTGACTAACAGTTACTTAATATTGGGTCTCCTAGATCTTCTTTTGAAGATTTAGATAATAGTAACATCTAGCTACTCAATTAGTAATAACTTCTAGATATTTATTTAGAGCATTTTTTTGCCTCTGACTCACTGAGCATTTTAACTACAAATAAATAAGCTTTACCAGAATTTTCTAAAACTTAAATTTAGTCATAAATTTAGAAGCCTTTAGACTTCTAAACGGCATCAAATCATTAGTTTTTCTTTAAAATTTAAGCGATAAGTTGTTTACAAATCCCTTTTTGTTGTAGAAGTGATTTCTGAACACAGAGCCAGAAGCTTTGAGCACCCCCAAATGTGGCCTAAAATCCCCCAAATAATAATAAATAAATATTTAATATTGGATGAATTATTTAACCTATTTGTACCTCAACTTTCTTATTTATAAAAAATTATTACATAGTGTCTACTGGCTAGGCTGTTAAAGGCTTGAATATGTTGATATGTAAAACATTTAGAATATCCTAAATAAACTTCTGTTTAGGTGACTTGCTGGTAGTCAAAGATATTACTGTTGAAATTTATTTTTTAACCAAGATGTTCATCATCTCATTGTTAGTCAAGGAAATAAGATTTTCATTGTGTCCCTTGACATCCTAGATAAAATCAAATCTAGGCTCTGAATGTAGACTGAAAATCATTTTAATTATACATCTATATTACTGTTGGAAAACAATCTGTTTTATTTTATACTCTTGTTTTTCTATTCTCATTTCATGCCTTGGGTCCCCAGGTAATCACAGCTTTGGCTCTTACATTTGAAAAACAAGTTTAGTGAAATTAGATTTCATTCTCTTTTGGTGAAAATGTTGTTTACTGTAATATTATATCTATAATATTTGAAGTATATATAGATGGTAAAGAATTCCAATAATCAAAGTGACCAAAAGTTAATTCTAACAAAAGTAAAGAAGGTAAGTTTGCAGGACTCATCTGAAAAGATCTGACAATATTAAAATAAAATAACACCTCAGTATTAGATGTAATCAAGGTATATTAAAAGCACACACATACACACAACGCTACATATGCATACAATATCAAAGGGACAAAATCAGAAAAAGGACAAAACAATTTATACATATAATTTTCGAATAGTAATTTCTATTATCTCTCTCCCCAGGGAAAGGACTATAATTGCCTCTGTGAGACAGTGACATATTCTCATTGTTGAATTGACACAATTTCCTCTCTTATGGGTGATCACAGCAAGGGTAAGTACACTAAGTGAATCAGAGAGAGATTGCCTTTGGGGATGTCTGCAGACAAGACAGGAAAGACCTCTTATCTGTATCTTAACAGTGCAAGCATATTAAAGAAAGAGAAACTTTCAGTCAAGAAAGACGACAGGGTTCTTTTTTTTTTTCACAAATCTTTTTTTCGCATGGTTAATATTAAACATCAAACATTTTTAATAGGAAACTAATATTTGATACCACAATAGTCTGGGCACTGTGATGGCAATTCGGTTCATGTGATCTCAGTTGATGGTATAATCAATGCTGTGACTTCAATATCTTCTTCTCTTATTAACTGATGAGACTTAAAACAAATTGAGTCATTTTTCTACTAATGATTTATTAGTAAGTGATAAAATAAAACTGAAACTATCAGTGTAGATTCAAAGCATATGCTCCTCCCATTGCAGTAGAAAACTAGACTTCAACAAGTAGGTTTTCTTCTCCTTGTCTTTTGATTCATACAAACTCATTCCCATCTTCTTTAGCTGAAGCAGAAATTTTCTTTCAAATTAGAACATTTTGCTTTGCCTCAGACACACACTCTTCTTGGTCAAATGTTTTCCTTTGAATATCTTAAGAAATTCAATCTGCAAAAAAACACTGTGGACTGGGAACCAGCAAAATTATAACAAGAGGATAAAATTCTCTCAAAATGTGCTTTAAGAAACAGAAGAAATAACATTGATTTTTGTGTTACAAGTGAATTCTGAAGGTTTGGATTTAGGTCTATTCTAAATTCACTCACAAAGTAATACCTAGATGTCCAAGTGATAGCCTAAATTATCTAGATTTTCTTGAGTGGGTACTGTTTTTCCTAGATTTCTACATTCAAGGATAGTTACTGTGACAATGCACACAGGTCCATCCTCCAGTCTCTTCGTTGATTATCTTCATTTGCCTTCATATCATACACCAGACTTTACTGGATGCGTGATAAGAAATATGAAATCGCATATTAATTATAGACCTTCTAGAAGTCCAGAGACAATCAAAAACAATTCACACAAAATATTTAACTTCATTTACACAGTAATTTCATAATTCAGGAAACCTCCTTGATTGCTAACAAGGTCAAGGTGGGGACTTTAGAATGCTTGGAGAATCACCTGGATAGTGTGCATATTTTATCCAGGGCATAAAGATGCATAATGAAAAATTCTTGCTGCAAATATTTTCTTAAATTCCAGATTTTTTCTGCCTTCCAGATTAGGTGACTGCTATTCTACAATTAGATCATTCTGCATTTCCTTAGCTGTGCATACAGTCAACACATTTTTTTTACAAAGTTCATATTATTTAACTTTATTAAACTCTTAGTCTTCTGAGAATACTTGTGATGTTTATTTGCTTACCTACTTGTATACTTTAAAAATGTAATCTTAATTTATACTTTATCATTTAAGTGTTATCTAGTTCAAGTACAAGTTGACATTTCTCTTAAGCTAGTACACAAGAGATTAAAGTTTTTCCTTTAAATTGGTATATGAAAGAAGATAAATCTTTAATGGTTAATTTAGCACCCAATGACTAATAAAAAGATATATAAAATAGGAAATAGGAAAAAGTTCTCAGGGTAGTAAAGTTGACTGTGTCTTGAATGCATGAACAGCTAAAGAATGTTCACTTAACCAAGTTTGTTTGCTCTAATTTCATATTCATAAGTAAGTTTTTCATTATAATTTGAAGTTTTATGTTTAATTATCTACAGAAAGAGAATGGACTGGTCATTCTTAGATTATGTCTTTCTAGTTAGTGTGCAACTACCTTTCAATAAAAATTAACTGATACTCAGTTTTAAATATCAATTTTGGTTTATATGAAGCTGTTATTGGGAAATACATCCATTCAGATAAGTTAACTACAATTTCAGGACTTTAAGCCTAGACAAGTTTGGGGATACATCCTTTACTATGATAAATTCACCAAAATAAATCTTAACTGGCTTCTGTAATGTGTATTCAAAGTCAGCTACTGCCTTCTCCCTGACATGACACTCCTCTCTAAATTGAGTCTGTCTTTTATTCCTATTTCTCCAGTGTTAACTATAGTAGTCTATAAGTTGTTGACATCTTACTCAACCTTTTGAGTAGTAATTTACCACAAACTGACATATTCTTCACATCTAATGAGGGGTAGCACTTTTATTATTTTCTCATCCCTGCTATGTTAGTTGTCAATTTGCCAACTTTGGCAAGAGAAATTGATTAAAGAAGAAACAGACAATGATCACTGTCACCCCCTCCCCTGTGACTAAAAATAAAGAATAAATACAGAATACATAATGTTTGCAAAACATTTTAGATTTTCAGGTGTGTTCAATTTACTACATGTTTACTTGCACCAGTTTTGATAAGAAAATACAATGTTTTCTGGTTCAATTTTTTTCCTGTCTTGAACATCAGTTAGTAGACAGATTTTTAAATCCATTTTCAGGTAGGATACTGCAAATATATATTAGTCATGTTTACCCATGTTATCTAGAGAGTTGTTTGCTTTTCCTACTGTTTCTGGGAAAAAGTGAGAGTTCTGCTTTACAGCACCACCACAAACAATAGTAATGCAATTTTGTGATAGTCAACATGAAGAGGCACTACTCAATCTGTTTCTAGATGTATTATGAATTAAATCAACTGGCATTTATTGAGTTCACAATATGCATGCTCAGCACAGAGTAATCCCCAAGTTTATTTGATGAAAACATTTTATTTCAAGTCTGTTTTACATGTTTACTTGAAATTGCACTGACATAGTGAGGTAGAGGTTTCTCATTTGCTCATGTTGCTAGCATAAATGCCTGTGTGTGACAATAAAATAAGAGCTTAAGTTTTAGTTCAAACTATATTGTGAAGAAAAGATAATTAAAATTTAACTCAGGCATTTTAACCATAGCAATATTAGATGAATTCTTATTATTAATTGCCTTTGAAACTAGTCAATCAAGAAATAACTGTTCTTCGCAGAACCATGAAGGTCTGTGCAGAGTCTGCATATATCACTAAAAGTTTTTAAAGTAAACACCGTATTAGTCACCCCATTCCAATTCTTGAATAATAAAGTTTGTATGAAAGAGAGAAGAAAAATGTTGTTATAACAAAAGAATAAAATTTCTTATATTTCATAGTAGTTCTTAAAAATGCTTGTGTTTATTGCTTTTATAATAAAGAGAATAATTTTTCTCCTAAATGAGTGGCAAGATTTAGATAAAATCAATTCCAGGGTGATACAATTATATATTTCAGGATAACTTTGGAAAGTACAATTCTAGTAGGTTCAAAGAATATTAAAAAAAAAGTACACTGTTTTTATTCCCACAAGTGACCATAAAGTTCCTCCAATGTGCTAACCTTTCAAACTCATTTTTTGTGTTGAGATATATTTTTTTTAGTTTCTTTGTATTGCATTTTAAACCTACCTTCATGTCCTATTTCAGCTATTTATCCAGTCTTTTAATGGTATTCACAGAGTTTTATCAAACTTCTCAATAAATTTTTTTGGGGGGCCACACCCGGCTGTGCTCAGGAATTATTCCTGGCTGTCTGCTCAGAAATAGCTCCTGGCAGGCACGGGGGACAATGTCTTCTCAATAAATTTATTATCATGTAAACTTTATTTTTTGGTGCCTAATATTTAATATATTTAGTAGACATTTGTTTTTATATATTTCAAAAATTATTATTATAAATACCCTTTATTGAGTGATTTCACCTTTATGTATATTTGTAGATGGAGAAAATTGTAAGTTTCTACTTTGTCACGTTTCCACCTGTAAGGAAAAATGGTGGAGCAAGTTGGCTTAGTCACATGTCTTATTATCAGCCCATTAACTATTTTCATCTTGCCCTGTGTGTCTGAGCAAGAGGCCAAAGAGTAGCAGGAACAAGACATATAATTGGCAGTCACAGGGAGCATTTCATGTAACAGCAAAATTCTGACCATACTATGCTGTGGTAGCTTTGCTTCCTGGCTACTCTTCTGTACTCCCTAGAATCCTTCTTATTTTTAAATTTGGAAATCTATCTTGATTTCAACTCATTTTGAGGCCTTTTTTGAAACAAGTTTTGATTTTAATGAATTTATTCAGAAGGCTTCTATTGCTTATAATTAGTATTTCTAACTAATATACCAAATCAACACTTCATTATTTATTTTTTTATCAGTTTTGTTCTTTAACAGGATTTTAAGCCAGAGTTGATATTGACTAAATGCTGAAATGTTTAGGATAATATAAAATACAACTAAGAGGATTTTAAATAAAATTTTAAAGAAGTGATAGCTGAAGAAACATAACTATAGCTAATGTAACTTGCCACTGCTCAGATATTTAACAGTAGAGTCAGGACTAGAACAAGGATTATCTGCTCTGCTGTTTATCACTTTCTAGCAGACCAGTTTCGTTCTTGTTCACTGAGTGATTTTTTGGGAGAAAACATTAAGACTAAACTATGAATCACATTTTCAGATAATATTCATAGAGAAGATAATATGCATTCAAACAAGGAACCCTAAGAGCAGTTATAGAGCATTCTAACAAAACAATAGAACTGCATTCGTCATTTTAGGATGTCATCCTGCAGAGCTAATGGAATACAGGAAATAATTCCTAAGAATTGCCAAAGAAAGTAATTTCCCATAAGAACCCAAGGAAATATACTGCTACAATGATGACTTCAAAAAACTGATATACTATTCAGAAGCCTTCATTTATCATGAGATTTATAGAATTATTTCCCTACTGAACAGAAATTTTTCTTAGTTTCTTTCCTGAGACAGCTGCAGCACTTAATGTTCCAGGATTAACTAAAAGGTATCATGTTGGATTCAGAGCGACTATTTGCATAAGTGTAGCAGGAAGAAGTTTAAGGATTGTGCTGAGAGGTCTGTAATTCATATTAGAGGAGAAGCCAGGAACATTGCTGCCAGAGGGCTGAACACACGTCCTTCTCAGCCTGTGCATTCTTTAGCGTAGTTATGGAAGAACTGCTCTCTAATGAGAGACAGCACAAAACCCTCCTGCCAGAAATTTTTATCTCTAGACTTTAAAGCTAAAATCAAAAAGAAAGGTTTCTTGTTCTAATAGTTCAATAATAAATACCCCAAAGCAAAGCTTTAAACTGCCATGTTTTCATTATTTATCTGTATGTTCTTGACTCTCTAGCAAATTAATGGTTTGTTCTTTCTTCTGGGATCATTAATAAAAACTATTTATAAAAAATAGTTTAACCCATCATTTCAATCTTAGAGAAAACAGATACATCATCTAGACCCTAGATATCAATTATAGATATTAAATGTATGTATACACTGAGTGAACAAGGGTTTTATCCTCAGGTACCAAGGGTTGATTGTGAAGAAAAATGATGAATCACGTAGATAATTTTTCTATAGCTATCTTATGTAGCACTGAGATAATAAGAGCACAAAAGTAGGATGTCCTAGTAGTTTCCTACCACTGAAACTAGGTTTTTTAATTACATGATATATGTTACTAATCAATAAAATTAGATTAAAATTCAGCATTCTGGGGCTGGAGCAGTGATGCAAGTGGTAGGGCGTTTGCATTGCACACACAAACTACGTTTCGATCCTCCAGTGTCCCATATGGTCCCCCAAGTAAGGAGTGATTTCTGAATGCAAAGCCAGGAATAACCCCTGAGTGTCACCGAGTGAGTCCAACAAAACAAAACAAAACAAAACACAAACAAACAAAAAAAATTCAACATCCTATAAAACTTTCAAAAAAATCTTAATAGTTTTTTGAGAAAGGAAAAGTTACCCTCAAATTATTTTACTATAACCTAATAGGTTCTTAATTATGTTACTTTATTTCTTTTCACTTTGCCAAAATATATTTTCCTTTCACCATCTACATCACTTTCTTAATGTTTGAGTCAAGCTCATTTTAGAGAATTAAATGTCCTTCAATATAAAAAATATTTAGCACATACCCTTCCAGGTACTACTTCTGATTCTAGTCCTTCCTTGAGCTTGAGCTATTTTTCAACTCTACCTTTGTAGATGGCTGGTAATAATATTCAATAATGTCTATGTGTGAATTTTGTTGAAAGAGCAATTGGTCTTCTTTCCCTTCCACCTGCTCATATGTGGGACCAATTTTACCTCCACTTACATATTTATTTAATAAACCTGGTATATAAATATGCCTTTAAAATATCTTCTTTGGGGAGCTAGAGTAGTAGCATAGCAGTAGAGCGTTTGCCTTGCATGAAGCTGACCCAGGACGGACACGGGTTTGATCCCCAGCATCTCATATGGTCCCCTGAGCCAGGAGCGATTTCTTTTTTTTTTTTTATTATCATCATTTTTTTAATTTAAGCACCATGATGTCAAACATAATTGTAGTTGGGTTTCAGTCACAAACGGAACACCCCCCACCCCCCTTCACCATTGCAACATTCCCATCCCTAATGCCCCCCCCCCCGAGTGATTTCTGAGCTCAGAGCCAGGAGTAACCCTTGAGTACCACCAAGTGTGGTCCAAAATAATTATCTTTCTTGAACTTGTAATAATTCACCAGTTTTCTCACTAAGTAAAATCTTGAACATATAAAATTTTATATAGATCTGAAATTTATAATTCAACACTTTTTAAAGAGTATATTTAATATAGTCAACAATGACACTATCATTTGTTAATACTCAGGGTCATCAGTAATATTTTATTTTCCACATAGACTCCTTGATACTGAAAGCACCTAAATCAGTGTTTTGGGGAATATCAAGAGGAAGCATTTGTTTCTCTTTATGGTTTCTGGACAAGACTAATCATTTATACATGTTTTGTCTAGCTTCAGAGTGGACTCAGGAATCAATCATCCCACCAGCTCCCTGGAACTCTTTATTTCATTGTCAAGAATTCACCTGGTTATATGTAATCCTGGTTGTGCAGTTTACAAGTCACTCTTTAATTGTAATAGCAATACATAGAAATGTGCTTTGATGATTTAAGTTTTGAGTGAACTCTGCAAGGATATATGGGAAAGATATTGTAAATCATTTGTATTTTAACTATATCTTAATTCAACTTAGTCACAAAAGCACTTTGTGCTCTCTGAAATTAGAACATTCCTTTGTGATCTACCTGGGAGTGGTTTTGATTTTATTGTTAGATTAAGGAACTAAAGCTAAAGCTTTTTGAAAGAGTATATCTATTTAAGAAAAATTATACTCTTATGTGTTTATATTTTCCTACCTATGAAATATACAACTAAATTAAATTATTGTTTCTACATTATAATTAATTCATGAATACCAAGTAAGGAATAATTCAATATACTATCACCAGGTCACACCCTAGGATGGAGTACAATTATTGATTAGGGTAGGATCAGTAATCCAACACATAAGCACATTGTTAAAAAATAGATCTCAGCTGTTTTCAGACTGAAAATGAGCAAACCCATTTAATTTGTATCCATTGTTATTACATGACCTTGTCTTTTAATGCAAAACTATTTCTAATCATGAGGTTTCTATAAGAATTTTTAGGTATAATTTTATATGTCCTAAGTATCTTCAGGTCCCAAGAATGGCCAATATTAGAACTATGTGTGTGCTTATTTTCATGAATTAATTATATACAGTTATAAACAGTTCAGTAGGGAGAAATAACAAATTAGGGGTGAGAGAGTGAAAGGATGAAAAACAATTTGTAAAGTAGTAATCAGGGGAGGAGGAAAAGGAAGGGTTATATATAACAGGCGAAAGGAATATATATATATATATATATATATATACAAAACAGACAGGCATATGTACAATACAGATGGACATTAGGCAGGCATAGAGGTGGTCACCATTCATACACTCACACACACACACAAACATAGACCATGAAGATCAATCGATAGGTTGCAGTTGAAAATATGACACAGGTGGAACTGCTCAGAGTGCTTAAAAAAGCAAAAGGCAGCAGTACAGATGAAAAAGTTTTCCAATTCCTAGGCAAATCAACATTGGTGAGGGTAAACTTTGCTGAAAAAATGGCTTCCTAAATTATATTGTGCATACATTATTAAAACAATCATAGTTTTCAAGTCTAGAATACGAAGAAATATGGTAGAGAGGACTGTAAAAGGAGTCTACACCATGAACTATGTAAAGGGTCTTGAGCATCCTGGTTCCTTTCCTGATAGCAAACTGACAACATGGCATTATGATATGATAGTAAATTATCTTGAATTGAAAATATTGTAAAAATATATCTAATAAATGAGCACTGTAGCTAACTAGAGTCTACTCCAGTATTATCTGTGAACATAAACATTAGATCATATTAGAGGGCATAATCATATGGAAAATGAATAAATTAGAATATTTATCAAGACATTACCATAATAAGCACTGTATTTGGAGTCTAATATAATATAGCACTGTAATGTGAACCTAGGGAGCTCTTCCTATATTGCCAAGAACCATTGTGAACAAAAGATTAAAGAGTTATATACATATCAAAATTAAGACATTAAAATGTTCCTATAGTGAGCACTGTAGAGGCCATGGCTTCCAAATGCAATCTGCACTTGTTTTTGTGGATAAAAGCATTAGAACATTATTATAAACCTCTATTAAGAGCAGTTAATTGAACATCTGCTCAATCTAAATATCTGTATCTGTTACTGAAGATTTCCTTGAAGTTAAAAGAGAATAAAAACGTTTGTGTTTCTCCTCTTCCACTCAGTTCCTTCTCTTCTCGCTCTACTGGAGCCAACTGTGTTCAAGAAGACTACCATTTAGAGCATTGTGTTTCTTCATGCCATTATCCTAAACACCAGATATAAGTGATACCATTCTGTATTTATCCTTCTTCTTCTGGCTTACTTCATTTAACATAATATTTTCTAGTTCCCTTCATGTTGCTGCAAATTGCATGATTGCATCATTCCTTACAGCTATGCAGAATTTCATTGTATAAATGTACCACAGCTTCATGATCCACTCATCCATTGTTTGGCGTCTAGAATGAATCCAAATCCTAGTTATTGTACTGAGTGCTGCAATAAATAGTGAATATATCCTTTTGGATGAATGTCTTTCTGTCTTGGGATAGATACCCAAAGGACAAATTGCTGGATTATATGGCAGCTCAATTTTGAGTTTGCTGAGAACACTTCATACTGTTTTCCATAGGGGTTGGACCAGGCAGCATTCCCACCAGCAGTAAAGGAGAGATCCTTTCTCACCATGTCCCCACCAACAGAGATTGTAGCAGTTTTTTGATATGTGCCATCCTCACCTGTATAAGATGATATCTCATTGTTGCTTTTATTTGAACTTCTCTAATTATAAGTGATGATGAACATTTTTTCATGTGTCTGTTGGCCATCTGTTGGTCTTCCTCAGAGAACTGTCTGTTTATTTATTCTCCCACTTTTTTGAAAGGGGTTTTTAGGCTTTGTGGAATTACCCTTTCTTAGCACTTTGTATATCTTAGATATCAACCCTTTATCTGATGTGTTGAGTGCAAATATTTTCTCCCACTAAGTTGCTGTCTTCTTGTTCATGTTTCTTTTGCCATACAGAAACTTTTTAGTTTGATGTAGTCACATTCATTCAAGTTTGATGCTATAGCTTTTGCATTGGCTTCCTATCATCAAAGACTTCTTTGAAGTCTAAATCTTGTAGTATTTTGCCTGTTTTCCTCATTGAACTTTATGGATTTGGATCTAAACTCAAGGTCTTTAATCCACTTTGAATTGACTTGTGTGCAAGGTGTGAGATATGGATCAGACTTTAATTTCTTACATGTGGTTATCCAGTTGTTACACCATTTGTTGAAAAAGATTGTCTTTATCCCATTTCATATTATTGGCTCCTTTGTCAATGATTAGTTAACCATATACTTGGGTGTTTGTCACTACATATTCTGTTCTTAACCCATTGGTCTGAAAATCTGTCTTTTAAATACAGATACTCCTTGCTTAACGACCAAGTTCCGTTTCATAGACTTGGTCATTAAGCGAATTGGTTAAGTGAGGAACTGCATGTACTGAATACAGTAGTACAGTATATGCATAGTACTTGACAATACAGTATTCTGAATAAATAAAATAATGAGAAAGATTAAACTGAAAACTTCCACTTGTTTTAATTTGCATAGGTTGTGTAATTTACACAAAGTACTGCAATGTGTTACAGAACATAAAGTTAGTTAAGTAGGTACATTAAAGCACCAAAAACCATAGTACTGTACTGTAGAGTGTACAAGATGGAAAAGGGTTATTTAAAATAAAATAAAATAATGGTGAAGAGATGGTTGTAAGTGCGAGCGGTCGCTAAACAGATAGGTCGTTAAGCGAGGAGTATCTGTAAAGGTACCACACTTCAGGATTCACTCGTCTTAGTTATTGTACTGAATGCTGCCAATACCATGTTGTTTTGTTCATGATAGCTTCAAATTAGGTAATAATATGCCTCCCAATTTCTTGTTTTTCAATATTAATTTGGCTATCCTAGGTCTTTTCTGGTTCCCTACAAGCCTTATAATAGATTGAGTCTTATAATAGATTGAGACTTAATAGATTAAGTCCTTAAAGAATATTGTCTGAATTTAAATAGGGATTGCATGGAATCTATATAGTAGTTTAGGTAACATAGTCATTTTGATAATATTGATTCTTCCCATCCATGAGCATAGAATGTTCTTCAATTTCCTTAGGTCTTCAATTTCTTTTTGTAGTGTTTTGAAACTTTCATCATATAGGTTTCTCACCTGTCTTGTTAGTTGATTCCTATATACTTAATAGTTTTGGACACTTTTGTAAAATAGATACACTCTTATCTCATTGTCCTCTGATTCATTATTTATTTAAAGTAATGTCCTATTTTTGTATATTTGTAGTTGGCCTCTTTAATGTATTGGTTTATTGTTTGTAAGAGTTTTTCTGTGGACTCTTTAGGGCCTTTGATGTATATCATCATGTTGTCTGCAAATAGAGATAGTTTGATTTTCCTCTTTTCTGATTCGGATTAATTTGATTTTCTTCTCTTGTATGCGTACTATTGATAGGATTTCTAATACTATGTTGAATAAGAGTGGAGACAGTGGACATACTTGCCTTATGCCAGATCTTAGTGGAAATGCTTTCAGTTTTTCACCAATAAAAATAATGTTGGCTGTGGGCTTTTTAAAAATAACTGTCACTATCTTGAGGAAGGTTTCTTCCACACCTATTTTGCTGAGCTTTACATCATGAATGGGTGATGGATTTTTGTCAAATGCTTTCTCTGCATCAATTGATATGATCATGTGTTTTTTATCCTTTTTTTTTACTAATGTGGTATATGATGTTGATTGATTTGTGTATATTGGGTTTTTTTCTAATACTATTTTTAATGAATTATTTACTTCCAATACATACTTTTTATTCCCATCACCAATGTCCCAAGTGTCCTTCCTATCCACCCCACACCAGCCTGTACTCTAGACAGGCTTTGTGTTTATTGTGTATGTTTACATTTACATTACAGATTTGTGTATATTAAACCATTTTTGCATCCCTGGGATGAAATCCACTTGGTCATGATGTGTAATCTTTTTGATATGTTGTTGGACTCTGTTTGCTAAGATTTTGTTAAGGATTGTTGCATCCATATTTATTAGTGAGATTGGTCTGTAGTTTTCTTTCTTGGTGGTATCTTTTTAAACTTTGGAATTGAGCATGATATTATTAGAGGTTTCCATCTCTTCAATATTTTGAAAGGGTCTAAGGATAAATGTTAGTAACTCTTCTCTGAATGCTTGATAAAATTCACTTGTAAACCCTTTGCTCCTGGACTTTTATTCTTGGAGATTTTCTTAATTTATATTTCAATTTCCTTAGTTGTGATTGGCCTGTTTAAGCTTTCTACTTCCTCCTCATTAAGAATTGAGAGATATTTTTTCCAGATATCTGTCCACTTTTTTCTAGTTTTTCTAGCTTAACTCTTTAGAGTTGTTTATATTAAGCTTTCATGATATTTTGGATTTCTTGGGGTTCTCTTATAATCGCTCCCCTTTCATTTCTGATCCAATTTATTTGAGTATATTCCTCTTTTTGTACTTTTGAATCTTAGCAGTGGTTGGTCTATCTTATTTATTCTTTTTTTTTTTTTTTTTTTGTGGTTTTTGGGTCACACCCGGCAGTGCTCAGGGGTTACTCCTGGCTCCATGCTCAGAAATTGCTCCTGGCAGGCACGGGGGACCATATGGGACGCTGGGATTCGAACCGATGACCTCTTGCATGAAAGGCAAACGCCTTACCTCCATGCTATCTCTCCAGCCCCTATCTTATTTATTCTTTCAAAAAAAAGAGCTCCGGGTCTCATTAATACTTTATATTGTTTTGTTTGTTTGTTTTTGTTTTGGGGTCACACCCAGCATTGCTCAAGAGTTAATCCCGGCTCTATGCTCAGAAATTGCTCCTGGCAGGCTCGGGGGACCAAATGGGATGCCGGGATTTGAACCACCATCCTTCTGCACACAAGACTAATGCCTTACCTCCATGCTATCTCTCTGGCCACTTTATGTTGCTTTTTCGTTTGTTTGTTTGTTTGTTCCTATATTATTGATTTTTGCTCTGATTTTATTATTTATTTTCTTCTGCTTGTGTTTGTTTGGTTTTCCTGATATTTAAGGTGTCCCTTGAGGTTGTTTATTTTGTCTTTTTTCTTCTTTTCTAATGTAGACCTGTATTGCTATGAGCTTACTACTGCTTTTGTCGAGTCCCATACATTTTGGAAATTTGTTTCTTCATTATCTTTGTTTTTAAGGAATCTCTTTATCTCTTATTTCTTCTGTGATACAGCTGTTGTCGAGCAGCATATTGTTTAGTTACAAATGTTAGATTTTCTCCACATCTTCTTTTTACAGTCAAACTTGATTTCTGTGGCATTGTGGACTGATAGGGTGGTTGGTATAATTCTTATATTTGTGACTATACATAGATTAGATTTGTGCCCTAAAATGTGGTCTATCCTGGAAAAAGTTTCATGTGCAGTTGAGAAGAATGTGGTTTCAGCTTTTTGGGATGAAAGGCTCTGTATAGTCCTAATTCTTCTAGTTTCTCACTTAGAGCACTTATGTCTTTGGTAGAGTTCTGCTTAGTGGCAATAGTTCTGTCTAGTGGTGATAATGAGGTGTTGAAGTCTCCCACAACTATGACATTTTCACCGATATGTTTCTGTAAGTTTGTGAGCAAAAGCCTTATATGTTTTGCTGGGTTTATCTATATTTGGTGCATAGATGTTGATCAGTTATTACGTCTTGGTCTATTGTTCACCTATAATTTTTCTTGATCTATTGTTCCTTTGATCAATAAGTAGTGTCCATCTTTGTCTCCAAGTACTTTTTTGAGGTTGAATGCAGTTGGTCTGGTATGAGTATGGCTGTCCCAGATGCTTTTTTGTTTTCTGGTGGCTTATATACTTGTTTACATCCTTTTACTCTGAGCCTATGTCTATCCTGAACTTTTAAGTGTGTTTTCTACAGGCAGCAGATGTCTGGGTTTTATTTTCTTATCCAACCTGCTATTTTATGCCTTTTGATGGGAGAGTTTAGTCCATTGACATTTAAGGAAACTATTGACAGATAGGGCGATTGTGCCTTTATATTATGTAGGGTTGTTGTTGTTGTTGTTGTTACAATTGGGGGTTTGGTTTGTGTGATTTCTCTTTGAGTAGTTCATTTAGGGTCAGTTGGTTAGGGCAAATATTGTGAGTTCTTTTTTATCTGAGAATGATTTTAATCCTCCCTCTCATATAAATGAGAGTTTTGCATGGTAGTGAACTCTAGGTTGAAAGGTTCTTTCTTTCAGTAATTTAAATATGTCATTAGACTCTTTTCTCGCCTGGATTGGAATGGAAGATCTGGTTTAATTCTTATGATTTTTCTTTGATACTTGAGGTTTTTCTTCTCCTTGCTGCTTTAATGAGTTCATTTCTCTCTTTGTTTTTAGTTTTTGCTGTTTGTTTGTTTGTTTTGGCCATTTGTATTACTAAATGTCTTGGTGTTGTTCTATAAGGTTCTATTTTGTTTGGCACTCTTTTTACCTCTTGGATTTGTAGAGAAAACTCTTTCCCAAGTGTGGAAAGTTTTCTGCTATTATCTCCCTCACTACTTGTACTTCCCCTTCCTCCTGTTCTTCCCCTTTAAAAATTATTTTTTGTCTTTGTTTATTAAGTATCTTGTATTTTATTTCAACATTTTGTCTCTCCTTTCTTTTTTGGCTTTTGAATCATTGCTGGCTTTTAATTTGTCTTCAAGTTTGTCTATGCGATTCTCCACCTGTGTATTCTACTATTATGGCTTGCGAACATGTTTTTTAGTTCTTTCAATTTCATTGTATGGATTCTCTCATCTTCTGAAAGAGTTCTTTTTTGAGTTGGTTAAATTGTTCATCTATAGATTTCTTAATTTCACAGGCTGGTGACTCCTTGATTTCCATTGTTAAACCATTAAGTTTTGATATTAGGTCCTCATAAATAAAGTTCAAGCATTTGGGTGGACTTTGAAATTTGCCAGAATTTGCATGGTAGTGGACTCTAGGTTGAAAGGTTCTTTCTCATTTACATGAGAGGGAGGATTAAAATCATTCTCAGATAAAAAAGAACTCACAATATTTGCCCTAACATACTGACCCTAAATGAACTGTAGGTATCTCCCTTATGTTCCCTTAGCTTCTTTGCATTTAATGGTTTGGAATGCTGAAATATCAGGGTGTTTAAAAAATTTATCTATTGAATTGTTTGTATAAAAGATGGCTCAACATATATCTTCTTTAGAGTTTTTTTTCCCTAAATTAAAAAGCATATTTAAGTATGAAAAAACTTTGCAACTAGTTCATTGGTTTGTTTAGCTGGGTTTTGAGCTGTATATTTTCTAAGAGAAAGAAGTACTAGATCCAACCTGCCAGGAACTCTGATATAAATTGAAATGACTTCGTGTGGACATACTAGCATCTGCATGGGTTCAGAAACGAAGAGCTGATGGAAAAGGAGTGTTCCATGTTCCCACTAAGACACAGAGCTCAGTGGCCTCAAGGGGCAGATGATGAGCAATGGTGCTGGAACCCAGAAAAAGTCTGAGGAAAGGTCCAAAAGACAGCCCCTTTTGTGTTGCTGGTAAGGATTAAGATGTGAGATTCTCTATTCTTGCCCAGACACAAACCAGGCTGGCCCAAGGAGCAATAAGTAATGGCACTAGTACCCAGAAAGAGCCTGAGGAAAAGCCCGAAAAATACAGGAAAATGTTGGGAAGAGGGAGGGGGGCATTGGTGGTGGGAATGTTGCACTGATGAAGGGGGTGTTCAATTTATGACTAAAACCCAATTACAATCATGCTGGTAAATAATGCTTAAATAAAGATTTTATATATTAAAAAAATGAAAGCTCAGATGGTTTTTGGGTAAATATCTCCCATTCAGTGGGGAGTCTTTGTAGCCTGATTATCATTTCCTTTGAAGTGCAGAAGCTTCTTAGTTTAATGTAGTCCCATTTGTTTATCTTTGTTTTCAGTTGCTCAGTCAGTGGTGTTTCACCTTTGAAGATGCATTTAGCTTCAATATTATGGAGAGTTCTGGTGCCAGGAATTTAAATCAAGGTGTAGCAACTGTAGCCACATGGAAAGCAAGTTTCTTACCTCCTATAATCAATCCCCAGTCCCTTATTTAACTTTAAATCTTGAAATAATCTTAAATTAAGTTATCCTATGCTTACCACAAAGAACCTAGATACTTTTAAATTAAAGTTTAGTTCTAGGGGCTTGAACAGTATTATGGCGGGTAGGGTGCATGCATTGCAGCTTCCTTCTATATCTAGCAACACTTACAGTCCCTGCAGTTCGGCAGGAATGATCCTTGAGTACAGAGCTAGGAATAAGACCTTAGCACTGCTAGGAATAGCCCTCCATCCCCTTAAAAACTCAAATAAACAAACAGTTACTCAACATTTAAATGTACATATACATTTATTTGTATATACATATGTAGTTTATTTCTCAGTGTGGATTTATTTGTTACTTGTCTTAATATTTTGCTTATTTTATTGATTTAAATAGGTGAAAATGGAGGCAGGTATGTAGCTCAGTGATACAACACTTACATGTGTAATATCAAATTTGACTCCCAACACTGTAAATTGATAAAAATAAATAGGTAAAAATGGGTATGTGTGACTTTAGAAGTTTGTATATTCATGAACTTTGCAAACTACTAAACTATTTATAATGGATCTGTCTATATACAACTCCAATTTTATCTATAAATAGAGATTTGACAAAAGCTATTATTAAAATTGATAATAAAATTCTTTACTAAAATAATAGCACTGTAATGGAATGTGTTTTTGTTTTTAAGGAAGGGATTGTGATTTTTGGGGTGGCTTTTCTGCCACACCTGGTAATGCTTAGGGGTTACTCCTGGCTACGTGCTCAGAATTTGATAAGAAGGACTGTATCATGTTCTTTAAGTTGTTGGTATTTTAATAAACAAACTTGTGTGTAATAGCTTCGGAACATAAAGATAATACTGCCAGATGATAATATTGCCAGTTTATCTGAGACCTGGGTTAGAATTTAAGAAGCATATGACTTCATGAAAATAGCCTGTTGGCCCAAAAAGCAGCATGAGAAATAAATAGATAAAATTAAATTAACAAATAAAATTAATTTATAATTATTTTTGAGTACTAATGGCAATTTCCTACTTTTAATTTCTGGTGTGTAACTGGTTATTTTAATTAGCGATTTTTGTTCGATTTTATAATTTATAAATATTAAGTATAATTTTTATTATTATCAAATGAAATTTTAAGTAAATGAATTCTAGAAGCTGGAACAATGGTAGGGCACTTGTTTGTATGTAGCTCACCTGGTTTAGATTCCTGACACCACCCTGAGCCCCACCAATCATAATCCCTGAGAGCAGAGCCAGGAGTAAATCCTCAGCCTAACCTGTTTGTGACCCAAAATACAATCCAAAATAAATAATAATAATAATAATAATAATAATAATAATGGATTCAAATTACCAGTTTTCCTTCACAATTTTTAAGCTTTTTGCACAGGGTCAGCAAGAAGCTACTCTTTCACCAGGTATCAAAATCTTTTTTTTTAAAATGTATTCCTCACCAAGACAAAATTTTACTGTTTTCAGTGTCACCATTGTCACACCTGAGAGTCTTTGCAAATATGAAAATTCCATCACTATAGAGTAAATGCATTGTTTTATGTGTAAAAACATAGTCTATAAATTCCACTGAAGAAATTATTAATGAGCTGGCCAAGAAGAAGCATCGTTGAAACTTTAAGTAGGGAAAAATTAGCCAAAATTTTGTTTTGATAGATTTTTTTCAGGTTGTTTTCTAATTGTGACATGAAAGGAAAGACAATAAGTGATTTGAAATTATTACTCCTCCATTCTTTAATGAAATTACTCCAAAAATTTATTCTTTAGACTCTAAGTTACTTAATGATGAATGCTCAGAAGGATGTAGTTAATATTTTTTACTGAAGTGTAAATAATTAAGTCAAAACACAATGAAGATATTGTGTGAGTAAGAGTGACAGAGAAGAAGAGAGGGAAAGAGAGAGAGGAAGCTGTGACAGAGACAGAGACAGAAACAGATCAAAAACAATACCTAGAAGTCATTTATAGTTAGAAGAGTGGACTCTTAAGAAAACTTTATAGAATTGGAAATAATGCAGACTGGATGACCAATCTTATAACAGTACATTGTTTAATAGACTAAAGCAAGGATTGTTTAATTGTACAAATGAATCTGTTTGACTTCATTGTTTTCTACTAATTAAATACCCAATCTCAATATAACGTTATCAACTGGTTTTATTTCAATGGGTAGAAAACAGATTTAAGAACAATTACCGATGAATGCCATCACTTTGAAAGGATCTAATTTTTTTTTGAAACGCAATTGCTCACTTTAATAATCATACAAGGATCTTTTTTATTGTGCACCACCTAAGTGTCAAAAAATATACATTACTCACTTAATCATAAAAAAACAACTTTGAATGAAAGGTATTATATTCATTTTACAAGACAGAAAGTTGAAGTTCAAGAAAAAAGAAAGTTGAAGTTTAATAGGTAAAATTATTTGCTAGAATATTTAGCTAGTAAATGGTGAGCCAGATGTCAATCCCTAACTGTTCTTTCAAAACCTACGCTCGTTTTACTACATTATTCTACCCCCGTAGTAAAAAACTTTTTTCTAGCTATCACAAAGATTTATCTGCCACTCTTGCAAATCGAAAATGATATCTAAATGTCACCAAAAATGCGGTAGTTTGAAAGACAAAATTTCATGTGGGAAATTTAAGTGTATGTTCTGTGTGCATAGAGTAAAGATCTATGAGTCATTTCCTGCAACCCACTAAGTATTTATGAAGATTGTCCCTTTCCATCTAGCCAGATGACAATAGAAGCATGTGAGATAACTTATCCTTTAGAAAAAAATGGAGAAAGAATAAATCATAAATAGTGCTTTACACACTTGACCTAATATATTTTCACAAATCCCTGTAAGCTGCATTATCTTATACAAAGTATTCTTAATTTGTTTATGGACATGGAAAGGTGATATCCTGTAATTAGAAGGCCAGAATTCTGCTAACAATATTAGATTTACATGAGGCCCTGGGCAGCATTGGCCATTTGAGCTGAAATACCACTAATTAACTTCTATTGTTTTCCTTAACCTGCCTAATGAAAATGTCAGTACCACTTGGGCCATGAGGCTGTGAAACTAGACAAGACATTAGGAATTCGTTTTTCCACTTCAAGTTGCTTCAATCTCTTCTGATCAATCCTTCATCCTTTAGCCTAGAAACTATAGGAAATATTCATGCTCAACTTCCCTAAGGGAAAGGTGACTTTTTTCAATTTCCAGCTAATTTAAAATAAATATTCTATAGAAGGGCAATCGGTCTTAACCTTTGAGGAAGATTGATTCGAGGCAAAATACTATTATTCTACTATGCTTCTCCCCTTTTTCTTTAAAATACTACTGGAAAAATGTCCCTTTCACCCAGAAAAAAAGGTGTGTGATTCAGGAGTGCCTTTGGAGAAGCATTTTATGTACTAAGAGCAATGTAAGTAAACAAAACTTCACTCATGAGAATATAGTGTGTATTGTGTTTTCTTGGTTATGGTTTTTAAACATAATTCAATAAGAAAATAAAGGTATGTTGTGATCATCTTTCCTAAATTTATTCTCACAGTAGTCTGTAAAAATCCCTGAAGTCACTAGGTACCCAAAACATTATGAGAAGTGACTCCTGATTCTATCTTTTCTGCATCTGCACTTCAACAATCTTCAACAAATTCTACTGATTTCACTTCTAAAATCTGACTTCATAGTACCAAAGGATGATAAAAGCTTGATTTTGAGTTACAAAACTCCAATTATCATATAGTGGGGAAACAAAGAAAGGGAGGGTGATTGGATGAAGAGGTGGACTTGAGGTGACATAAGAGATAGTGGTGGAATCTCCACAACTACAAGCACATCCTACAACTACCATGACGCAATGTTCCATCTTCACCTCTTTTCCAACTGATCTCTGCAGAGACATCCAACTGCCAAAAGCTCCAGTTATGCAGTTTGGGGGCTGAGATCTCTGGGGGTTTTTTTTGGAGTCAGTATTGGTAGCCTTTTCCCCAGTTTCAGAAGCTCCACCAGTCGCACCAATTACCCACAGCCCATCCATCAGCTTATTGTCTCAGCTCCATAAATCCTTGAAGTCCTAGAGCACTTGGCCCTACATATACTGTGTGACACTGCCTTATTTTTCAATACTAACATCCAGTAAACATATACCAAATTACATATGAAATTATCATAGAAGCCATCTAAGCTCAATAAACAAAAACAAAACCAACAACAGAATACACAACTAGTAACAAACAGCTTAGTAAACCTTCAGATAGTGAATTAATGACCCCTTAGTGAGATTTGACAATCTTCACAAATTTTCTTTTAATAAAGTGTTTTTTAATAATTCCATTACCATTTAATTGTAGCAAATGATGTTATATAAATTATTCATACTTACCAAAGAACAGGCTTTGGGGAGGGTGGGAAACTAGGAGCAGTGATGGAAAGAAAATTATACTGCTGGTGGGACTGGTGTTGTAGCATTGAATGGAACATTTGTTAGAACATTTCCATTAAAATCATAAACATTAACACTATTATAACCCTGTTACATAAACTATACAAAATGTATTTATTTTTTGGTTGTGTTATTGGGCCACACCTGGTGATTTTTAGGGGTTACTCCTGGCTATGTGCTCATAAATCGCTCCTGGCTTGGGGGACCATATGGCAAATGCTCAAAGACAAATGCTATGCCACTGCGCTGCGCCATCACTTTGGCCCCTACAATATGTAATTTAAAAAAAAGAAAGAAAGAAAGAAAGAAAGAAAGAAAGAAAGAAAGAAAGAAAGAAAGAAAGAAAGAAAGAAAGAAAGAAAGAAAGAAAGAAAGAAAGAAAGAAAGAAAGAAAGAAAGAAAGAAAGAAAGAAAGAAAAAATGAAACAAAAATTAATTACTTAAAATTTGTTCATAATTTTATTTATTTTTATGCTTTAGAATTTATCCAAACCAGTAGACTGAGGAGGCCACCTGTGTAAAGAGTTGATCTGGAAAAAAGTCAGTGAAACAGGGGACCCATGATAAGTGAATTTTAGGAAGTAATAAAACCAAGAAATGATCTAAAAAGAGAAGTCATTCTGTCACAAACCTTTTGTCAAGAATGGATCCCTCAGGAGAAAGAAACTTCATCAGGAACAAAAGGCCTTAATGAGAATGAAAGACAGCCCAAAGTTCAAAGTCCCTTTCCTCTAAATTTGTCCTAAAAATAAGACTCTATCCAGAAAGCCTTAAAAAAGGCAGTTTGCAGCATCACAGCTTTGCAAAAGCAAGTCCCATTCCAACATTCCTAGTTGGGTATTTAAGTTTTACTCCAAAGGGTTTCGAATAAATTTTTTATATAATGGATAAGTAAATACACAAATAAGTTCTTTAAGCTATTTTATTCCCCTATCTGTCTTCATCAGAAATCTTTTTATTTTACTTTTTTTTTTTTTTTTTTTGCTGAGTTAAAACAAGATCCTCAACCTGAGTGGAGTAAGGGACTTGTTCCATTCTTGACTAAAAAGTAAGAGCACTTTACACACAGACTTAGAAGGGGCAAGTGCACAAGGTAGGTAACAGAATTTATCCATTAGCAGGACTTTTAGGCAAGAGTAAAGATTATTTATTCAAGGATAGACTGATCAGAGAAGCATGAAGACACAAATGAGAAACTTGGTGGATTCTTCGTCTAGTATAGTTTGGTGATGATCCATGTTGGGTGTGGATGTCTTCATCATACTTGTTGAGGATGTATTATTTGGAAAATGTCATGAGTTTGAGGTTTCATATTAGGAGTTTTGCAAGTGATTAGTAGCTAAATGGAGAATCTTGTGTTGGAGTCTCCTGTAAAAAATTAATTTTGTTTACTAACTGGGAAACCTGTGTTTGGGGTCATAGGTATCTGGGATTTTGCTACTCTCAGCTAATTGAAGGGAGACTTTGTGACAATTAATTTTAATCCTTCTTGAAGCAGTTAAACTGAAGAAGCCCAACATCAGAAATAATTTTATCTTTGTGGAAATTAGGGGCCTATTATTAGTCTGAGCCAAATTTTGCATGTAAATTGGAGATGTGGCAGATTCACTGATATCCCCAAGCACACAGCACACGCTGCTCCTCTTCCACCCTCACCTCCAACTGCCACTGCCTATGCACAGTCATTTATTTAAGATTTATTAAGGTCAGTCATTTAAGAGAAAATTAATTTCATCAAAATGTCTATCAAATCATTAGTTATGTTCTCCTCAATTTCCTTGGTGAATGTATCCACCATAACCCTTCTTGCTTTATTTGGTCACAAGGCAAACTTGAACTTGTGAACTTCTTTCTTATAGAAATATTGAATTTCAAAACATAGTCACCACACCCTATTTTTCTCTTTAAAAATTTGTTTAAAACCTTTCATCACGGGCCCGGAGAGATAGCACAGCGGCGTTTGCCTTGCAAACAGCCAATCCTGGACCAAAGTTGGTTGGTTCGAATCCCGGTGTCCCATATGGTCCCCCGTGCCTGCCAGGAGCTATTTCTGAGCAGACAGCCAGGAGTAACCCCTGAGCACCGCCGGGTGTGGCCCAAAAACCAAAAAAAAAAAAAAAAAAAAAAAAAAAAACCTTTCATCACATAACCATAACATGGTATCATTTTGTTCCTCAAGTCTTTTAAAACATAAACAGAGCATCATTATAGTCACCAAATGGCATGTTGATGCCCTTATTTTATGGCAAAAACAAAAAAAAAGTATGAAATCTGAGATTATGTGGTGAAAGATGAGTGTTTCTTTTTCTTGTGTTATTCTTACGCCACCCCGAACTGTATTCCTTTGTACCAGAGAGAAGATTTAGGATCTACGGAGAAGAGGAAAATAAGTGAGCAAAGACTACAGAGCCCGAACACTGACCTGCAGAATTGAGCTTGTCATGTTGTAGGACTGAGGTGCAGGGGACATACTTTAAGGTAGGGGACACTTGGGTGGAGAGTGTGGTATTGTGTGTATAAAACCTCATCGTTGGGGCTGGAGCAATAGGGTAGTAGGGCGTTTTTCTTGCATGCATGCAGCTGACCTGGGTTCAATTCTTCAAATTCCATATGGTCCCCTGAGCCTGCCAGGAGCAATTTCTGAACACAGCCAGGAGTAACCCCTGAACGCCATCGGGTGTGGCCCAAAAAACAAAAACAAACTCAAAACCTTCATCATCATAATACTATGTAAATCATGTTGTCTAAAATAATAAACAAATAGATATAAACTAAAAAGAATTAAGAATATCTTCGAAGGTCAGGGTGAAGAAATTTAACCCCAGCAAAATTAATGTAGGTCAGAGAAGTAGGTGTGAAGTTGCTGAATCTAGTAAAAGTGCTTGGATTGGCTTGGGTATTCTCTCTCTCTCTCTCTCTCTCTCTCTCTCTCTCTCTCTCTCTCTCTCTCTCTCTCTCTCTCTCTCCTCTCTCACTGTGTGTATGTGAGTCTGTTTGTCTGGCTGTCTCTGTCTCTGTTTTTTCTCTCTCTCCCACTTGTTCTCCCTCTCTCTGTCTTTGTCTCTCTCTGTCTGTCAATCTCTGTCTCTCTCCACCCACAAATCTCTTACACTTGCCTGCATGACATCTTACAAAATTAGTTTACTAAATTAGCAAGGGGGCACATTTTGCCCCAGACTTTTGGGAAATTAGCTGTCAGAGGCAATTGGTGAGGGGTGCTCAATCTAAACACATTCTAATAGAACTCTTTTTTGCACTTAAAAACCCTCCTGGGGGTGAGGCCCTGGCTCCTACAGTGGGTAGGTCACTTGCCTTGCATGCTGCCTACCCAGCTGTTACTGTCACTCCATAATGTCTCTCAAATTCCTCCAGGACTGATCCTTGAGTGCAGAGCAAGGAGTAAGCCTTCTAAAACAGAAAAATCCCTCCTGGGGAGAGGACTTTAAAGGCCTCCCTCCCGCAGACAAGGGTTAAAGTCCCAGTTGTCAGAGAAAAATTCATCTTGCCCTAAGAATGCAAACATAGGGTCCACCTGGACTCAACAAGACAGAATTCAAGTCCTTATCAGGAGAGAAAGGTTAAAGTATTTCTCATGAAATTTGAGGGATCTAATTTCCCCAGAAGAGAAATAAAAAGCTTCCCTGAAAAGGAAAACGTCAGGACTGTGCTGTTTTCGTTTTCGTTTTTTTTCCTCTCGGTAGATTGCTGCTGCTACTGAGGATACAAAACACAGGAAATTCACCTTCTGCTCCTACAGACTCTCCATTAGAGAAGTTATTAGCACACGGGAAGAGCTTTAGATGGGCTGAAAAGGAAGCAAAAATGCAACTTACCTTTTTTTTGCAGCATCACCTGGTCCCAATGTGAGCTGGAGAAAAGTGAAGGGAAATATGGACGATTAATGGAAGTATAATACTATCCTTGCAATATAGTCTTTTCTGCAGGAAAGAACAACCAAAATATGAAATAAAATTTCTTTGGGTTTTGTTGTTGTTGTTGTGGATTTATTTTGGCTTCGGGATCATCCCTAGCAATGCTCAGGGCTCTGTACTCAGCAAATATCTTTATGGCAACTGTTCATTTGCATAAATATAGAAGGAATTTTTAATGATAAATTAGGAACTTATTGTATTATTGAGAATATTTCTAAGATATTAAAAGCAATTCTACTTTAGAAATTAAAACTAATCCCAACAAAGAGGAGAAATTTAATGCTTTGTTTAAAAGCGCCAGTCTACTAACACATACCTATTAGAAGGGCCAAGAATTCCAGTGCTATTTGAAAATGTCAAGAATTGAGCAATTAACCACCAAAGTATAGGTGGTAAAGATAGAAGCTAATGCTAAGTAAAACATTTTATAAATCCCTAGATCCTTGTCACATAAGTTTAGCATTAACTTCAGTTGCTCAAAATTATGTTACTTCCTGACATCTAGATATGAGTAGCACCATGGTCCTAGATCAGGGATGGGAAATAACCACCCAACACATGAGTTGTATACGGACCCCAAAATCGTGCGGTCTGGTTCAGGGGTCTCAAACTCAACTTACCTGGGGGCCGCAGGAGGCAAAGTCGGGATGATCCTTGAGTGCAAAGTCAGTAGTAAGCCTTGAACATTGGGGCGTGTGACCCAAACAACTAAAACAAAACAAAACAAAACAAAGATTCCTCTAGGGCAGGGCCACAAAATGTTGTACAGAGGGCCGCAAACAGACCGCGGGCTGTGAGTTTGAGACCCCTGCATGAGTAAGGCATATATGCTTCTTATTAGCTGCCTGCATCCTGTCTACTGTGTTTAATAGCTCTCAAATGATATGGCTCTGAGAGAAAAAGATTGTCCAGCCTTGGAATTAGAAGCAGGTTGTTATACAACTTCAGCTATGATACAGGAAAAAACTGACAACTAAAAAGATAACTATAGTCAGTTGAAGGGCAATTTCTTATGAAACAGATTTCTATCAGAAAGAGGAAATGTGATTGGATAATACCACCTACCACTCACTTTCATCCCTGAAATTTGGAAGGACTTTCTGGAGTTAAGAAAACTAAAACACACTAAATTGAGGCACAAACCACATTTTTTAACATTCATTAACTGTTACTATAGTATTATGAATAGCAAACATTTATTATTATAACCAAGATTTAATATCATCAATATTATAGGATAATAGTTATATTCTCTAAAAGAACCCAGACTCCTGTCTGGACAGTACTTACAGTGAAGACTGAGTACTGAAAGGTAAAATAAATGGCAGGATTACCAAAACCTAAATGAGCATTCTGAGCTCAAGCTAAATGAAAAAATAAGAGCCAGGCAAAAAAAAAGTTAACCAATTAGTAAATTAGGGGTGACAATAGAAAAAATATGCTGGGGCCAGAGCAATAGCACAGCAGTAGGAAATTTGCTCTGCATGCAGCCAACCCAGGATGGACCCAGGATCGATCCCCAGCATCCCATATGGTCATCAGAGCCTGCCAGGAGTGATCTCAAAAAAAAGAAAAAAAATGACTTTTTAAAATAGTAAAAACTAGTTTGTTTGTTTTTTCCAGATCCACACCCACAGTCACCACCACTCCAATGGCCCAACTACAGTACTTTTTTTGCTTCTAAGTGACAAAACACTCCAGATAGGCCGGTTTGGGAGCTAATAACTCTGGGTCTTCTTTCTCAATGTGAAGGTAAGCAGCCTCTCCTTACCTCTCTGTACTTTTAGAAGCCCAATAGCCACAGACATGCCCTACAGCTGCTGCCATGTTAACTCAATGGCCCAGTTCTATAGATCCTGGAATCCCTGGAGCATCTGACTACATAGATGGACTCTCAACAGCCGAATTTTTAAATAATAACACCCAACTGGGAAAGCCCCAGAATAGGTGTCAAAGTAGTATAGAAACTACCTAAGGTCAACAAACAGAACCAATAACATTGAATGCTCAACCAACAACAAAGCAGTTTAGTAAACCTTCTGACAATGACTTAATGGCCCTATTGTGATATATAATAATTTTTACAATTTTTTTACTGAATTTTTTTAGATATTCCATTATCATTTGCTTATAGCAAGCAATATAAATTAAATTATTTTGAGTCTGTCCTGGGGACATGATAGGGAGTGAGAGGGAAACTGGAGAGTAATGGTGAAGGGAATGTTATATTATACTACTGGTGAAATTGGTGTTGAAACATGGAATGCTAGAAACAACTGTACTATAAGTAACTTTGTCAATTAGCATGTTTAAATAATGTAACAAAATTGATTTATTCAATAACATCTATAAAGATGTTCACAGTACTCTTACAGATTTCCTCAGGAAGGGAAATAAGTTTCATTGGATTAAGGGTATGAGAGTCATTTCCAGAGAGTCTAAGATTAGGACCTGATATTTTGTCAGTTTCGCATCTGTCAACCATTAGTGGTATTTATTACTAGAACACTCTGGATCTGATATGGTTTGGAGTTCTAGTGGCTGTTCTAAAGCAAATTTTGTTCTAAAGCAAGTCTTCTGCCATTAGAATGGTTGTTGTCACTACTCAGAAGTATCCTATCCAGTCCTCAGAAATGCTGTCAAACTGTTTAGGTAAATAAACTATAGACCTGGAAATTTCCCTCAACTTTTATTAGTAGCTCCATTTCTATCACTTGTCTCTCAGATACATTTAAGAGGTGATTGAATAAATTAATATAGTAGTCCCAATTCAAAAGATGTGCATGGATAACACAGATGACAGAGCAGCCTAGTTCACAAAGAGTCTTGTAAAGATGAATATGCAGTTATTAGAGCAACAAGGACAATGAAAGTAGTGCTAGGAGAAACTTTCATTTGAGATACAGAACTAATTAAGCCAGAAAGATAATACAGCAGCTTAGGGCACTTGTGTTGCACGTGGCTGACTAGGGTTCAAGACCTGGCACCAACATATGACCCCCTGAACCCTGCCAGTAATGACCCCAGAGCACAGAATCAGAAATAAACCTTGAGCACAGCCAGGTGTCCTCCCACAAATCATAGAGCTAATTGCCTATCCAAGGCTATTAGCTGAAGGACTTAGGTTAAACATCTAAAATTATTTCTTTTATTTAAATATTTTAATTTAATTAAAATTGTGATTTACAATGTTTTAGACAGTTAAGTTTTAGGCATACAATGTTCTAGCACCAGTCCTATCACCAGTTTTCTTTTCTTTGCTCCTATCCACATCCTCACTGCTACTTTGAAGGTACATGTTAAAGTTTGGTGGCTGTATATTGGATCTCATGTTTTCAGTGTTGGGAGTTTGTGGTTTTATTATATAGCTATACTACTCTCAGAATACCTTGTATTCGAGGTCCCTGACCCCATTCCACGATTTCTCTTTCTCATCTTCTTTCTTCCATACTGTATGAAGTGCTGCAATTAATAACGATGTGCTTATGTTCTTTTGAACGAATAGTTTAGTGCCATTGGGATATATGCCCCAAATTGGAATTGCTGGATTGTATGGGAGTTCACTTTAAGTTGATGTAAATATACTTTATTACACTTGCATGTCCATTTGCTTTCTAAAGGAAAAGGAGACTCCGACAAACTAAACATTCACTTAAATACATTTTGGGATGAGATTCTATACCTCTGGAAGCATTGAGGTCAGAGAAGATGTAGTAGTTACACAGTGTAAGGAACATCAAAAAAATATCATATTGAAGTAACTAAGGGAACTTGTCAATCAGGTGTTACAGTTAAAGAAACAGTTCTTAATTTTTGTTCAATTATAGAACTTTTTCTCCATACAGAAAATATTTCTACTGAGCCAGAATACAGGAAAGAACAATGGGCATTACTATATGGTTTATAAAAGAAAACAAATGGATAGTCTACTAAAAAAAGGAAAAGGAAACTGTTTTCTGATTCTACACAATGTAATACTATTAAAGGATTACACAAGTCTTCCTACTTGAGGAAAAGTCTTTAATAGACTCAGTATTGTCTTCCTCAGGAAATCTGAACAGGACAATGAGAGAGGTAACTCAAAGCTGTTATTTTTATGTACTCTTAATGAACCTACTGAAAAATACTAGATTTCCTCTCGACACAACCTATTCAGCATATAGGAAGTTATCCAGGGAAGACAGGCAACTTGCCTTCACTTATATGCCAAAATAATAAGAATTCAAGTATTTACTCAATTTTGTTGGCATCTTTACTAGGTGGGTGGAGATCTTCATACTGAGAAAGTCAGAGAAGACTCTAAAATGTATACTTAACTCCTAGATTTGGCTTACCCAGGTCACTTCATAGTGACAGTGAAATATTTTTCAATTTTAAAACCAACAAAAATTTAGCCTCTGATTTAAAGATTAACTCCACATAATCTGAACCCCAATCATCAGAAAAGGGAAAGAAATCTAACTTTATAAAGTATATTAGGGAAATAATATCAAGAAACCTATGAGTTGTGAATTTCACTCTTTTTGTTGCCACACCCATTTGATGCTCAGGGGTTATTCCTGGCTAAGTGCTCAGAAATTGCCCCTGGCTTGGGAGACCATATGGGATGCCAGGGGATCGAACCGCAGTCCTTCCTTGGCTAACACTTGCAAGGCAGACACCTTACTCTAGCGCCACCTCACTGGCCCCGAATTTTCACTCTTATCAATAGATCTTCTCAGAAACATGACAACCCTGAAAGGTAAACATCTATTTAGTCCTTCTGAGCCCTATTTAAACTTTTCACCACATTTATTAGACTTAGAAAGTTTATAATTAGCTAACCATGTGCTTAATCTCAGACAAGTACTGCATATAATTCAATAATATTGTAATAGTGTTTTGTCTAACTCAAATAGAGATTTCCGCTCATCCCACCCTACAATACAAATTCATCCTCGTAACTAACTAGGCCTTACTGAAAATTTGGAAAACTAAATCCCCTTTAGATTAACTTCTGTATTGCCTAAGTGGAAAAACTTTACCACCTAGTAATGGTAAAGTTTAGCATTACTTAAATGTTTGCTTTCCATTACTTAAAAGTTGAAATTACTTACTTATTTACTGTTACTTAGTAATGATAAATTCCATTCCATTCCAGTGAGTGATCCCATGGCATAAAACAACAAAATTTTGACCTGAATTTATCTTTTCAGGATAAAATTAATTACTGTTAATATTGTAAACCACAGTGTCTGCATAAAATAGAACAAAACTGGTTTCGTCTACATCAACCAATGACAATAATTAATTGACTTATTCCTATGTACCCACTAAAGAATTAAATTTTATTTTTGCCTTTTTTGGGGGGCCACACCCGGTGATGCTCAGGGGTTACTCCTGGCTATGTGCTCAGAAATCGCTCCTGGCTTGGGGAACTATATGGGATGCTGTGGGATCGAAATATGGTCCGTCCTAGGTTAGCACTTGCAAGGCAAAAAGCTCTACCGTTTGTGCCACCGTTCCGGCCCCCAAGAATTAAATTTTTTTTTAATGAAAAACTAAACATTCCTTTTCTCTTAGAAAAGCAAAGTAACTGGCCCAGAGGAATAGCACAGTGGTGTTTGCCTTGCAAGCAGCCGATCCAGGACCAAAGGTGGTTGGTTTGAATCCTGGTGTCCCATATGGTCCCCCGTGCCTGCCAGGAGCTATTTCTGAGCAGACAGCCAGAAGTAACCCCTGAGCAACGCCGGGTGTGGCCCAAAAACCAAAAAAAAAAAAAAAAAGAAAGAAAAAAAAGAAAGAAAAGCAAAGTAACATGCATTTTGATCTGACACTGTTTCTAGTAATTGTAATTTACAGATTAAAAAAGAAGTCAACACTTCTGTTGCAGACAAAAAGAATTAAAGCTCTCTTTCTCTTTTTCTCCCTCTCTTTCTCAGTTTAGATTTCACTGAAGTCTCATCGTGAGACTTCACTCCTTCGTACTGACCTGTCTACAGCTCTTTTCCACCAAGGATATGTTCCAGAAGATAGACCTACAACTATCCTTAAAGATGTAAGGAAATAAAAGTTTCTAGTGAGGGAATATGAAGTAAGCAGGTAGGAAGGTAGGGGATCTCTGGCAATGATTTTCATGTAGTAATAAAATCAAGATACTATTTAAAAAGAAAGCAGAGGCTGGAGATATAGTACAGGGTGTTGGCCTTGCAAGCACCAACCTAGATTAGCTCTGCATCTCAGATGATTCCCTGAGCACTGCTGGGAGTAATTCCTAAGTGAAAAGGCAGGAGAAAACCCTGTCTTCTCCAGGTATGACCCCAAAATAGAAAGGGGAGTGTTTCTTCTGTCACCAGTGGTTGGTTTTTTTTTTTTTTTTTTTTTTTGTCAGCCCAAAACCATGAAGACTGGACCAACTATCTTTGAATAGGGGGGAACCCCATATGGTTGCCCAATCCCCACAAGGAGTGTTCCTTGAACTCAGAATTAGGACTAAATACTGATACCACCAAATATACACAATCCCCAAATCAAACCCACAAAAAGCTACCTCATACAGATACACATCTTTACAGATATGCAAACAAATTCACACATGAAATGAAAGAATAAAAAAAAATCGAAGGTAATAAGAGAAACTCCCAAAATAATAGGGTGACAACAAAGGAAAGTACTTTGAAATATTGAAGGTCTCCTTTTAATCTCATCATAGCCATTTGTTTCTGCTGAAATTTATTCTTCCTTAAGGGATCCTGCCTTCTCAGGACTTCTGCTTTTAATTTAATTCAGGGTATTAGCAGCCTCAGTTTACCCAGATTTTTTTTTCATTTTTGTTCTTTTGGGTCACACAAGGCAGTGCTCAGGGGTTACTCCTGGCTCTACGCTCAGAAATCACTTCTGGCAGGCTCGGGGAACCAGATGGGATGCCAGGATTCGAACCATTGTCCTTCCGCATGCAAGGCAAATGCCTTACCTCCATGCTTTCTCTCCCGAATATTTCTTTATTCCTTTTATTTTCCTTAATTTCAATTAAGAAACTAATTAATTTTAATTATTATCTAATAATTTTCTTATCTAATCCAAAATTAGTTAATATAAAAATGAGTGACTACATGTTTATTTGCATATAGTGAGATACCCAGGATATTTTATTAATACTCAGCTGTTATGTCTTAGTCCTTCTTTGTAACAGTGCCATACCAATTAAGAACTTAACCTAATAGGCTTCTCTTTTTTTATTTCTATCATTATTTTTTATCATTTTACTTTATTGACTTAATACCATATTCCTTTTCTAGACTCTCAATTTTTTTATTTTTATGTTTGAGTTCTATGACTTTCTATGGAAAATATTGAAGCATACAATTTTACTACTACAAACTTGAACTTAATGAAGTAGAAATATTCTTTCAGAAAAGTGCAAAATTGGTTCAGAGGGTAAGAGAATATTATTGAATAAAGGTTAGGACGAAAAATTTATTTGTTGACTGAAGCCACATGTTAAATTTTATATATGGCATAAATAATAAAGAGCTAAATGACTCCCCTGGGTTGTCTTGGAATTCAGTGATTGGCTAACAGAAGATACTTCATTCTGGTCCAGCATAACATTTACAGGAAAAGAAAAATATATACCAGTTTTGCATCCAGGCAGGACTTGATTCAACTTTGGTGTAAAAAGTTATTTCATCATTTCTAATTATAATAAAATAAGCTTAATATTTAATATGAGGACTATCTATGGTACTCTGATTTGATTTATATGCAGAGTTATGTCAAGTGTACTTATTGGGGAAATTCTAAAGGGAGAATAAGAATCCATACTTGTGGAGAGCTTAACAATGGCTTACATATTTCTTGACTTTCGGAATATTGTGCTTAAGAGCCTAAGTTACATTATCAACTTTCGCTTAAACTCACAAAATGGAAAATGATTCTTACAATTTGGGCAGGAACCATAGGATAGCATATACTAGTAGAGCCTTTGCCTCACACGTGGCTAACCCAGATTTGATCCATAGAAACCCTGAGCCTGCCAGAATGATCCCGAGCATAGATCCAGGAGTAAGCCCTGAGTACTATGTGTGGCCCAAAACTAAAAAAACATAATTCTATGTGAATTGCTGTAGATTGTGTATATGGCTGTAGATATAGTAAAAAGGGTGGTAAGGTGCTTGCCTTGCACACAACCAACCTAGCTTTAATCCTCTGCACCTCATATGGTCTGGCAAGAATTACTAGGAGTGGTCCCTGAGAACAGAGCCAAAAGGAAAGCTCTACATAGCCAGATGTGGCTAAAATCTAGAACAACATTTCTATAAAAAGTGTGAATTAAAGACAATTCTAATAAGCTCTAGCAAGTGTTAAGTGTACTTAAAGAAATATCTATTTCAAATGCAGTCTTTATCAGCAATAAATCATAGTTAAATATGTTTGTGTTGTATGAGAAATACTGAGATATAAACAAATTTCAAATCAGAAAAAAGTGAAAAAATTATGTTTGTTATTATGTATTATTGTATATGTTTGCTATTATGTTTGTTTCAAATAAGAATTTATTTCTACTTACTGTAGACATTGCATCTTACTATGTGATCCTTGGTGATGACCCTTACTACTGACATAAAATCATCAAAATTTACAAGGAATTCAGAATTCAATCATTCAAACATAAATTAAACCTCGTTGTTTAGAGCAAAGAAAGTTTTTTTTAAGAAGATAGTTTTATATTCAAACCATAAATGAGAGACAAAGTTCCAATTAAATAAGCTACAGAAAAACCCAATTTGAAAGTGTGGTAGATAAGCATAGGGTGACTATTATTAAATAGAAAGACATTTGAAGGTGTGTTAAATTTTTATTTGTTTTATTTTTAATTAAAGAACTGTGGTTTACAAAGTAATTGAGTTTTATACATAAAACATTTCAACACCAAACTCAACCAATATCAGCTCACATAACCAGTGCTCTGATTATCTCTCACCCACCTACCAAATTCTCTTGCCTTCTGCTTACATTCAAGTTCAATGGTTTCAGCTTAGACCTCCTGTTTTCAGTGTTGCTGAGTTTGTGCTTTGGATGTATAGATATACCTCTCTCTAACACTGCCAATATAACTGAAGGCCTGGTCCCTGTTCTACCATTATTTCCCTTTCTGGTCTTCTTTCTTCTCACCTTTCTTTTCTTCTCTGTCCATTTTTGACCTAGATTCTGAGGTCAAAAGTGGTCTAGGCATCCTGCTTTACTACATAACATTTTTAATACAATTATTTTATATTCCACAGATTTTTGAGATCATCTTGTATCTTTCTTCTTCTGGCTTACTTCATTCAATGTGCTATCTTCCAGTTCTACCATTATCAAAAATGTAACTGTTTATGTATCTATCTATATGGTTTGTCCTGGGGTTTTCACCTACTGATCAGAGAGCCTATCTTTATTCCAGTAAAGACAGTTTTTGTTACAATAGCGGTATAAAACAGTTTCAAGTTAGGTAATGAGACGCTTCTATACTTCTACTTTTCAATATGGCTTTAGCTCTTTTGGTCTAGTTTGATTCCATTCAAACTATTATTTACTTTTCTAGGTTCCTGAAGAATGTTGTCTGAACTGTGGATGGGAATTGTATTGAATCTATGGAATAACTTAGGTAGGGTAGTCATTTTAACAATTTTGATTCTTCCAATACATGGACATGTAATTTTTTTTTTATTTCCTAAGGTCTTCTGTTTCTTAAGAGGCTTAAAATGATTCTAGTATAGATATCCCATATCTTTTGTTAATATTCCTAGATACTTGATGTTTTTGGACATTATTTTAGTTGGAATAGATTCTTTGATCTTTTTCTCTTCTTGTTTGTTTTTTGCATATAAGAATGCAGCTGATTTTTGTATATTTACTTTCAAACTGCTATTCTGCCATTTTGTTTTACTGTTTCTAGGAGCTTTTTAGTGGATTCTTTAAGGTCTTCTATGTATATTCATGTCATTTGCAAAGAGTGGGAACTTGAGCTTGAGCTAATTAACATATAGTCACATTTTTTTATATTATCTAATTTTGGAGAGAGAGGTTGGTTGGGGCCACACTCTGTGGTACTCAGTTCAGTGTTTGTGTGTGTGTGTGTGTGTGTGTGTGTGTGTGTGTGTGTGTGTGTGGTCGCATGTGTGAGTACACGTGATTATCTGATTTTTAAGAAAATTCCAGTTTGCTTAGAGGTATAAATGGAAAGGTAATGAGATTTTATTTTTGAGACTTGAGAATGATAAATTCAAAGGATACAACATTCAAGCAAGAATCTTGCCTTAACCAAAGGAACCAAGAGATAAAAAGATGCCAAGAACTATTAGATAGTACAGGAGTGAACAAAAGTCAAGACAGCTCTTTAATATTTGTCAGAGAAGGAAAGAGAAACGAAGACATAAGCATACAACATGAGATTCCATGGATATTTTATTTTACTAAAAACAGAAACTTAACTTGTGGAATTAAAACATCAGGGAGAGGCAGAAATTTAGAAAGAGAAAAGATAACTCATAGAGAGTAATTGATAGAATGAACAAAAACCCACAGTATAGGAAGAAGTAAAGAAATTCAGAGTAGGGGAGAGGGATAGCTTTGAAGCAGAAGGAAGGAAAAAACATTACAAAATCTACTTACAATATTTGGAAACTCCAACTAAATAAAATGTTGTTTCTCTACTTTTGGCAAACATTATTAAATAAATTCCTTGGACTAAAACTCATTATCACATGCTGAACAGAAACTCTAGTTTACTGTTTATGACATCATAGAAATGTTTAGGATGTGTTTGGTGTATTATGTACTGTTAGCAGACTCTATTTATCTGATTTTTACAATATCTGATTTAATTCTTCCAGCAGGTGATCAACCTTGTATCTGAAGAGTGACAGCCAAAATTAAGTCACTATTTGCAGGGAACAGTGCCAAGTGTTTATACATTTATTGAACTTTATTATTGCTTATTACCATTATAGCCATGACAGTGATATATGTGATTTCATTTAAGTGACAAAAATCTTTAAAGATACGGGTCCATGGCTGAAAACATAATAAAGAGTATTTGGATGAAAAAGAATTGGGACGGTGAGACAAGATCTTTGTAATGTTTTCATATCTGACATTCTGTAATTTGAAGTGCGGCCTAGAAATACAAGTTCAGAAATGGATAAAGAACTGTTGTGAAGAATACTTGGAAACCAACTGGCTCAAATCAAAGTAAATGGATGAAGAAGCAATGTAAATAATTGTTCCCATTTGGCTGGCAGCCCACTAGAAGTACTAAATACACAAGTGGTGTGGGGAAGAGAGGAAAGGGGGAAGAGAGATCACACACACACACACAAAAAAAATGAGCAGAGTGCTCATTTGATAACTACAAATCATTAACCCAATTCAGTCAATTCAGTGATAGGACTGCTCGGTCAGGAACCCAAGCCGACTTTATTTTGGGAGCCTGTGGACCCTTTTTAAAACAATTTGAGCTAGGCTCTGTTTTAACCCACACCTACTTTGAAACTAGGCTCAGTCTGTACCTTCTATCTTTTCTTCGCCCACTAGAGATGTGCAAATTGACCAAAAAAGAAAAAAAATATTATAGCTTGACTGAAACAAGCTCATTTTGTGTTTTTGAGTTCACACTTTTTTAAAAAAAAATATATTCGTGACCAAAAAGTGAATAACAAATCTTTCACAGAAATATTGAAGGAACAAAGTGACCATGAAGCAGGGCCCTTCCCACTACCAGGGTTGACCTCCCTTCTCCCCTTTTCCCAGCATGTACCCATATCTCCCTCCTTTACCCCCCGACCCCCACCCCCAGTGCTAGTGTAATGGTTCCCCTCTGTGTCTAGCTTGTTGTAGATAGGATATGGATTCTGTTGTGTTGACTTTGGGTTTGGTGTTTAAGTCTGATTAATTTTTTTTATTTCCACTCGATGTCCATATGGCTGTTTGGTCCTGGTAGCACACTAGTGGTACCTATTAGGGCTACCTACAGGCCTCCACCACGTGGCCAACAGCTGGGGACCAGGAGGGAGCCTGGCTGGGCCAATATGTCACAGCTGCGATGGATGGATGTTGCAGTCACCTTTGCATCCTGCTGGGCAGGTTCAGGAAGTCGTAAAACTTCAGCAACTTGTGTACTTTTCTAACTATTGATATTTAGAGTCCCGGGCAGGGCAGGCCAGGGCAGGGCAGGGCAGGGCAGGGCAGGGACCGGCCAGCAAGCCAGCAGCAGCAGCAGGAGGAGGAGGCGGGCAGGCTGCGGAGCCGGCTGCTCTCCGTCGTCCAGGCCGGGCCGCTTCCCCCCTCGCCCCATGTCCGGGCCGCCGGCCGCCGATGACCCGCTGGCCCCGCCGAGCAGGCCGGCCCCGGCGCCCCGGGCCTCCGGACCCCCCTCGCAGGCGCAGCCGCAGCCGCTCCGCAGGCAGGAGGCTAGCGGGGAGGCGGAGGAAGGGGAGGAGACAGGCGTCCAGGGCGCCCGGGGACCGGGCACGGCGGAGTCGCGGCGGCGGGGCTCGGGGGAGGCCGCGGAGGCGGCCCAGGGTCGAGGCCAGGCCGGGGGCGTAGCCGCGGCCGCGGGCTCCTGCAGCGACGGCGGCGGCGGCCTCGGGGAGCGGCGGCGGGCCCCGGGCTGGCTGCGCGGGCCGCGGCCCCTCTGCTGCCCCTGCGCGGCGGCGCCCCTTCCCCGCTCGGCCGCGCGCTGTTGTCATGGAGGAACCAAGATGGCGGCCCTGGCCTACTCCCTGGGCAAGCGCGAGATCAACCACTACTTCAGCGTGAGGAGCGCCAAGCTGCTGGCGCTGGGGGCCGTGCTGCTGCTCGCCGCGTGCCACCTCGCCTCCCGCCGCTACCGAGGTGAGCGCGCCCTCCCCCGGGCCCGGGCCGGCCGGCCGGAGGAGGAGGAGGAGGAGGAGGAGGGCAGCGGGAGGCCGCCCCCCGCGCTCGGCCCAGCCCACGCCCACGCGCCGCGGGTGGAGGCGCGCCCCCACGTGCCCCCCGCCCGAGGCCCACGTGCACCCCGCCGGTGCCCGCACAGCCGCCCAGTGCGTCGTCCGACCCTCCTCTCGGGCCCCTCTCAGGCGCCTCCGTTGGGGCCTGGCCTGAGGGGGCGGCTCCTGCATGCACCGGGCCCAGCCAGGCCACACCGGGCCAGGGACACGCGCCAGGCCCGAGAATGGGGGTCCCCCGCTGCAGGAAGCCGGGCCTATAGGGGGGATCTTTGAAAGGTTTTGGAGTGGGGGCGTGCATTCTGCATCCTGGGGGTCTGGCTCCTCGGAATCTGGCCTGTGTCTTCCCCCCACACCAGCAGGGCAGTCTGGTTGCTGGACAGCGGCAAGGGCCGCCCCTTTTTTTTACTGGGCTGCTGGGGTGACAGCTAGTAAAAAAAAAAAAAAAGATGCCCTTGCCAAGTGGAGGAGATGCCACCCAAGCACCCGCCCTTGGCGATGGAGAGACTACTGGAAGGTTCTGAGCGTGCACCCCACCTCCCCTGTACACACACACCTACTCCCCACTAGGGCTGACTTCTGAGTCCAGAGGGCAATACAGTCAAGTTGGAAGCAGTTTGAAAGGGGCCTCATTGTGGGGCCTTGTGTCAAGGAGAAAGGTCTTTTGGCCTTCATTTCTAATGAATTCTTGTTCAGACCTCCAGGGATATTTACTTGTCCTTGTTGGTTAATTTTGCCCCCAATTCTCCAATGCCACTAAAAAAAAAGGCTGACAGACTGAAGGAAATTAACATTGATAGGTTCTTTTATTGGGAGCTCTTTGTATATGTATTATCAGAATCACCATCTGGACTGTCACATCTCAAGATGCAGTGTGTAGTGGACGCTCTTCCTAGCTAACTTCACACCCAGTTTGGCAAAATAGCCAGTAAGTGGGGGTACTGGAATCTTAACTTTTTTTTTTAATCCCAGGATATCTTTCCAAAGGCCTTTTTGCTGCTTTGTTTTCTCCAGCACTTAAACATATTCTAGATGGATAGTTCTTTCTATACATACATTCATTTTAAATGTTCTTCATACTCCTTTAGCCTTTCAGCAGGTCGGTCATATGCTCTGATAAGGCTTTGTTTGGTTCATCTGCAGTGGCTATAACAGAAGTCCAGCTCAATCTTCATATGTATAATAAAGCCAATCCAGTGGATTCATTCATTGATTTCTTATAACTGAAGGGCATCTTTAAATTGCCATTAGTTTATGCTAGTTTGTATAAAGCAACACTAATCCAACTCAATTTTATATATGTGATGACTGTAGAGATTAATTTTGTAACTTGCTATAGTCCAAATGAAGCATTTCAATTTTTTCGCCCCTTCCTCTTCGTTGTGCGTTTAACTTTAGAAAACTACATTGATGCAAAGCTTTATACTTTACGGAAAATAGAATGAGATGGAACTTTGAGTCAGTGTAGCAACATGGATGGGGATGTTCTAAAGCCTCCTTAATCTGTAGTCATTAGATTCTGTAGGTCCTCAATGCGTTGTGTGTGAAGCAGTAAACCTGGTGTTTGTACTTGCCCAGACTAACTGGCATTAACTGGAGTCAGATTAAACTGGAAAAAGCAATGATTAACAGGAACTTTTAGCTGTCAGTGAGCTTTCCCAGTGTAAAACCACCCCTTTACTCAAGGCCATATGCTTGAATCCTGAAACACATAAACCTTCAAAGTAATAAATCTTTCCTTATATTAGAGGTAGAGGTTTAGGCTGTAAACCTCCAATATGTGAGTATCAGTGTACCTCAAGCAAAGTTGAAAGAATTTAGTTAAGTACACATTCCATATTGTTTGTGTTACATACACAACATACATGTATGTTACATACATACAGAAAGCAAAAGAAGGAATTACACACTAGAAATTAAAATTTGGCAAATACTGCCTGCAAATACTGAGCACTTCTACTCAGGCTTTTGTATGTTTTGAAATAATTTTATCTTTACAACATCTTTATTGAGTAGATAGAAGTTACTATATTTCATTTTTTTCTCATTCCATTTTTAACATATCTGTAATCAAATTAAGTTTTTTTAAAATTTTGATTGTAGGCCAAAGTTTAAATAATAACTTTTTTTACTGTTACATAAAATAATGATGTATTTTATAATTACTAGTCTTGGATTTATTTGAATTACAATATTATTTACATTTTAAAGACAAGTCATAGGAGGTTAAGTTGCCTAAGGATACACAGCAGCCAAACTGGGACTTAATCTATTAACACTCTGATAGATTAACAGTTAGTTGGTCTACTGCATGCTTAGTGTTTAGACAGGAATGAGGTATAAAAGAGAGTGAGAAAGTGTTTTCCAAGGAGATTGGATTAAATCAATTTGGAACAGCCTTTTTTTTAATTATGATTTTTTGTTTTTGTTTTTTGAGAGCAATGTGAATTACAAATCTTTCACAGTTGTATTTCAGGTACATAGTGTCAGTGAATTAGGGCCCTTAGCACCACCATTTTTGACATCCATCTATTCATAGTTCCCAGCATGTGTCCCATACCTCCACCCTTGGCCCCCTAGACTGCTAGTGTAACAGGTCCATTTTGTGTATAGCTTGTTATAGTTTGGGTCTCTTGATTCTACTATTGTTTGAATATTTAGGGATGACCATTTTTTTTATTTCCACTCTATGTTCCTGAGATCGCTTGGCCCCTGGATCCCTTCCACTTTTTCTTTCTTTTTTTCAGTTTGTAGGAAGACATAAATATGAGGCAGAACAAGATGATTCACATTCTATGGTTCTGTAAAAAAAAGGTGGGACCCCTGTCTAGAAGCTATAAAAATAAAAATGGGAAAAAAGGTGGGGACATATGTGGCAAGTTTTTTTGTTTTGTTTTTGCATAGGCACAGTAAACGTTGGGAAATTAGAAAGGAAATTCCTTGGCCTAAGTGATACAGAGTGTCTCCACCCTTGAAGCATATTGAGACCAACTACAGGCTCCAGAAATGTTAGATATCAAACTCCAACGTCTTTATGGTCTCAGAAAAAGTTCTCTTCAGTCGCATTTGTCAGAGTCAGTCTTCTGTAATTAGAGATCTTGGTTTTTCCAAGATCCTAAGGCAAAGCCTAGGATAAAGTCTTTCTTTCTGGTCCCAGGAAAATTTCTCTTCAAGTCGAGGTTGTTGTAGACAGTCTTCTGCAATTAGTGATCTTGGTGTTTGCACAGATCCTAGGATGGAGGGTCTTCTTATTTCATCTCACCATTATGTGGTGAAGTAGGGCAACTTGCTCTTAGATCAAGTTGTTGCTGCTTCCCCAGTCATCAGGGTGTCATAGGAATCCACCCTGGCTAAGTTGGTGCCAGCACAGTATTAAGGTCTTCCTTGGGGGAAGTTTGATTCCTGGTGCAGGTTCAGGAAAACGTGCCTGTTCTAAGATTGGGGTCTGGGGTTTGGCATTGGATGGTTGATGTCTGATAACATGAGGTCTAAGTCAAGTCCGCATGATGATTGTTCAGGGTGAAAGGGGTCCCTGCATTATAAATTTCATGAGTTTTTAACCCTATTAGATAAGAACTTCTTTCTATACATAAGATTTCCCCCATTTTAGTGTGCCTATGCAGAAAAAAATGATGCCAGTTATATTATTTGGTGCATTTGGGGGTAAAAATAACATGCTGTATAAGCTCTGTGGCCTGGTTTTGACCTGAGTTCTTATCCCAAGCAGGACTTTTCTATTAGAATTTCCTACTAAGCAGAACCAAAACAAGACCAAAAGAAAGAAAGAAAAAGAAAATAAAATGGGGGGGGGGTAAAAGGAGCTACCTCTACATATGGAATAAACACTAAGAGTTATAATCATTAAGGAAGTAAAAGTACAAAGAAAATATAGATATCTCCATTAAGTCTTTTGAGATAGTCTGAGGGAGGGATAAGGTCCAGGGCACATATTTGTCCTGCACTGTGGGCTTGTGAAGTCTGAAAAATGGTCTGCAGCAGTCAGGGTCCTGAAGTTGGGGGCCTCTCTGGAGCTAATCTGATAGCAAGCAATAGTCCACATTGAGGGGAGGTGGGAGAAAGAGGGCCACATAGAATAAGTTGGCAGGAGCGGTGGCTGCAGCTTCTTGCTGAAGCAATAGATAAAAGTCTGAGATGTCCTTTCGCTATGGGAGCCATGTGACATCTTACGGGAGTGGGCGGTGGTAGGGAAAGTCAGATTCCTGAGGAGTTAAAAACTGAAGGTAAAGTGGAAACGTTTTTCAATTTCTAGGCCCTTCATTGATGGTAGGGGTGAACTTTGTAACTGAAGCTTTCAGGGTTAGATTGTTCATGGAGCATTTTAGGAAAACATATTTTTCATATCTAGAGTACTAAGCGATATTGTAATGAACACTATAATAGTGGTCTATCCCATGTAGTATTGTGGAACAGCATTTTTAATGAGGTACTCTAAATCTGCCTAAAGAAATATATAAATGGTGATTTTTTAGCTCAGATTAAATTATATATTGCTGAATTTCAAGCTATAAAAGATTCTTCAATCATATAATAAAATTTATGCCCTGGTATTTTGTGATTGCTAGTAGCAAATGCACAACTTTGGTAGGACGTGTCAGTGTAAAGTTGAAAGTGACAGAAGAATTTTATTCAGAGGAAAAGTTGGAGTTGTTTATTTAGCACATTAGATAAATTCTTTGCTTGTTATTATTTTATTTTTTATCTCAAAAACATAATTTGTATTTTAGTTTTTAAGTTTTTGTCACAGAAAAATTATGCATAAAAACCAGAGGTTTTAGTTTGACAGACTCTTTTAAGATTATGAAATAAAGACAACCATTCATCTAGAGTTTTCCAAAGTGGATAATACTAGGGATATGAGGGCACACAGAGTATCTTGGGTACACTTGGAAATAGGTACTTTTTCGATTAAGAAGTAAATTTTAGGGGCTGGAGAGATAGCATGGAGGTAAAGTGTTTGCCTTGCATGCAGAAGGTCATTGGTTCGAATCCTGGCATCCCATATGGTCCTGGCCCAGGCCTGCCTGGAGCGATTTCTGAGTAACCCCCAAGCGCTGCCAGGTGTGACCCAAACCCCCCCCCCCAAAAAAAAAAAAGAAGTAAATTTTAGGGGCCAGAGCAGTGGTGCAGTGTAGTAGGGCTTTTGGCTTGCATGGTTTGATCCCCTGGTGTCCCATATGGTCCCCCAAGCCAGGAGTGATTTCTGAGCACAGAGCCAGGAGTAACCCCTGAGGGTCACCGGGTATGGCCTAAAAATAAAAAAAAATAAAAAAAAAAATTAAGAAGTAGATTTCAGAGAGAGAGAGAGAGAGAGAGAGAGAGAGAGAGAGAGTGTGTGTGTGTGTGTGTGAGAGAGAGAGAGAGAGTGTGTTTTGAAAAGGAGGCAGTAGGCCATGTAAACTTATATTAACCTTAGTGTTGAAGATAGCTAGACTAAATTATTCTTCTAATCTTTTATGTTGCCTTTTTAAATAAGTGCATTCCTTAATTTATATGAACACTTAGCAGCCTTATTCTTTGCATGGTTGTAGTTAACCAAGTATTAAAATTGTATGAGGTAATCGAAAAAAATCAGTCCTTTTGGGCCAGAGGTATATGGTACATATTTTGGAAGCACTGGACCTTTGGTTCAATCCTTGACATTACATGAGGTCTCTGAGCCCTTTCAGGAATGATCCCTAACTATAGAGTCAAAACAGCAACAAACAGATAAGAGGAAATAACAGCCTTTTAATTTTCTCCTTTGGTAGTTTGCTAAATCATTTTTGTGAAGATTGTATGTACCAGCAGATATTTACATAAAGTTAATATACATAATAAAAATATATTTTATATACTAATAATGTAACATTCACTTATTTTAATAACTAGAGTGTACTAAGTGCTTTGATAAAATATACTTTATTCACAGAAATATCATTTATTTGACAGTATGGGATTTTAGATCAGGTTTAGATTTTGTTAATTAGATTTTTATTTAGTTGATACAATAATTTAAAAGTCTCATCTTGCCATTTCAATTTTTTAATAGCTTTTACTTGTCCAACAAGTTTTCTGTTATATTCTCTTTAATATATAGCAAGTGTAATTTAAATTTTCTCCATGAACCTTAACTTATTTTAGGTATTAGAATTATTTATTTTAAAAAGCAACTTTGCATCACAAATATATTAAGAAGAATAATCATAAACTAGCATTTATTGGCATATGAAAATTTTGTTCCCTAAACAAATCAGCAATCTCTGAAATATTGTGTTTATAATGCCTTTGATAAATTCTAATCTGTTCATTATGAGATATTTTTTAAGACGAAGTGATCAGATCAGGATTGTTTTCTAGTAGTTAACCTACTGAAAAAAACAGTGTTAGAATGGTTATACTGAGGAGAAATAGAAAAAATTTGCACTTTTAAAAACATTCTCTGTAAGGGGAAAATAGATTGATTATTTAATTAATTTAAAATAATTTCTTTAAACATTGTGGTTACAGAAATGTTCATAGTTGGGTTTCAGCCATAAAATGTACACCACCCGTTCACCAGTATACTACCCTGCTACCAAAGTCCCCCATTTCCCTACCCATCTCTGGGACAGGCATTCTCTTCTTCTTTCTTCTTTCTTCTTTCTTCTTCTTCTTTCTTCTTTCTTCTTTCTTCTTCTTCTTCTTCTTCTTCTTCTTCTTCTTCTTCTTCTTCTTCTTCTTCTTCTTCTTCTTCTTCTTCTTCTTCTTCTTCTTCTTCTTCTTCCTTCTTCTTCTTCTTCTTCTTCTTCTTCTTCTTCTTCTTCTTCATCTTCTTCTCCTTCTCCTTCTCCTTCTTCTTCTCCTTCTCCTCCTCCTCCTCCTCCTCTTCCTTCTTCTTCTTCTTCTTCTTCTTCTTCTTCTTCTTCTTCTTCTTCTTCTTCTTCTTCTCCTCCTTCTCTCTTCTTCTCTCTTCTCTCTTCTCTCTTCTCTCTTTTCTCTTTTCTCTCTCTTCTCTCTCTTCTTTCTCTCTCTTCTCTTCTCTCTCTTCTCTCTTCTCTTCTCTCTCTTCTCTCTCTCTCTCTCTTCTTTCCGATATTGTGGTTTGCACTATTGCCAATGAGGGGATGCCATACATATCATTTTACCCTTTATCAGCATCCAGTTCTTGTCCAAACTGACCAGTTCCAACTATCAATTCCCTGGTAATTATCAATACAGTTAGTGCTCTAACTGCACTCACTGCTCTTATGGCAAGCTTCATATCATGGGCTGGTCCTCCTGGCTCTTATCTCTATTGTCTCTGGATTTGTTACCATACTGTCTTTTATTTTTCCTATATCCCATAGTAAAGTACTTTTAAGTCTATCCCTCTCCCTCTGTTTCATTTCACTCAGCAGTAATCTCCATTTTCATCTATGTATAGGCAAATTTCATACCTTTATTTTTCCTAATATCTGTATAATATTACGTTGTGTAGATGTACCACAGTTTCTTTAGCCACTCATCTGTTGTTGGGCACCTGGGTTGTTTCAAGATTCTGACTATTGTAAATAGTGCTATGCTGTGATGAACATAGGAGTGCAGAGGGCATTTCTGTATTGTTTTGTGTTCCTAGAGTATATTCCCATGAGTGGTATTGTGGATTATATGGGAGTTCAATTCCCAGTTTTTCTGAGGAAGATCCATATTATTTTCCAGAAAGGCTGGACTAGATGGCATTTCTACCAGCAGTAAATAAGAGTTCCTTTCTCCCCTCATTACACCAGTGCTGTTCTTATTCTTTGTGATGTGTGCCAAAAACAGATTATTTTAAAATGTTGATACGGTGCTTTCATCTGCACAGTGTTGATAACCGCAACTCATCCCACACTCTGAAGACTCATAAGGGTGTTTCTGTTTAGGCATCTGTTTTATTTAAGAAATCAAATAACAACCAAAAGGAAAAATGGAGTATGAAGAAAGAAAGCAAAGGAAAAAATACTTTCCCAGAATGAACATCTAGTTATTTGTAACTTCTTATTTTAGAAAATAGGTGTCTTTACAACTTTTCACTTGATGTACTTACTTGATGTACTTAGAGGTTAAAAATGCTATAAAAATCTATTTTTTTTAGTTTTGAATATTTGCTAGATATTTGTTGCAAGGTTGCTCTATCTCCATTATAAATATGCAGTAGTAGTACTGGTTTTAGAAGAAAAACTTTATTTTGTTTTTCTGGGGTCAATTTTTTTTGTTTCTTCCTGATTATTTATACAGCCTAATTTTGTTTTTTTTTTCATAATTAGAATTAGTTTTTAATAGGAAAGTATTAAATACTGATTATTTATAGTTCTCATAGAGAAATGTTATTATAGAATCTGTGAAATGTAAAATAACTGCTTAGGATATATATAAAATTTGCCAAAATTTAATAGTTGATATAATGCTTTTCTTTTTCAGTTTTACACCATCACAATAATGTAGTGTTTTCACTTCTCTTTTTTCTTCTATTTTGGAATTTATTACACTGAAGCAACAATACTTTATGCATACCTGTCATGTGTTTGTATCACCTTCTCTTTATAATTTAAACATAGTTTCAGAAAAGGGATAGATGTATTCTATTTTCAATGCTATGGGTCTTCCCATAGTAAGTATTCCCCTTACTATTTTCCTTATCTTGACCTTAAATATTTATGAAACAAAAGTTACTATTGATTGTCAATAACCAGAGATTAAATTAAATAATGTATATTTTATAATAATTCTGTGACTAATTCAAAGATAGCCATTTTATCCATTTTATCATATTTTATGTTTTAAATGACGTTCAGACCTCTTTTTAAGCCTTTAGGACTTGTAAAATAAACTGTAAAATAACCACTAGAAGTAATTATTGTCCACGTTTACACAAGACTGAGAAGTTTCACAATGTGAATTTCTGTTTAAAATCATGAAAGTCCCAAACGGACTGTAAATTGCTTATCAACCAATGGAACAGAGAGATCAAGAGATGTAGGGCAGATGAATATTAATATGTAGTAATACACATTTATGATTATTAGGGGTCATACATTTCTTTTTTTAATTTGATGGTTTGTTTTGGTTGGGCCACAACCACTGCACTTACAGGAGTAAGTGTAACTGTAAGGTTATGGGGACCTTATGGGGTGCCAAGGATTAAACTTGAGTCAGCCACATGCAAGTCTAGTGCCTTACCCATTGTGCTATTGAGCTGGCTCTGATGCTTTTATATTGTATTAAAAAATTCTTTTTTTAAAATATTTTATTTAAACAGCTTGATTACAAACATGATTGTGGTTGGGTTTCAGTCATGAAAGAACGCCCCCATCACCAGAGCAACATTCCCATCACCAATGTCCCAAATCTTGTTCTTCCCCACTCCACCCCCACCTGTAATCTAGACAGGCTTTCTCTTTCCCTCATACATTCTCATTGTTAGGATAGTTCTCAATGTAGTTATTTCTCGGACTGCACTCATCACTCTTCACTTCATGACGTGAGCT